>NW_019154101.1:37788243-38237515 GCF_002288905.1 Enhydra lutris kenyoni | reverse complement strand
TATATATATATATATATATATATATATATATATATATATACACATTATACCATATATGGTATAATGTTTTTCAGACCAATGGATGAGATAAAAATGGCAGCCAAATTAATTATATTAGTGGAAAATAGAACATGTCCACCTGGCCTTGAGGAAAGGGAAATTGGCAGCTTTAGGAATCTGACTTGGTTCTGTATACCATGCATGTTGGCTTGGCCAGAGGAAGCAGAGGAAGCAGCACTGTCAGGTATGAAGACTTGGAATGGGGGTGGGACATGCCAGACCAAGATCCAAACCCTTTCCCTTCTTTCCATGTTATGTGTTCTATTCCAGCTAAAGTGCATTTCAACAGTTACAGCTTGTAGCAAGACAATAGAATCCCAGAGGAGACTAAATAGTTCCCCATCACCCAGGGGAAGAAAGTAACTCATCCATCCCAGTGGGACATCTTGTAAATTCCAGTAGATAATGCCTTTCCTGGGCATAAAGTGGTTTGATGCCATCAGCAGCACAACACGTTGGGAGCAAGAGTTGAGACAATGGCTATTTCCCTTGACTTCCATACCTTTACAGCATTGGGTATCTAAGTAGGGGGTCCCCAGTCTGGCAAATGGGGCAACAGGCCCTACTGGTTGATCATTTAGATGTATTAAAACCTGCCATAGTATTTTAATTCACCTGACCAAGGTGAGTTTACCTGTTAGTAATTTAACTAGTTGCTTTATTTTAAAAAATCTGTTGCTTTAATAGTCTCTCTCTCTTTCTTTTTTCTATTAGCCCTGCTGCTTGCAGGTTATAGAAGAGATGGAACCTTCATTCACTGTCATGTTCTTTTTTTCAGTCTTCTACATCATGACCTTTGCAATGTGACCACCATCACTGTTTATTCTACAAGGTTATTCATGTATGGTACCCAGCTTCTTTAATCTCCTAATAGTGGCAGCCTGACTTGCACAGTGATAGGGGGAAGCTTGGATTAGGCCAGATGCAGAGTCTGCATGAGCCAAGACACATTTAGAATCCTCTCTTGCAGGGAGGGGGACAATTACCAGTTGGCAACTCTAGTGGGTGGCCCCAGCTCCTTCGGCAGTTACCTTGGCCATGGTTTAGAACACACAGGGCATGCTATTACTGCATGAACCAACTCACTGTATTTTAAGAGCAATCAGGCATCCTTGGCAATATGACATCTCATCCATGCACTGTGGTGGCCACTCTTTCTCTCTATCCAGTCTGTATGTGATGATGGGTCTGTTGCTAGGGTTCATACCCAGTGAGAGATCAGCTTTCTGATTGCCAGGGAGAGTTGATATGACCGGGGACATGGAAGACAGTGAGGACTGCCTCAGGCTCTTGTAGATGAAACCAAATGCCTTTTTTACATATTATGACCCGACAAAAGCTTATTTATGATCATCTATATTTTGGCTTCCCATTGCCTGAGTCATAGGGCTAATGCCTTTAGAATAGAATAGCCCAGATGTTAGTGCGAAGGATTAATGGCCAAGGCTCACAGATGATCACCAGTCAAGCTGCTCTGAGTTTAGCCCACTGGCTGTTTTGGGTTGTTCCTGTTTCCATCCAGATGGTGCTGAATAACAACTGTAGTTCATGTGGACAGATTGGCTTAGCTGGACCAATTCGTAGATCAGGCATAAGCGGGAATTTCCTGTGCTCCTTCCTGGCAGGTCACAGGGGCCACCAGAGGAATAAGAATGTGTAGAAGATCTACATACACTATAGGGCTTAGGAGTATCCACAGTTTTAGAGACAGTGGGGTGGTGGACAGGGTGCTCCTCTGTTGCAAGTAAGTTTGTCACTTAATCAAAGTGGGGGTTTGAACCATGCAGAGGTTGGTCCACGGGATGTAGTTTTAATCCACCCCTTGATAGAAAGGGAAGTTCTTACCATGCTTTACCATTCTTTCGTAAGAGGCTGTACATGGAGGAACACTGTGCACAATGTTAGGAGCTGTTGCTCCGTGGGGGTATGTTGGGTTTCTGCTTCCTTCTAGAACTGGGACCAAAATTCTGGGAGAAGAGAATACTCTTCTTCTGTTGTCTCTGTCATAGAGCCCAACGTATATCTGTCAGAATCATAAATGCATCTAACTCCAATGGTAGCCCTGCTTGGGAGATGCTCAGAGTTTTAGTCTGTTTCACCAGTATTTCTGCCCTTGCAGAGGTGGCTTGCTGCTCTGAAACCCAGTCCCACACATGCCCTTTCTTTACCAGACTGTATAAGGATGGAGGCAAAGTGTTAAGTGAGACATAAAAATCTTTCAAACACCCAAATCCCTATAAAGGCTCGCACCCCTTTCATGTGTTTAGGGGTTTGGTAGACTTGTACCTCAAAAATTACAGCCTTAGGACAATGTGCACCTTGCCTGACCAAACAACTCTTCAAAACTCCCAAGGCCTGAGTCTTGAATTTTCTGTGTGTTCACTGTCCATTCTCATTTCTTACCAGATGTTCCAGCAAAGTCTACAGTGTCTTATAGCAGAGGAAAGTCTATACAAGTTAACCTTTTTTTTTTTTTTTAAATCAATGTAATGGGCCCACTTTATCGATGAGCAGAAAAAGAAGGACAGGTCTCTGGCTACTATCCCATGACATATAGTTGGTAGGTAACCTTGGGGAGTCCTTGACAAGTCCATTGTTGCCCCTCCCCATGAAAGCAAACTAATCTTATGACTTAGTGGCCAGAAGTATATTGAAAAAGGCATTCGGTAAGTACAGCACAGCCTGGTACACTCTTAGGACCATAGCCAAAGTATTTTAGATGGTGGCAGTGTTGGGCACAGCCACATGGATGGGTGCATTACCTTGTTTAATTCTTGGTAGTCCACTATAATCTGCCATGAGCCATCTGGCTTTCTATTAGCTATAATGGCCTATTGAAAGTACTATAGGCAAAGCATAAAATACCCACTGGATGTGGTTCTTGGATAGTTTCTCTTATCCTCTTTGTGCCTCTTGGGCAATTTTTATTGTTTGGCAAGTACAGTTCTTTGCAGGGATGGCATGCTTATTGGTTCCCAGCTGGCATTTCCCCTCAGCACTGGTTTTGTTATTCTAACCTGGAGGTGGAATTCACCAATAGAGGGTTTCAGAATTTGACCTTGTAGGCTATCAAGGCCTAATATGCTCTCTGGTATTAGAGAAATGAAATCCTCATGTTATCGGGAATGGTGGGAAGAATGCCCAATTTGCTGTGTCAAAAGGACCTTTCTGATTGTAATAGTTTTTCCACATAACCGTCAATGGTGCTGAGGGGGCCAGAAAACTTGTGAGGTTTGTCATGTAGTAGAGGTCCTTTGGCTTAGGTATCCACCAGAATGGCTATTTTTAATTTGTTTCTGGAGGGCCAGTGAATAGTGAGTTCAACATGAGGACTCTGATCATCTCCAATGACCTTCACGTGGAGGCAATTCTGACTGCATCTTACCTTCAGGGCATGGGAAGCATCCACTCCATATAGAAATTATCCCTGAGCTTTCTACCGGAGCAGGCAGGGCAACAGGGATGGTAGGAGCAGATGGGGCATGTCTGAACTATTGTTCATATTTTTAAGGCTTTCCATGGACCAGTCAACACAGTGTTGGGTTGTTGATCTATCTGGTCGAGTGGGGTCCCCATAGCAATGAGATCAAAGTACATTTGCTTCCAGGTTATCTTTACCGACATATTTTTACAGCCAGTTGGGAAACCTTTTGGCTTTCTGAGTTCCCTCTTTGTTTTGGATCTTTCCCACTGCCCATTCCTCTCTCAGGGATTTATCAGTTTCCTCCAGATCAGCAACGGATTGCCCAACATCAGAAATAACTTGTCCCATGGCTGCACTCAGCATGGATATCAGCATCCATACAGGTGCTGGGGCAGAATGGTTTTCATTCCTGCAGGGAATGTGGCCAGATCAGGACCTTCAGAGACAGGGATATAGATCGCTTGTCTCATTCCCCCTGCTCTAAGAATTTGTTGTAACTCCTCAGTAGATTTCCAGGGATCTGTGTGTCCAGGGAGGTTCCCCTCATTGGGCCAAACCCCCCTGTAAACTAGAATGATCCAATCTATAAGGGAATAAGTACCTTGAACCACCTGAGCGCCACGCAGATGCTGTCAGAGAGCATTGTGTGTGGTGATGTTGCTCATTTCCTTTGCCTCCTACCAGGTCAGAGAAACACCTCCCTCCTCCCCCTGGCCCTCCCAAAGCCACACTCCCCATGCCTGGACACTCTTCCTGGCTTTTTGCGAACTAGGCAGCTGTGACAATAAGCTTAGCAGGGATATATTCTCTTATCATGAACATTGGAATGTGGAGCTGCCACACTGGCTGGGATTGCTGTTGCTGTGCTTTTGATTTCGTTTCCATTAAATGTCAGACAGCACAACACAGTGCATTTCACTCACTTTGCTGTCACCATGACATCTTTCCTCTCCACTCTCCTCACTTGCCCAGGGATCCTGCCTTTTTGCAGCCCAAGCAGGCTTAGTCACAAGTGCTTAGAACTTCATCTGCAGCAACGTGTGCCCTCCTAACTTTGCAGAACAGCATGCGAAGGTCTACAACTGATGATCCTGCTCTCCTATCCTGTATGCCAGCCCAACACCAGCAGAGCAGTGGACAGCCACCCATCCTTCTCTAACCTCAGCTCTTCCTCCAACTTTCTAACTTAAGCATTAACCTCTGGTTGGGCAGCAGTGTCCAGCAGCACAGCCCATATAGAGGCCAGGCCACTGTGCAGCCATGCAAGTCCCTTCTCTGCTGTTATGTGCTCTGTGCAGTGCTTCAAACAAGTGCATGAGACAGGCTAAGGTTTTCAGGGCATCCCTATACTCATGCGGTGGTCCACAAGCATCTAACATATGGACCACCCCTTCCCACATAAAGGTCAATGGCTGGATTGGGATTTCCCTGGAAGATGCCTCTCCCAAGGCCCATTTCCTTGGTCTCCTAGCTGACTCACTGTTAGTTGCAACCTCAGGAGCTTCCCGGTGGCTCATGTGCGAAGATGACAGAAAGCCACCTAAGAAAAAGGCAGTCCACTCTAGATGGGTAGGTGGCAGGTTTAATAAGCAAGGGAACTTACTCATGAAACTTGTCTTGGGCAACCCCAGGATGAGTAGATCTCCACACTCCTCCACCAGAATCTTAAAAGTTTATGAAGTGGCCTTAACTGGGTTCAGTGATATACACAGTCCAGATGGTCTCAACAACACCTTACTCTCTCAAGTTTGTGTCCTTGGGCAGCTCCTGCTATGGGAAGAGAGGGCAGAGGGTGCATACCAAGGACAGAGGAGTAGGTGAGGAGTTTCTAATTGCCTGGAACCAGGTCTCAGGTCAACAAGTGGTCATGACATCATGTTTACCTTCTCCAATATCTGGGAATAGAGTAAAAATTAAAAAAAAAAAAAAAAGAAAAAGAAAAAGAAAATAAAGAAATCAGTTTGTATTTCTTAGAACCCTTAAACATAAATCACCTTCATAATGTTATTGGTTTGCCTATTTTGTAACAAGTCACGTATATTTTAATAACAAGAATAAAAGCACATCCTGTAATGCTCTAAACTTGTAAGTAAAAGCATTCAAAACAGTTTTCCCTCAGGAAATATGCGACAACTTACTCTAAAATAGAAACACCCTTGTCTAGGCTAAAGACAGGCCGTGTGCAAACTCTTCCTGGAGCAGCAACACTCAACTGTCTGTGATCTCCCAACATTATCCTCATCTTTCAGGCTTTCTGCCATCTCTGTATTTATCTGCTGGGCTTTTAATTCCTGCAAGTCATTGGCACTCCTATTGCTCAATATGTTCTACTTATGGGTAATAGGAAGAATTCATGAAAACTGGAGCTGTTTTTATAATGCTTTGTAAAACAAAAGCTAGATAGTAGGTGTCAAGTTTTCTTGAGAAAAAGCATTGAGAAAACTCTAAGGTATGGGATTGGGCATCATCTCTCATAGTCCTGTTGACTTAAAATATTATGACAAATGTTGGAAAATTGACTTCATTTTTTGCTAACATCAAATCTACATCAACAACTGTAGACCTTCAAAATGATGGGCTTACATCACTGATTGTACCATGTCCTAGAATCATGTTTTCATGTGGGAAGAAAACAGCAACTCATGTAGGGTCTTTACGCTGGGGGTATTGGATTATTCTGTTTGTTGGCAATTACACTGATGGCCACCCTCCTTCAGGGATCAGGGTCAAGACTATGATTTCAAGATCTGCAGCTGGGATTGGGTGCTGACGGCACTTGGCTATACAGCACAGAGCAAAGTGGAACCAAAGTCTGTGTTCTGGAGTAATGCAGGCCTGAGAAGGAGAGAGTGGAGAGCAAGAATGGGAATTAAATCAACAGCTTTGTGTTTAGGATCAAGGAAACATGAATAAATGGGCTTAGGAGGCTGGAGATCTACCTGAGCAATAGAACTCAGGGGGTGTGACTTTCCATGAAGAACAGAGCTTGTGGGAGACAGGGCAGCTATTACGGGCTCTGAGAGGTTCAGTCACAAACAGAATAGTCATAATCATCACAAGTGCATTTTTGGAATCAAATAAGATCGTGTATACAACTATTTTATAAAGTGCGACACAAATGGACGGTCATATTGTCATTAACATCATTATCATCATCACAAAGCCCTGAACGTCTAATAAGTCTATATGTTGGAAAAGGATGAAAAGAAATGATAAGAACCTGACCTTTACCCAACAATTTAGATGCTAAATATCATGCACAGAACAGGAAGCAAAATGATTTAACTACTGTATGCAAAACCTAAATTAAAATGTATCTCATGTATAAGTTTAGGGAAAATTTACATTCGTGGTAGAAGGCTAAGGCAGGTACATCTGTGGACCTAACATGTCAAAACTTGTCAGAGTGAAACAAGTGGTCCTTCTGTGAACAATACGGGAAGACCTCACAAATCAGGAGAGATTTCAGAATTTCTTTAAACTTTACAGAAGCAACTTTACGATCTAAGGGAAAACCTGCATATTGTCAAATCGCACATTTAAACATAGTGAATGTTCTGGTATTTCTTTTGGTGTGTTCTGTCCTGACCAATAAAAGTGAAACTTCCTGAAGGCAGACCTTACATTTATTTCCCTGATCTTGCAAGCCTAGAAAAGTGCTAAATACTCTGCAGGTATTTGATTTAGGGAGTACTTGGTGATTATGGCTGAAGTGACAGTAGTCAGAGCATGGCCCAGTTTTGACAAAGGAGAGAGCCTAAGTGCAGTGGGTAGGCAGAGTGAATAGGAAACAGAAGGACATGGGAAAAGAAAAGGAACCAAATGAGGCCTTTGAAAATGGTTTTAAAAATAATTGTGTAGATCCGTATGAAACCACCATAGACATTTGTAAAATGAGACACCAAAGAAAAAACAATAGGCTGGAAAAAATGGAGACCATGGGAATTGGCTGAGCACAGACAAGGGCGGGATATTTGCAAAGATGGGAAATCCTACAGGAAGAAATTGTGGGATAGGCTAGGGGTTCGGAGGAAAGTGCTATCCGGAGGAATCTGACATCAAAATTGAACTTGCAGAGTAAAGGGTAGTTAGAGAAGGGCAAGTGAGTGAAGGGTGGTATTTGTGTAATAGGAGGTGAGAGCAGGACTCTCTCCACCTCAGTTTTGGTTGAAGACTCTAAGAAGGAAGGGAAAAACAGAGTTGCTAAGTATGAGTACCCCTTTAGTATTTCAGAGTATGATGGTAGATCCTTTATGCAGGAACTAAAGTGGGGGTGGGAGGTGAGGGAAAGACAAAGAAGAAAATCTAGGGATATTTAGGAGGTTGACGTTACAAAGAGACCAGACTGGTTTTAGAGAAGTTTCTTCAGAAGCAGCTGATTGAGCGCCATGACATCCTTTGCCACCCCATTCCTACCATGGTTTGTGAGGTACAGAGACTGGTACCAGTCCTGCATCCAAAAGCCAAAAGGCAAGACTGTGGCTGGCCAGCTACCCAGGAGAGCAGAGCAAAGCTTTGGGAGTCGCTGTGCTTGTGTGGAAGGTGGAACAGTGAATGGTGTTGTCCTGGAGTTATTTTGACCCAAGCGACTCTCTTAGAGGACTGATGGAACTCAGGCAGAGTCAAACCTACATTATGTCAGTGCCATACCCATCAAGTAAACCTTTCCTGGTTCTCAAGTCCTCTCTCCTACTCAATCCACTTCCAGGGAGAAGGGAAAATGTACCAGAGAAGGGTAGGAGAGGAAGGGAGTATAAGGAAAGGAAATAAAGGGCTGCCTAAACAACCCACCACCCCTGTCCCTTTCCCATCACAGATCCAGGAGAAGAAATAAGTGAGCCAGTCCAGTAGTGAGAAGTTTTTCATCTGAAAAATAGGCCACAAAGCCTTGTCACTATGGTCAAAAGACAGAAGTTGCAGGAGCAATATTTGTTTCAATATGAAAAAGGAAATTTTTAAAAATTGAGTATATTTGGCATATAACATTATGTAAGTTTAAAGTGTGCAATATGTTACCGTATGTTAATTTGATACATTTTGTGTTGTTTTCTTAAACGACATCATGTTGTATTTTTTTTTTTTTAAGATTTTATTTATTTATTTGGCAGACAGAGATCACAAGTAGGCAGAGAGACAGGCAGAGAGAGAGGAAGGGAAGCAGGCTCCCTGTTGAGCAGAGAGCCAGATTCAGGACTCAATCTCAGGACCCTGGGATCATGACCTGAGCCAAAGGCAGAGGCTTTAACCCACTGAGCCACCCAGGCGCCCTTGTGTTTGTCTTCTTAAATGACATCAACCTTCTTCCTCCACCTCATACCTTGATAACCACTATTTTACTCTTTTTATGAGTTTGACTTTTTTAGATTCCATATATAAGTAATTAATATTACACAGTACTTGTCTTTCTTAATAAAATATCAAAATCAGAATTCACCACTGAGTTTTACCTCATGAGGAGTTCCTCAGCATCATCACAAGGACATATTTCTAGAATGTTTGCAGTATCACAGAGTGCTTAAAGGGGCTGATACTGTGGAGATAGAGATACTGTAGAGATGATTCTATTATGGTGTAGATGTTGGACCCCACGTCTTTGAGGTCTCTTTAATTTATTTACTATTAAGATTGTATGAATACAACTCCTAAGACTTTACTCCTGCCTTCCTTTAAAGCAGAGAATGGTGGTAATTTCAAGCTGTATAATTATAATTTAAATTTTCAATATATAAAGTTGACATAAACCTTTAATGGCCCCCATGAATGCTTTTGAAAATAATTTGGCTTGCTCTTTGCTCTCGGCTAGGAGTCATGTTCTGAAATACAGCCAGGCGGCTGAGTGTTCACGAGTTTTTCTCCTTGACTTCCAAGGTCTCTCTCCAGACGTTCTCTGTTTTTAGCAGCATCATTGCACTGAACTCATCCAGCATAATGACCTTCAAACTGAGAAATATTCATCTCTGATGTGCTGCATTGTTCTAATGCTATTCCTTCTTCTCAGTCACTGTCAAAGTCACCAACCTTAGGAAAGCAGAAAATTGATAAGACACAAAGAGCAAACCCTGGCAGTTGTCTGCATATTTAAATTACCACAGACTCCTATGTGTCTGCGAGGGTGGAAGCAACTGGTGGCGTCAAAAAGCCGTCCCAGGGGAGTCATGCAGCACAAGACCCTAGATGGCTTCCCTTCCTCCTGTTGCCTTAGCAACAGTCACAGGCAGATCTCAGGGCTTATTGTGAAAACACATTTCCCTGCATCCTGTAACTATGACAAGTACAACCGGATGCTCATTTAGTTAACACGACAATTCTGACAGAAGTTATACCCTTCTCTCTACTGATACAAGCAATGGAGTGGATGAGAAATGGAACAAGACTCTAAGCCTCAGTCAACTTGTTGAATTCCTCAGCAAATACATTCTGAGTTCTGATTATGTCCTGAGTGCAGTTCTGGGCTCCACGGGGGGAGGCAAAATAGAAATTGGACCATCATACCCTATACTTTCAAAAAGGTTATAATCTAATTAAGGGGTCAACATCAAACTAGTGTTCAAGAACAGTGCTAAGGGTTATTGGGATTCAGGAAGAGGAAGCCATTCAGGCTTTTAATTTACAGAATGAGTTGGCATGCCGCATATTCTACTTAATGACTTCTTTTCTTCTTTTCCTCATTGATATCCTTGCTTTTGATTCTACACACTTTTGTAAGATGATAATGACATTTCAGATCAAAAAATATCTATTAAGGATATTTGTCAGGGTTGTGTGTTTATGATGTGTATTTTGATTTTCAATTCTGTGCTGATTCAAAATTACATGTACTCTATGTATGATCTAAATAATATATGTCTACCAGCATTGCCAAGGTGAGGATAACATTTTTTATTAGACCAACGGTATATCTGAGAAAGTGTTTTTGGAGGTTTTATCATCTCCTTGTTCTACATCTACTGTTGCACAGAAAGCCAGGATGTTTAAGTAGCACAGATATGAATTCAAACCCCAACTTTACTATCTACTAATTGTGTATTCTTGGCCAAAGTTTGTACTCTCTTTGAGTATTAATGTAAAGTAGCAAATCAAATACTTGGCATTTGTGGGTCAGTGATTCTTGTAACTGGGTGATGGTATAAGGGGTTTCATTATACTATTGTTTATGATGGAAATTTTCATACTGAAATGTTCTAAATGCCTGGCATGTGCAGTATTACATGTTCTAATGTTTTTTGAACACTCTCACATCCCATCTCTTTCCCCTTCCAAAATTAATTGGTTTCCTCTTACGATCTCCATTAGCCTGACCACCCTACCAATATAAAACTGATCATATTTTGCCTGTGAGTGCATTTGAACCATTTCAAGTATTTATGGCACAGCTCTTTGTATAATCAGATACTTAGTAAATATGTTTTGATAATGATTGTTTTTATCTTTAAGTCAATCAAGTCATGATGCCAGGAGCAGTACCAAGGAAAACTGACTTTATTTGTGTTTTTCATATATCAGTTCAAAAATGAAATTATTAAGAAATGTATATTTTCTTCACAGAAAGATCTGGGGATCTTTTATACTCATGAGACTGAAGTACTGGTCATTAACTGGTAAGTAACACTGGTCAAGTTGCAGTAGCCCTTTGGCCTGAGTGCAGAATTGGCCATCACTAGTATCCACATTGATGAGTCATAGCACATATTTTCACAGAGGAAATGTGAACAATTGTGACCTCACCAGTTCATAAAATTGTAAAAAATTCCACATTTCTCCCCCTTGTTAGATAGGCTGCCATTTATTTGACTACTGAGTCTAAATTGTGAGGTTATTAGAGAGAATTGGTCAGGGTCTGCAGGAGCTGTGTGTAATATGCTATTCCTAACAAGAATTCTATATTGTGGACAAGCTCCTTTCTAAAAAATTAGGAGTGTTTCTAGAGAGAGTCACAGATGATAGCAAATGCAGTTGTGACATACCCTTTTTATTCTTTTTTTCTGAAGCATTGAGACATACCCTTTTTATTTGCTTTGTGTTCCATCTCAGATCCATTCTGTCTAAACACAGACCCAAGCCCCCCTAAACTAACTTCTCTGGTTTTCACCATTAGCACCCTCATTCTCTAGATTATTTGACTTTGAAGACATGGGGTCAACATTCGTTCTCCTCAGACATTGTCCAACACTAACCATTGTTCATTGTTGTTCCAAAATGTCCCTGCCATCCCTAACTTCCTCTCTATCACTTTTAATTGCCAGCAATAACTTAGTCTAGGTCTTTATCCCTTCAAATTTAAATAATTCCAATGGATTCCTTATTATCCTACTCTAATACATCTTTTACTACTAGCTTAATTTTATGGTGTTAATTTCATTATGTCAGTTACATGCTTTTCTATTGCCTGCAAGGATTAAATCCCAATTCCCAGTTTGCCCCTCACTTATGTTGCAATTTGCCACCATTCATTTTTAGAAAGACTCAGACACATTATAGTCATCCTTGCTTTGTTTCACTGTCTAAAAGAGCTCTTTTTGTGTATGTTTCCTTTCCTCCCCATATTTACAAGTCCTACCATTCTAAACCTGCATCATGTCATCCTTTAGACCTTCCTTATAATTCCAAAACATACTGATCTTCCCTCTTATGACTCTTCTGTAGCATTGTCTCATAATAGCCTCCATTTGGTTAGCCAGTCACATTGTTGTTTTATTTTCTAGGTTTATGTGGTAATAATTATCCAAGATAGTTCCCAGTATCTATAGTCTTTTGTGTTCAACTTTTATGTTGAATCAGAGCTGGTCTTTGTGACTAAGGGTGTGGCCCCTTAGTACATTGTTTGACCCCTAGACTAGGTCATAAAAGGCATTACAACTCCAAACTTTCTCTCTTGCATCAACTGCGTGGAAGAAATGTCATAAGGATGCTCAAGCAGCCCTGTGGAGAGGCCAACATGGATAGAAACAGATTTACTAGTATCAACTGCCAGCCTTATGAGTGAGCCACATGAGAAATGCACCCACCAGCCATAATTTAGGCAAGATGAATGACTATATGAGAGGTCCAAGTCATAAACTGTCCAGTTAAGCCACTTCCAAACTCCTGACTCACAGAAATTGAGAAATGTTATAAATGATTATTATTTTTAAGCCACAAAGTTTTGAGATGATGCTTTAAATAATAAAAGGAAAAATAATAGTGTATTACTTACCTCCCAACTGCATTGCAAGCTTCTCCAGCATAGAACATTTGTTTGAAATTTTAAAATCCGGGCTATTATTTAGATATCATTCAACACTATAGCAAAATTAGATATTGCATTTGGAATTAGAGAAGGGAGCCATCATTTACTGAAAGTCTACTAAGAGGATTTACATATGCATGAGCTTTATATACATGGAAATGGCTACATACATAGATATAGAACAAGATGTTCTCTAAAGACATAAAACACTGTACCCAAGCTCCAAAGTTATGAAGTCAATTTTTCTCTTTCTTTTATCATCATTTCCCAGACTTTTTAAAAAGTGAGATGATGTTTGTGAGAACATTTAATAAGCTACAAAGTGTTCTGTAGACATAAGGCATTATGGCTTGCATCTATTTCTTTCTCTATTGAGTGCTTTAAGGGAATGCTTTAGTACTTCTACTCTGGTATTTATTTTGCTTTGTCAAGACTAGAATTAGACATATCACTGTGATACAAAAACCTCAGGTAAATGGCAAAAGAAAGTGCTTTGGTATTGCCTTGTCTCTTTTGTTGTTATGTGCCCAGTGATGTCTGTCAAAAATTGCATCAGTCATGGTCTCTGAAGGGAAGAGATGGCCCACTGAAATGGGTAATGGATAAGAGTTTGACAGGGTTCAGAGAAATGGAAGGGAAGGAGAGACAACAGTTAATGGAACTCAGAGAGCATAATGAACCTACAGGAGAACCAACAACTATGAGTTTTGGTAAAGAATGAAACCAACTGGACTTAACCTCACAGGGAGGGACAGAGGGAATCAGTTCTTGGAATTTTCTCTCCTTGCACATTTTTCTGTCCTGTCCATGCCTTCATCCTGGCTGACTGCACACCAAAACCAGAAGCGGGGGTGATGCTCTTTATACAGGCCAGGTTCCTAGGGCACTGAGCAGGGTGCAGACGAGTAGAGAATTAATTGAGGTGCAATGGAAAATATCCAACAAAAAGTGTAGCATTATTTATATAATAGAAAAATAACCCCAGTCTCCCAACAGTGCATGGTAGGCACAAAAAACAGAGTATATTCAAAGGCATAGCTAGACACAAAGCCTTATATCGGGCAGGGTCTCAGATTTAAGTTAAAAAGAGAAGTAAGGGATTAACCTCCTCAACCAGCATGAGCATGAGGAAGCTGGTGTTTTTTAAATTAATGATGAAAAAGTCCTTTAAATTTGAAGAGGAATATTGAATGGCATTGCCATTGAAACTGGTTAGATATAACTTCCTAGCTATTCAGCTAGGTAAACATGTGGCCTACCTAGAAAATACGGAAAAGTCAGCTAGAATCAAGCTTCAGTCGAACTGACAGTATTCTTTCTGTATCCATTTATAACTTCTTCACTTGAGGACAGCTTCTTTTGAATAATTTTAATAGCATTAGTCTATGTCTGATATGAATAAAGGTTCATATTCTAGCAACCAACTTAACTCTAAAACATCTTCCAATTTGAACTATAAAGTTTATTTAACATTAGTAAAGGAAATTCAGACTCATAACTTGAAAAAATCTGCTAAATGGCATTTTATTTTTGTTCACATGGTACTTTCATAATTTTAAATTGTGATAATCCCTCACAATTATAAAAAGCTGGTAATTTTCTCATATTTTGCATAGGTGTGCAGAACTTTCAATACATATGCATTTATGCTGTAGCCTTCTTTTGATTTGCTCTCATTATGTCAACGTGACATGATAAGCCTATAAAATATTCCTAAATTATGTGACTGATTTTAGAGACTCTTTCAGGATTATATAGCCTCTGACAGGAGTCTCTTAGCTGCATGCTCAGAGATCATATTTTACCTAAGACAGATACTTTGCTCAATTTATTGTAAGTGCCTAAGATTGCCCAAATTAAAGCAAACGTTTTAAATAATTTTAGTGCATGTCAATTGTCTCAACGTACCAGGACCAGGTTTATGAATATAGTTTCACCAGAAACAAATCTCAGATGTTCTTCATCAACTGTATAGCAGTTTTTTGTCCCCTAGATTTGGGAAGCTTTCCTGGTTAAACCAGGAGCTAGTGGAAGATAGCCCTGGCTTCAGCCACAGAGCCTATGGCCAGGCTCTGCATACTCTGCATTGCCACAGGGCAGGAGTCCACTTTGCCAGCACTTGCCTAGCTCCTTTCCGATGCAGCGTCCAATCAAACCTCCATTCCCTCCTTTGACATCTGATTTCTTCTAGACCACTGGTTTTCAAACTTGAGCATGCAGCAGAATCACCAGAGGGCTTGTTAAAAGAAATCTACATCCCAGAGTTTGGGATAAGTTTGGGAATGTGGTCCAATAATTTGCATTTTTGATAAAAAACAATTCCGAGGTATGTATAGGTAGGTATTTATAGAGCATTTTATCAGGCATCATTCTTACTACCACTTTCACATGTAAGTTTCTGTAGTGTAGTGGTTATCACGTTCGTTTCACACTTTCACTTGTAATAGTTACCTCCTTAAGGTGAAAATTCAATGATTATGGAGGCAGCAGTTTGGGAACAGCCCCCTTATTCTTGAAGCACTGCCATCAGAACCGTAGATCTAGCTTTATAGTAAATGTTCCTGTGTGAAAACAAAAAGGTTATTTCAGGCTTCTGGTGGATTATGCCAGATTATTTAAAAACTTACATGTTCACCTTGCCATGTCTACTATCCTATTGTGGAAGAAATGAAGAAAAGTAACTTCAGTTCATTTTCAAACTAATCAAATTAAAAAATATATTCTTTGGTTTTGCAAAAAGTGACAGCCTTTGGCGGCAACAGCGTTTGGCTTCTGACTACGAACGTTATTTCAACAGTAAAGAAACCTACATTAATAATCTGAAAAGGGGGCTCCTGGGTGGCTCAGCCAGTTAAGCGTCTGCCTTTAGCTCAGGTCATGAGCCCCGTATCAGGCTCCCAGCTCAGTGGGGAAGCCTGCCTCTCCCTTTCCCTCTGACTGCTGCTCCCCGTGCTTGTGCGCTCCCTCTCTCTCTCTCTCTCTCCCTGTCAAATAAATAAAAAAAACTTTAAAAAATAATAGTAATCTGAAAAGAAAGAAAATGATTTGCATATTTGCATGGCGTTGAAGAAATATAAAGAGAGTTTAAATAATATACAGTGATCCGAGTGTTTGTTGGGGGAGCCTAGGAGTACCTTCGTTTATTAAATATTTTTCTTAAAAGTTTTTAAGAAGAAATGAATAATCATGATAGTCAATTCCAAGCGATATTGAAGGAATAATTAAATTGGGGGAAAGTAATAAACTGGGTATAACCACTCGTGCAGCTTATATAAAATAAAATTAACACAAAAAAATGGCAGTATACTAGAAAATGGCTTTTTGACAGTTTGCAGAATGACTGTTTCTGACCTGGAGACTCTAATCTAATTCTCTCATTCAGTTATAGCCCCAAGTCTGTAAGTTGATATTAAATTCAAAACTTCTTTCAGAGGCAGTTCTAAGTAAATAATAGCCCTGATTCTTATTCTTTGGTATTAAAGAAAGAATTTCTGGTCCTTTATTTTTAAGATTTAGAAAGGAGAAATCAAAACTGATTTTGAAAAAATGACCTGCAGGTGGGACACACTCATGTCTGCACCTGAGGAGACACTGAGAGGACCCTCTATGCCGCTCCAGACCCTCCAGTCATACTCAGGGACAGCCCAGACTACCCCGGGACCTGGCAGGAGACAAGCCTATTCTTATGTCCAAAACCTGGTCTGCCGAACTCAAACTCTGGTGGAGAACCCGAAATAATCTCTGGGGGTGGGTTCCAGACCGTCTCATCCATGGCCCAGGGCCATTCCTGCCCACACATGGACCCTATCTAGTGATCAGATGACAGTTCTCCAGGAATCTGGCAGGAACTAGAACTGCCGTGTACCTGGTAATAGGCCTTCTGTCTGAGAACCCAACTGTGGACCCTGAAGTGGACCTATGCTTCAATGCCACTCCATTGAACCAGGTACTGGATGTAATTCTATCCACACAGGGACTGGACAGGATCCATGTCCACCCAAACCACTGATAGTAAGCTCACCAACCATGTACCCCACTGTACCCAGGGAAAACGTACACCTACCACAAACCCAGTATGACTTCAGTTCCAGAGGTAATCCCATCAGCTGAGGAATCAGATAGCAGAAGGTCTTTATTGACTGAAACCAGTCTGTAGAGACTGGAAGAAGAAAAGACTCCTTCAAATGCATACACATAAATGTAAGGTCATGTGGATGATAAGGAATTAGGTAAGTATGATATGACCAGTGGAAATTTATAAAGCTCCACCCATATGCAGCCTACAGGACACTCACTTTATTTTTTTTAAAGATTTTTTTAAAAGATTTTTTAAAAAGATTATTTATTTGTTTGTTTTAAACAGACAGAGCATGTGAGCAGGGGAGGGGCAGAAAGAAGGAACCCCAAGCAGATCTTCCCTGAGTGTGGAGGCCGACATGGGGCTCGATCTCACAACCCTGAGATCAGGACCTGAGCAGAAACCAAGAGTCAGATGCTTAAGAGACTGAGCCACCCCAGGGCCCTGATACTCACTTTATCTTTGAGAACACACATAGGTTGAAAGTGAAGGGATGGAAAAAGAATTCCATGCAGCTGGTAATAAAAAAGAGCAGGAGTGGCTATCTTTATACCAGGTAAGATAGACCGTTAGTCAGAATTGGTCACAAGGGACAATGAAGTTCATTCTATAGTGATAAAGTATAAACTCATCAACTCATCAACAGGGTATAACAATTATAAATATATATGCACCCAACCTTGCAGCACAGAAATATCTAAGGCAGATTAACAGAACTGAAGGGAGAAATAGACAGCAGTACAATAATAGTAGGGGATTTTAATAGTACATTTTTCACTTTTAACATTGGATAGATCCTCTAGAGAGAAAATCAATAAGACAACAACAGATCTGGATAACACTACAGACCAAATAGACCCCACAGACAAATACATAACCCTCCATTCAACAGCATCAAAATATATATACTTCTCAAGTGCACATAGAACATTTTCAAGGATAGATCATACACTGGGCTATGAAGCAAGACTTAACAAATTTAAGAAGTTTGAAATAATATCTAGTATGTTTTCTGACCACAGTGCTACGAAACTAGAAATCAATAATAGAAGGAAGCCTGAAAAATTTACAAATATATACAACTTAACACACTCTTGAACAACCAATGGGTCGAAGAAGAAATCAAAAGGGAAATCAGAAAGTTATCTTGAGGCAAATGAAAACACAACATATCAAAACCTCTGGCCAACAAATTGGATAATCTAAAAGAAATGGATAAACTCCTAAAAGCATACAGCGTATCAAGCCTGCATCACAAAGAAACAGAAAATCTGAATAGACTGTTAATTACTAAGGAAATTGAATCAGTAATCAAAACCCTCCCAAATCAAAGAAAAGCCCAGTACTAGAAGGTTTTACCAGTTATCCTACCAAACATTTAAAGAATTAATGCCAATCCCTCTCAAACTCTTCCAAAAACTGAAGAGAAAGGAATACTCTCAAACTCATTTTACGATGCCAGCATTACCCTGATACCAAAGCCAGATAAGGACACTGCAAGAAAACTACAGGCTGCTAGTTACTGAATGTGTAAATTATGGGGGAGAAAGTTACAGCACAAAGAATATAATCAATGATTTTATAATAATGTTGTATGAGATGGTAGCTACACTTGTGGTGACCATAGCATAATGTATAGAGTTTTAAATCACTATGCTGTACACCTAAAAATAATATAATATTGTGTATGAACTATATTTCAATAAAAAAAAAGAACAGTCCTAATCCCTGATTAATATAGATGGAAAATTTCTCACCAAAACTCTAATAAACCAAATTCACAAACACATCAAAAGGATTATACACCAAGACCAAGTGGGATGTATCCCTGGATGCAAAGTTGCTATTTAAATTGAAAAGTGTGATATACCACATTAAGAGACTGAAGAATAAAAATCACACTAAAATCTCAATAGATACAGAGAAAGCATTTGACAAGATTCAACCCCCCTTCACGATAAAATCTCTCAACAGACTGGGTAGAAGGAACATCATTCAACATAAAAACAAAAACCAAAAAACAAACAAACAAACAAAACCTCATATGAAAAGCTCACAGCCAATATCATCCTCAATTGTTTTTGACAATTGAAAAATTCTCTTTTAAAATCAGGAATAAGACAAGGATGCCTGCCCTCACCATTGCTACTCAGCATGGTGCTGAAAATCCTAACCAGATCAATTAGGAAAGAAATAAAAAGCATCCAAATTAGAAAGGAAGAAAGAAAATTGTTTCTGTTTGCAGATAACATGATCCTACATATAGAAAAACCTAAAGATGCCACCAAATTGAAAGGCTCATAAATGAATTCAATAAAGTTTCAGGATACAAAATCAACCTACAAAAATTAGTTGCATTTCTATACACTAACAACAAAACCTTTCAAAGAGAAAAACAAACACATTCACAATAGCATCATAAACAATAAAACACTCAGAAATAAATTTAACCAAGGAGCTACAAAATCTATACATAGCAAACTGTAACACATTGATGAAAGCAATTGGAGAAGACACAAATAAATGGAAAAAAATATCCATGTTCATTGATTGGAAAAAATTAATATTGTTAAGATGCTTGTACTACCTAAAGCCATCTATAGATTGGATGCAGCCCCTATCAAAATTCCAAAGGCATTGTTTTTCATGAGTAGGAAAAATAGTCCTAAAATTCTTATGAAACCACAAAAGATCCTGAATAGTTAAAGCAATTGGCTTTCTTTCTTAATTTAGAGACAATACATTTTCTTATTTTAAGCTATGCTACAAAGCTGTGGTAATGAAAACAGTATGGTACTGCTATAAAACCAGACATCTAAACCAGTGAAATGGAATCAAGGACCTAGAAACAAAATCACACACATATGGTCAACTCACATTTTTTTATAAAGACTTTATTTGTCAGAGAGAGAGAGAGAGAGAGCGAGAGAGCACGAGCACACGGAGGAGAAGGCTCTCCAATGAGCAAGGAGCCTAATGCAGGACTTGATCCCAAGACCCTGATATTGATCTGAGCCAAATGCAGATGCTTAACCAACTGAGCCACCCAGACACCCCAGTGGTCAACTCACATTTGCCAAGGGAGCCAAGAATCCTTGATGGGGAAAAAAGGTAATCTCTTCAATATGTGGCGCTGGTTAAACGGGCTATTATGAAATTGGCTCCCTGCCTAATACTATTCAAATTAACTCTAAATAGAATAAAGACTTAAAGGTAAGACCCCAAATCATAAAAATCCTAGAAGAAAACACCTTGACATGGCTTTTAACCGTGATTTTTTTCAATATGATACTGAAAGTACAAATAACAAAGCGAAATAAACAAGTAGGACTACATTAAGTTGTAAAGCTTCTACACACCAAAAGAAACAACAGGATGAAAAGACAACCCATGGAATGGGAGAAAATATTTGCAAACAATATATCTAATAAAGGGTTAATATTTTAAAAATTACAAGGAATTCATACATTTGAGAGCAAGAATGCAAACAGTCTGATTTAAATGTGGGTGTTTGTCAATTAGATCTCAATTATACTAGGAAAAAAAAGAGAAATGGCAGAGAGCTTGTACAGACATTTTTCTAAAGAAGACATACAAACATCCAAGTGGTACATGAAAAGATGTTCAATGTCATTAATCATTGTGGAAAATGCCAATCAGAATCACAATAAAATAGTATCTCATAACTGTTGGAATGGCTATTATCAAAATTAGACAAGAAAAGTAAATGTCAGTGAGGATGTGGGGAAACGGGAACCCTAGCACACTGTTGGTGGGAATAAAAAATGGTACAGCCACTATGGAAGACAATGTGGAGGTTCCTTCAAAATTAAAAATAAAGCCACGATATGATCCAGCAATTCCACTTATGGGTATTTACTTGGAGGAAATGAAATCATTATCTCAAAGAGATATCTGAAGGGGCACCTGGATACCTCAGTCATGATGGCTCAGATGCCTGGAGGGTTAAGCATTTGCCTTAGGCTCAGGTCAGGATCCCAGGGTCCTGGGATTGAGCCCCAGGTTAGGATCCCTGCTCAGCAGAGAGCCTCTCCCTCTGCTCCCCCCATCCCGCTCTCTTGCTTGTGCCCTCTCCCTCTATCTCAAGTAAATAAATAAAATCTTTTTAAAAAAAGATCTGCACCCCCACGTTCACTGCAGCATTATTCACAAAAGTCAAGACATAGAAACAACCTTAGTATCCATTGATAGATAAGTGCATAAAGAAAATATGGTATGTGTATATAATAGTATATATTCAGATATGTATATTCAGACATAAAAAGAAGGAAATCTGTTGTGAAATCCATGCCATTTGTGACAGCACGGATGGAACTTGAGGGCATTATGCTAAGTGAATTAAGTCAGAGAAAGAAAAACGTATGATCTCACTTATCTGTGGAATTAAACAACAACAACAACTCAGAAGCAGAGAGTAGAATGGTAGTCCTAGGACTACGTGGATTTGTTGGAGGAGATCTTGATCAAAGGGTATAAACTTCCAGTTATAAGTAAGTTCTAGAGTTCTAATATTCTACATGGTGACTATAGTTAACAAAATTGTGTTATACATTGAAAGTTGCAAAGAGACTAGAATACATGTTCTCACCACACACATAATTTTTAAGTATATGAGGTAATGGATGTGTTAATTAACACATGTGTTAACTAACCTTATTATTATTATTTTTAAAGATTTTATTTATTTATTTGACAGACAGAGATCACAAGTAGGCAGAGAAGCAGGCAGAGAGAGAGGAAGGGAAGCAGGTTCCCCGCCAAGCAGAGAGCCCAATGCGGGGCTTGATCCCAGGACCCTGGGATCATGACCTGAGCCAAAGGCAGAGGCTTTAACCCATTGAGCCACCCAGGCGCCCCTTAAATAACCTTATTGTGATAATCATTTTATAATACATATGTATATCAAATCATTGTTTCATACACCTTAAACGTATCAATGGAATAATCAATGTCAATTATACACATCAATGTAATAATCAATGTCAATTATATCGCAATACAGCTGAAAAAATTTGTTTTAAGATTTTTAAAAAAGAAAAAAAGATTAGAATGATCTGCATAAGACACTGGTATGGTAAGGGAACATTACTGGAGTCATTTCTGTTTCTGGAATGAACTTTATCTTTTTTTAGTTTCCTATTTAACTCATTCTCATTCAATACTCATGATCACTGGTAGAAAGCCTTGCCTTAGGATGAAAGGCCTGTGTGGTAATTACATGATGTAACTAGAAGTCACTGGGCAAACAGATACGGAACTTGGTTCAGGAAAAAGACTATTGTCATTAGAACATTGGCCATAAAATTGACAATGAGACACTGTTTGTTTGTCCAACCACTGAATCAAATTGCACTTCTGAAAGAGGGCTTTGATGAGTGAATTTGACTGATTATACATGAAAATTCAGATCCACCGTCTGAGGTGGTGCTTTTGTGCAAGCCCACTTTTTCTAACACTGTCAGCAGCTTTTCCATTCACCGCAGCAGTGATCCAATTAAAATGGCCAGTGGAGCAGAGCTGAACTGCATTAAATGGTTCCCATTAATGTCATATTTAATTTAGAAGTACAGCGTTGAGGATGTTCATTACGGTCCTCTGCAAATCTTCATTCAGTTTGTAGACATCAAATTTTCTAAATTATATTTACATCTCTTAGGAGAGATGAAGATCAACCTGCTTGTATTCCAAAACAACTCTGCTGGGTTTTTTATGTCCCTCGAAATCGGAAATATTCCAGTCACCAGGTTTAAACCAGTTTTCTGTAGTAATCTTTCATGAGGTGTGAGAAGGAGGGACATGTACTTTAAAGCAAATCCCAAAGTAAATTGCAAACTGCTGGGAGCCATACTTAAACATGCCTTGCAGGAGGCAACAGACAGGATCAGAACTGAATTATTCTATCGAATTTCCAGGATTGACAATATTATTGAGCCTATTTTACCACATAACTTGCAATCAGGAAATAGGAAGCTTTAATGATAATTAAAAAAAATTCAGCAGTGCAATTATTGACATGTAATAGGTCTAACTGGCACTATGTGACCATGGTGATACTCTAGGCTTCCTCTGAGCCTTCATCCTCTACAGCACATGGTGAGCTTTAACTGATTTCTTCAGCCTACAGACCCTTATTCTGACCTTCAAATGTAATTTTTAGACAAGCATGTGCATATACTTTAAAAAACATCCAATGTATATAATAAAGATTAGTGTATAAAGAAATATACACCAATAATAAGAAGAGAAAATAACATTAACAATGGGCAAAATATAAGGAAAATCCATGGAGAAATAATACTTGAGTGTCTACAAATACATGAAAATGTATTCAAACATAAGAGGAATCAGAAAAGTACAAATCAAATAACGAAATACAATTTTATACTTTTCAGACTGTTAAACATTTCAGTGTAATAGTGTCAGATTTAAAGAAAGTTATGAAAGTTTGGGAATTCTGCACTACTGGAGTGTAAACTGATGAAACAACTCTGGAGAGTAATTTAACATTAAAATAGAAAATCCACATATCCTCGGAATAGAAGTCTCTAGTCTAGGCTTATACCATAGAAAATAACTGAAACATGTATATGGGTATAAAGTAGGTTCGATTCTATGATGAAATATTTTTTCCTTTTAATTTTATACTTTAACTTAAGTACTTACCAAGAAGCTTCTAGAGTAATACAAATAATAATTCACCCAGATATTCCAAATGTTAACCCATTTGCACATTTTCATATTCTTTATCTAGAGTAAACTATTTTTCTGGCCCATTTGAGAAAAACTTGCAAACATGATGTTCCATCACTCTTTAGATATGTCAACCTGGGTTTCCTAAGGATAAGAACACATTCTCACTTACCCAGAATACAATTATCAGAATCAGGAAATTAATATTGATTCCATAGTATTTCCTAATCTGCAGATCTATTCAAGTTTCATTAATTATCCAATTTTACTTTTTATAGAAAAAGAAAATGCCAGATCATACACTGCATTCTAATATCATGTCTTTGGTTTCCTTTAATCTGGGAGATGTCTTCAGTCTTCTTTAGTCTTTCATGACCTCTGATGCTTTCAAAGGCTGATGAGACAGTTATTTTTGAACCCCCTTCATTTGGATTTATCCCGTGTTTCCTTATGATTACATTCAGTTTGTGTCTTTTGGGCAGGAATAATGCAGAGGAATACTGTGTCCTCAGTGTGTCTATCAGGAGACACATGATGTTGATCTGCTCCATTATAGTGTCTTTTTGTTGATCACTTGGATAAAAAACATTAGCCAGTTTTCTCCACTTATAAGCTACTATCTTTCTCTTCTGCAATTACAAAGCAATTTGGAGGAAGATGCAATTTTTTATTCTTCCTTGGAAAGATACATTGATATAGGAGGGATGCTCTTTGCCATTGTGGTCCCAGATCTTAAAAGAGAGATCAAAGATCTTGATAAAGCTCAGGCAACTTCAACTGAACAGATCAGGAAAACAAGATATTAAACACACAGAGCTGTCCCCCATGGATAAAAGTATGTACATAAATGCTCCATAAATGATAAATTCTTTCATTTTCCCATTAATTTATTACTTAATTTTTTGGTCATATTGGACCTTACATGTATTCTTTCCTACCCATTTTCATAGGCTTGACTGCTGTCAAAAAAAACTAATGAAACTTAATAATAATAGAAATGTCCTTGTTCTATTAAGTTACTGGTGCATTATTACAAATATTGTATTAAGGGATGCCTGGGTGGCTCAGTTGGTTAAGCAGCTGCCTTCGGCTCAGGTCATGATCCCAGCATCCTGGAATCGAGTCCCACATCAGACTCTTTGCTTGGCAGGGAGCCTGCTTCTCCCTCTGCCTCTGCCTGCCACTCTGTCTGCCTGTGCTCTCTCTCTCTCTCTCTCTCTGACAAATCAAAAAAAAAATCTAAAATCTACAAATATTGTATTAAGTACTATTTTAAGTGTTATATTAAATTATTAAACTCTTTAGCCAAGTCAAGAGTACTTTATTAGAGATTTCTTAGTTTAACAGTGTTCTTTCTGCAGAAACACTTTTTTTCCTTAGGAAATTTGGACTACTTGCAAAGTCCCAAAAAGCAGATAGCAAGTCACATATCATCCATCCTTCTGGTCCCAGAGAAATAAAAATTTAACCACGTACAACTGGACAACTTGACCAAGTTGAACTAACTGACGGCTTCCTAGGAATTGTGTATTGAGATACAAAGAATATAGAAAGTTAGCTATAGGCAAGGACATTTAAGGTTGAGGCTGGAGAGTCACCTTGTATATTGAGAAGCAAGCAGAGAAATCTGGTCTTAAGGAAAAAAAAAAAGATGATGTACAAATGTAACAAACTTGAGCAAAACCAAGACCGCAATAGAGTAAAAACCAGAGAGTAAAAGAGAGGGGAAAAAAAAAACACAAAAAAAACCAAAAAACTAAAACAAAAACCCAAAAGCAAACATAAAACCTCACAAAAAGAAAAGCAAAAGCAAAAAAAGAGAGAGAGAGAGAGAGACCATACAAAAGAAAGCGAGAAGAAAAAGAAAGCAACATAGGGAGAAATACATATGGAAAGAGACTGAATCCTTTTGTGTATCTGAGAAAAAGGTATTCTTGGTTAACTTATTAGGAGAGTTGGGCCATAAAGCCAACAACATATGGTTTTGAAATTTATGCCACAAGGACACCTTCTATAATTTGTAACAAGGTGTGAAGATTAATTTTATAGGTCAACTTGACTGGGCAAAGGTGCTCGAATACTTGGTTAAATGTTATTCTCTCATGGGATTTTTAAATTTTAAATTTCTCTCATGGGATTTTTAGGTGAGATAGTATTTAAATTGGTGGACTTCTAGTGAAACAGATTTTTCTTCATTATTTGAGTGGTCCTCATTCAATCACTTGAAGGCCTTACTAGCACAAAATTGATTTCCTCTGAGCAAGAAGGAATCTGACCAACCAGTTGCTTTTGGATTCAAACTGCAAGTCTCCTCTGAGTTCCCAGGCTGCTGGTCTACCCTATATATTGTGGATTATCAAACCTCCACATTGCATAAGCCAGTTTATTGAAATAACACAGTCTATGTCTCTCTCTCTCTCTTTCTTTTTTTCTCCCCTCTCCCCCTTCCTGTGCCCTGCCCTCCACACCTGTTGATTTGGTTTCTCTGGAGAACCCTGATGAATGCACAAGGTAGAAAAACAAAAGTATTAACAAATTTTCAATTCTTTATGTTTTGTTCTGCCATGAGAATATTTGCATTTTAATATTTTCTAATATTTCTACAAGTTCTCCTCTCAATGTCGAATTGACAAAGAAAAGTAAAGTGGGTGTCATCCCTGACAGTAAAGTTAATAATAGATTTCAAAGGGAGGATGGCCTAGGTTGTGACCCAAAATTTCAAGGACAACAGAATTACTCTTTGTATACTCCCGAAAAATAGAGGGTAGGGGGCCTTCACTGCTTATCAAGGAAAGAAGCTTTACAGACTAAGGTTGAGAAATCATGTATTCATTCACCCACTAAATATTTATGGAACACAATTATGTGTCAGGTACTGTTCTAGGCACCATTCTACCTTACCCATGGAGCTTACATTCAAGGAATCATAAATATGGAAAGTATATGCATGTTAAAAAGTGACAACCACTTTGGGGAAAAAAGTCAAAAGGCAGAGAAGGGTTAATTTTTCACTTTTAGGTATAGATATTAAGGTAGGCTTAATTGAAAAGGTGATTTTTTTTAAGGAATTAAATGAAATAAGGGCATTGTCCAGCATTGTGTGTGGTAAAGACAGGAACAGGGAGAGTGAACAACCACTGCACAGGCATAACTTGGGCACATGACTGGCACCTTCAAGAAACAGCCTGGAGGGGCACCTGGGTGGCTCAGTGGATTAAGCTGCTGCCTTCGGCTCAGGTCATGATCTCAGGGTCCTGGGATTGAGTCCCGCATCGGGCTCTCTGCTCAGCAGGGTGCCTGCTTCCCTCTCTCTCTCTCTGCCTGCCTCTCCGTCTACTTGTGATCTCTCTGTGTCAAATAAATAAATAAAATCTTAAAAAAAAAAAAAAAAAAGAAAAGAAACAGCCTGGAGTGGCTGTTATGAATGGTACAGTGGCATGAGTGAGGGACAGATTAATAAGGAACGAGGTCAAGAAGGATTACAAGGGGTCCCAGTTCTTATGGAGCCCACTGGAGCTTTGTAAGCTGTTACAAGGACTAGGCTTTTGTTCTTAGTGGGATGGGGAGCCTTTGGAGGGTTTTAAACAAAGTGACATAATTTGATTTTTTTAAAAAACTTTTTATTATGAAAAGTTTTAAGACACAAGTAAAGAAGAAGAGTATATCCAATCCCCAAGCACTCACCACCAAGCTGCAATAACCACTAATGGCTCTGCCATCTTTGTTTTAATTAACCCCCTCTATTGTTTTTAACTTACTTGTGAAACACATGAATCTCAAAATCAAAGTCTGATGAGGTGGGAAAAAATGTGCACATCTGTGTAGCCAACAACCAAATAAAAATATAGTAGATTTCTATTACCTTGAAAGTTCCCTTGTTCTCCTTTCTGGTCAAATCCATTCAACCAGAAAGGAAACCAGTATTCGAGTGTCTGTCATCCTAAATAGTCTCTCTCAATCATCTGTCTGCTTTACCCAGACTATGCACCTGTCTCCAGGAATGAAATTATTGTGACCCTTAGCTCACCTATGATGACTTCCTCCACGTCTGGAATTTTTGAATCCACATTTTTTTGAAAGTCTTATAAAAGTACATATATAATTTTGGTTTATCCTTTTCCCCCCCTTGCTGTTACTGAGGGAGCAGAAGTCCTTCTCACACCTTCTATCAAATACAAACCGTCTGACCTGATGAGGCCTTCAGACCATGGGAGTAGACAGAAAGGAAATGAAGACCAAACACTAAGCCATGGGGTCCTCTCCTCTGGGATCTGTCGAAAACAGGATAAAGAGCTTAGGAAATTGTCCCCCAAGACTGACAGTGAATATTAAGGAAGAAGGAAGTGTGGTATCTGAAGCTTGTCCTTAGTCTTTTTTGGTGGAAGCAAGTCAGTCTGAAGAATATTGGCTTTAGTCCCCCATGTGTGGGCCACAAACCTGATCTTTGTTGAGAAAGTCTGGGGAGGTTCCATGGTATTCCTATTACACAGACCTCTCTTGTCCCCAAAGATCAGGAGGTAGAAAGTTTGGTGAAGAAAGGTCTTTGTCCCAATGAGTAGATGTTCTCTTGAGAATACTGTTGATTTTATAATACTATTCTGAGAAGATAATGAAGTGGTTCCTGTTGAAAAACTCCTGGGACAACAGTCTATTTCTTACAGTTCTAAATCACTAACAGTTACTTCATTTGTGGTTTAGTTAAAAAGGGGTATTTCTGCTGTGTTTTGGCCAAGAATTCCCATAAACCAACTGGGTACCTGATAACTTTTCTGTTCCTGCTTTTGGGTTCTCTGTGAGGCTCTGGATGCCCTGAAGTATCTTAGTAGTCTAAGAAAGTCTCCTTTTCTTCTTCTTCTTTTTTTTTTTTTTTTTAATTTAGGTTACTTTAAGTAGGTTTGTATTGGAACTTCAAAGATCCAAACTAAGACAAGGAAAAAAGTCTCTGATTATGATAGATGATGAAAATTGGTGTAAGATTGCCTGCTCCATACACGGCTCATACTTCTAGATTCCAGTCTTCATCTTTCTAACTATCCCTAAATCCCCCTACCTGCAATGACACAGCATATCTGGATATATTTTATTTTATTTTATTTATTTGACAGAGATCACAAGTAGGAAGAGAGGCAGGCAGAGAGAGGGGGAGGGGGAAGCAGGCTGCCAGCTGAGCAGGGAACCCGGTGTGGGGCTTGATCCCAGGACCCTGAGATCATGACCTGAGCCGAAGGCAGAGGCTTAACCCACTGAGCCACCCAGGCTCCTGCTAAAGCAAATCTTTCTCTAACTGAAGTTGAATGTATGCTTAAAGAGAGATATAGGGAAGAGGGGAGTGTACAGAAGAGCAGATTAAGATTATGTTTTTTTTCACATTTCATGTAGACTAAGGAGTATAAGAAACATATAAAGGCTACTCTCACCTCTGTACTAAAGTTTCTTCACAGGTGCAAAGGGGAGGACCTCCATGCCAGAAGCTCTCCAAACCCCCATCCTTTTAGATTTTTATCTGGATATGGTCTTTTAATTTCCTTTTTGCTAGGGCACATATTTAGGTCAGACAAATGGCTATACTTAAGACTTATTAAGTGTTCTAAACTTGGTTATTAAATGTGGATAACTTAAAAAAAAATACCAAAACCTTATTTTTTTCTACTTATAACAATACAATTTAAACAGCTCATAGTCACAGTAGAATATCTAGCAAAGCCTCTATTACATGACTGAAACTCAATTTCAAAGGTTTTAGAACTATTTAAAATAATTGCTAAATTTCCTAAATACAGGAAAACTTAAATTGGATTACTTAGAGTATACTTTTGTATTATACAAAAGGCTTTTTATTTGCTTTAAATACAGTTTTGTTACAAAATAGCACAGACTAAAAATCAATAGTGTTCATAAAGAGTAGTAATAGCAGGAACTGCTTTAATGAACTCATTTATTTGCTCAACATGGGTTTTGAGTGGGTTCTCTGTGCAGAATGCTGAGCTAAACACTATGATTATATTAATTATAACTACCTTGGATTTTTTGCTATTTAGTAATTGAATATAGATTGCAGTAGATCATACCTTTCCCTTAACTCCTGTTTATATTTTCAAGAATCTGCTATTGAATGTAGTACTAATGTAGGTTATTAATTTAGTAACCAATAAAATAGTAGAAATTGGGAAGCATTAGAGATATAAATGAAGTCTCCCAGGGGTATAGTTCTGTTTATAAGAGTTTAAACTTTACACTAAATTTTAAATCCTTGATTTCAAGCTAAAAGGAGACTGAGAGGAGAATATAAAGAAATATTGAATGAGAAATATTAATGGGCAAGAACCAGTGTACAACCTGGAATAATGAAAAGTAGAAAAAAAAAAACCAGATTCACGTATAGCAAACAATGGGTTATTACACAGATGAAAATGGGAAAATTCACACTATTCACGGTTCTAAATATTATCAAGGTTTATAAGACTGGAAAGTCTGAGTACAGAAAGTCCATCATTTTGATAATTTTTTATTATGCTCAATTCTCGCCTGAAAAAAAGTTTTGAAATAGGAAAATATTGCATCCAATGTCATGGAAATTAAGTGCAGCCTGTGTGTTTGGTGATATTTGCAATGTAACATTAAAAACAAACTCAATCCCACCCACTTGGTAACTTTGTTTGAATGTTTATATAAAACAAAACTTGAATAAATGGCCTGAATACAATGTTAACATCATTTATGAAGGAACTTTTCTTTTTTTTTTTTTTTTTTTTAAGGCAGAGCTAAATTATAAGATCCCAAACCAAATATACAATCTGAGTTATTCGGTCAAAAAACTGGTCATCTTGGGGCACCTGGGTGGCTCAGTTATTTAAGTATCTGCGTTCGGCTCAGGTCATCATTCTGGGGTTTGGGGATTAAGCCTGGAATTGGGTTCCCTGCTCAAGGAACTGTCTGCCTCTCTCTCTGCCCCTTTCTCCACTCACACACTCTCCCTTTCTCCTCTCTCTCTCAATAAATAAATAAAGTCTTTAAAAACAAAAAACAAAAAACAAAACAAAAACCCTAGTTATCTTATTAGACAGGAAGTTACTCAAAGGCAAGGACCTCTCTATCCTTAGCAACTCCCTAAAAACATGATATCATTTGTTCTTGGAGTCATAGACCATACACCAGTTTCTAGTGATTTCTACATTTTTTTTTTCCAAATGAGGATAAGTGATTTTCAAAACCATTCTGCAATTCTTTAACAAAAAGCTCTTACTATTTAGTAGGACTCTAAATTAATTTTTTGTTTCACTTAAAAACTTTAAAAAACATTTATTAATAAGATATCAATTATATTTTTCTCAATACTGAAAAGATTATTAATAGTGGTTCAGGATTCCTGTCCGTGTATCCTTAACTCCTCTAGATAAGATTTATGTTTCTGTGGAGACCTAGTTGTTCTCTTATCTCTTCATCTTTTTCTTTAAGAGGTTTATCCTTAACTTTCTGTTAAGGAAATATTTGTGACCCCACTCCTCCCCCTTGCACCCCCAAATTAATATGTTGTAATCTTACCCCCCAACATGATAGTATTAGAAATTTGGGCCTTTGGGAGGTGATTAGGTCATGAAGATGGAGCCTTCAAGGATGAGTTTAGTGCTTTTATAAAGGGACGCCAGAGAGTTCCTTTGCTCTCTTTCCACCATGTGATGATATATAATGAAAATATACGATGCAGGAGAGGCTGGACTGTGCTGGCCCTCTGACCTCAGGCTTCCTGCCTCCAGAGCTATGAGAAATACATTTCTGTTGTTTATAAATCACCCAATCTATGGGTTCCTCATTATTGCAGCCCAAACGAGGATACTTTCCAATGTGAAGATCTTTCCTCTACTAAATTAAGGAGGAAGAAAAGTGGTAGCTAGAACTATCATTTTTGCCTCTTGTTAATTATGGTGGGTACTATGAAGCACTACCAAAATCTCTCTTCAGGACTGAGAGACATTGGGAGCTCTGTTAGCTGAGAACATTTCCCAGGGACTGCTTTCTGTTGAAGAGTGACTTCTGCCACTTTTTCTGAGGCAGCCTGCCTCCTATGCCTGGTCAGTGAGGGAGTGTGAAGACTAGCCTCCTTGCCACAACTGACAACTCCACAGACTGCTTGCTGTAAAGTCAGTTTATGCCTTTATTGACATGGAATCCTAAGCCACGTTTTCCCTTTGCCCAATCTCTTCAGCAAGTGTTGATTTCAGAATTACTCCCAGAGAACTAACTTCCATCTCAGAGACTGCTTTCCCAGAATTCTAATCTACAACAGGGATCTTTCTAAAGAAGTGTTACACCTCTTTCTTGAAATGTTCTTAGCATAGATTTTACTTGCCCTTGTTAGCACTTACATGTTTGCAAGCCATACATAACTGAAAGAAGAAAATTAAGGTTTTATAATTTTCCCTCCGGATCTTGATACTTAAGGAGTCATTATGGACTACCTAACAGCTCGTACAGTTATATGGGAAAATAATTTCAGGACTCTCTCTCTCTCTGTCTCTCTCCCCCCCCCCCCCCCTACTAAAAGGAGGAAGACAATGGGCAAGGACAGACAGGGGGAGGAAAAGTGTTATAGCTATTATGAACACCAATCTCAGTCCCTCCTCAGCACTAAAGAATCAGGACGAATTGGATGCTTGGATAAGAAGTCCTTGAGACAGAATGACTAAGCGATTCTAGAACATAGAAAATATGGAAAAATTTCTCTAGTTATAAATATACCTTAGAAAAATACATTTCTTCCAAATATAAATAGAATATTAATAAATCAAATCTAGTTTACCAAAAGAAAAATACACGATGTGTTAATAAGACTTCTCCTAGGAATACAAAAGATGCTTCAGCATTAAGAATCTGTCAACATAATTTATTACATCAATATATTAAAGGGAGAAAAAATATGTGGATGGTATCAATAGTAACTGAAAGGTGTTTACAAAAATTCAGCATTCCTAATAGAAATTCTAAGGATAAAAATAAACTCAAGATGATAAAGACCACCAAAAAGTAATAGTAGGTATCAAAATAACTAAAACATTGAAGGCTTTTAAATTGAAGTTAAAGGATACCCCTTATAAAGCATTATTTTAACAACAATTTTCATTAATACGAAAATTTTGAAAATCCATACAAAAATTAGGAAAAAAGGTCAAAGTATCTTTTTAAAAGATTTGCTTATTTATTTTAGAGAGAAAGAGAGAGCATGAGCACGTGGGGGCAGGACAGAAGAAGAGAAGAGAGAATCTTAAATAGACTCAATGCTCAGCACGAAGCCCATCGCTGGCCTCGATCTCACAACTAAGATCATAACCCGAGCTGAAGCCAAGAGTCTTGAGCTCAGTGCCCCCAAATTATTTGTAATTGCAAATGATAGTCTTCTATACCTAGAGCATTCACTATTAAAATCAATAATTTGGCCAATATTTAGTTATAAATGGAAATTGAAAAAAAAATTACCTTTACAATTGTGCCAAAGACTAAAAAATATTTCAAAATAAAATTTTCAAGAATTATGTCAGATCTCTATGAAGAAAACTGTAAACCTTTATTGTAATAAATTAATTGTGTTGCAAAATATTTTAAGAACTTAGTATCATAAAAATGTGAATTCTTCCCACATTAATAGATATATTTAACAAAAGTTCAATCAATATTGACATTTTTGGAATAATATTAAGTAATTAAATTTCATATTGAAAAATGTTGAAAATAGGAAATTATGCAATTTAAAAATATAATTGCATACTTGCCTTGAATGATATACTGCAACTCACATCAGTAACCATACCGATTTTTATATTTTTGTTGATACAGGAATACGCAAACCAATGAGTAAGCCCAGAAATCAGTATGAATACTTGAAACTTTAATGAATTACAAGGTTTGTATTTTGTTTCAATGGAAAATGTTGAAAATATTGGTGCTAAAATAATTTATCATCATTATAGTAGAAAAAAATTCATACCTCTTCCAAGAAAATACTTCTGTAGATTTTAAATATAAATATATAGTGTGTATGTGTGTATGTGTGTGTGTGTGTGTGTGTGTGTGGTGCCTGCATGGTTCAGTCAGTTAAGTGTCTGGCTCTTGCTTTTGGCTCACGTCATGATCTCAGGGTTGGGGGATTGAGCCCCTGGCGGGGGTACTCCACACTCAGCGGGGCGTCTGCTTGAAGAGTCTCTCCCTCTGCCCCTCCCCCAACTCATGCCTGCATGCTTGCATGTGCGTTTGTGCTCTCTCAAATAAATCTTTAAGACAAAACCAAAACCAAATATATATATTTATTATTTATTTATTGTACATATTTTTAAATATTTTTTATAACTTTAGACATAGTAGAAACCACAGAGGTCTTAAAAGAAAGAAAGATAGGGGGAGGAGTCAAGATGGCGGAGAAGTAGCAGGCTGAGACTACTTCAGGTAGCGGGAGATCAGCTAGATAGCTTATCTAAAGATTGCAAACACCTACAAATCCAACGGGAGATCGAAGAGAAGAAGAACAGCAACTCTAGAAACAGAAAATCAACCACTTTCTGAAAGGTAGGACTGGCGGAGAAGTGAATCCAAAGCGACGGGAAGATAGACCACGGGGGGAGGGGCCGGCTCCCGGCAAGCGGCGGAGCAACGGAGCACAAAATTGGGACTTTTAAAAGTCTGTTCCGCTGAGGGACATCGCTCCAGAGGCTTAACCGGGGTGAAGCCCACGCAGGGTCAGCGTGGCCTCAGGTCCCGCAGGGTCACAGAAGGATCGGAGGTATCTGAGTGTCGCAGAGCTTACAGGTATTAGAACAGGGAAGCCGGCTACAGAGACAGAGCCAAGGAGTAAGCTCTAAGCTCGGGGTTACCTTGAAACGGTCACAGGCTCGGTCAGCTCGGAGCGCGGCTGGAGGCAGGGTGACGGGAGTAAATCGGCGCTGTTCTCTGAGGGCGCACTGAGGAGTGGGGCCCCGGGCTCTCGGCTCCTCCAGGCCGGAGACCGGGAGGCCGCCATCTTCATTCCCACCCTCCGGAACTCTACGGAAAGCGCTCAGGGAACAAAAGCTCCTGAAAGCAAACCCGAGCGGATTACTCAGCCCGGCCCGTGGTAAGGGCAGTGCAACTCCGCCCGGGGCAAAGACACTTGAGAATCACTACAACAGGCCCCTCCCCCAGAAGATCAACAAGAAGCCCAGCCAGGACCAAGTTCACCTACCAAGGAGTGCAGTTTCAATACCAAGGAGAGCAGCGGAATTCCAAAGGAGGAGAAAGCAAAGCACGGAACTCATGGCTTTCTCCCCATGATTCTTTAGCCTTGCAGTTAATTTAATTTTTTTTCTTTTTCAATTTATTTTTCTTCTTCTGCTAAATTTTTTTAACTTTTACCCTTTCCTTTTTTAACGTTTTTAAACTAGTTTATCTAATATATATATATATTTTTCCTTTTTATATTTTTTCTTTATTGGTTTTCTTTTTTTAATTGTTTCTTTCTTTTTTTTTTTTTTCTTCTTTCTGAACCTCTTTTTATCCCCTTTCTCCCCCTCACGATTTGGGATCTCTTCTGATTTGGCTAAAGCATATTTTCCTGGGGTTGTTGCCACCCTTTTAGTATTTTACTTGCTCCTTCATCTGCTCTTATCTAGACAAAATGACAAGGCGGAAAAATTCACCACAAAAAAAAGAACAAGAGGCAGTACCAAAGGCTAGGGACCTAATCAATACAGACATTGGTAATATGTCAGATCTAGAGTTCAGAATGACGATTCTCAAGGTTCTAGCCGGGCTCAAAAAAGGCATAGAAGATATTAGAGAAACCCTCTTGGGAGATATAAAAGCCCTTTCTGGAGAAATAAAAGAACCAAAGTCTAACCAAGTTGAAATCAAAAAAGCTATTAATGAGGTGCAATCAAAAATGGAAGTTCTCACTGCTAGGATAAATGAGGCAGAAGAAAGAATTAGCAATATAGAAGACCAAATGACAGAGAATAAAGAAGCTGAGCAAAAGAGGGACAAACAGCTACTGGATCATGAGGGGAGAATTCGAGAGATAAGTGACACCATAAGACGAAACAACATTAGAATAATTGGGATTCCAGAAGAAGAGGAAACAGAGAGGGGAGCAGAAGGTATATTGGAGAGAATTATTGGAGAGAATTTCCCCAATATGGCAAAGGGAACAAGCATCAAAATCCAGGAGGTTCAGAGAACCCCCCTCAAAATCAATAAGAATAGGTCCACACCCCGTCACCTAATAGTAAAATTTACAAGTCTTAGTGACAAAGAGAAGATCCTGAAAGCAGCCCGGGAAAAGAAGTCTGTAACATACAATGGTAAAAATATTAGATTGGCAGTGGACTTATCCACAGAGACCTGGCAGGCCAGAAAGAGATGGCATGATATATTCAGAGTACTAAACGAGAAAAACATGCAGCCAAGAATACTATATCCAGCGAGGCTATCATTGAAAATAGAAGGAGAGATTAAAAGCTTCCAGGACAAACAAAAATTGAAAGAATTTGCAAATACCAAACCAGCTCTACAGGAAATATTGAAAGGGGTCCTCTAAGCAAAGAGAGACCCTAAAAGTAGTAGATCAGAAAGAAACAGAGACAATATACAATAACAGTCACCTTAGAGGCAATACAATGGCACTAAATTCATATCTCTCAATACTTACCCTGAATGTTAGTGGGCTAAATGCCCCAATCAAAAGACACAGGGTATCAGAATGGATAAAAAAACAAAACCCATCTATACGTTGCCTACAAGAAACTCATCTTAAACCTGAAGACACCTCCAGATTTAAAGTGAGGGGGTGGAAAAGAATTTACCATGCTAATGGACATCAGAAAAAAGCAGGAGTGGCAATCCTTATATCAGATCAATTAGATTTTAAGCCAAAGACTATAATAAGAGATGAGGAAGGACACTATATCATACTCAAAGGAACTGTCCAACAAGAAGATCTAACAATTTTAAATATCTATGCCCCTAACGTGGGAGCAGCCAACTATATAAACCAATTAATAACAAAATCAAAGAAACACATCAACAATAATACAATAATCGTAGGGGACTTTAACACTCCCCTCACTGAAATGGACAGATCATCCAAGCAAAAGATCAACAAGGAAATCAAGGCCTTAAATGACACACTGGACCAGATGGACATCAAAGATATATTCAGAACATTTCTTCCCAAAGCAACAGAATACACATTCTTCTCTAGTGCACATGGAACATTCTCCAGAATAGATCATATCCTTGGTCCTAAATCAGGTCTCAACCGGTATCAAAAGATTGGAATCATTCCCTGCATATTTTCAGACCACAATGCTCTGAAGCTAGAACTCAATCACAAGAGGAAATTTGGAAAGAACCCAAATACATGGAGACTAAACAGCATCCTTCTAAAAAATGAATGGGTCAACCAGGAAATTAAAGAAGAGTTGAAAAAATTCATGGAAACAAATGATAATGAAAACACAACGGTTCAAAATCTGTGGGACACAACAAAGGCAGTCCTGAGAGGAAAATATATAGCGGTACAAGCCTTTCTCAAGAAACAAGAAAGGTCTCAGGTACACAACCTAACCCTACACCTAAAAGAGCTAGAGAAAGAACAAGAAAGAAACCCTAAACCCAGCAGGAGAAGAGAAATCATAAAGATCAGAGCAGAAATCAATGAAATAGAAACCAAAAAAACAATAGAACAAATCAATGAAACTAGGAGCTGGTTCTTTGAAAGAATTAATAGATCGATAAACCCCTGGCCAGACTTATCAAAAAGAAAAGAGAAAGGACCCAAATAAATAAAATCATGAATGAAAGAGGAGAGATCACAACTAACACCAAAGAAATACAGACAATTATAAGAACATACTATGAGCAACTCTACGCCAACAAATTTGACAATCTGGAAGAAATGGATGCATTCCTAGAGACATACAAACTACCACAACTGAACCAGGAAGAAATAGAAAGCCTGAACGGACCCATAACCAGTAAGGAGATTGAAACAGTCATCAAAAATCTCCAAACAAACAAAAGCCCAGGGCCAGACGGCTTCCCGGGGGAATTCTACCAAACATTTAAAGAAGAACTAATTCCTATTCTCCTGAAACTGTTCCAAAAAATAGAAATGGAAGGAAAACTTCCAAACTCATTTTATGAGGCCAGCATCACCTTGATCCCATAACCAGACAAGGATCCCATCAAAAAAGAGAATTACAGACCAATATCCTTGATGAACACAGATGCAAAAATTCTCACCAAAATACTAGCCAATAGGATTCAACAGTACATTATAAGGATTATTCACCACGACCAAGTGGGATTTATTCCAGGGCTGCAAGGTTGGTTCAACATCCACAAATCAATCAATGTGATACAACACATTAATAAAAGAAAGAACAAGAACCATATGATACTCTCCATAGATGCTGAAAAAGCATTTGACAAAGTACAGCATCCCTTCCTGATCAAAACTCTTCAAAGTGTAGGGATAGAGGGCACATACCTCAATATTATCAAAGCCATCTATGAAAAACCCACCGCAAATATCATTCTCAATGGAGAAAAACTGAAAGCTTTTCCGCTAAGGTCAGGAACACGGCAGGGATGTCCGTTATCACCACTGCTATTCAACATAGTACTAGAAGTCCTGGCCTCAGCAATCAGACAACAAAAGGAAATTAAAGGCATCCAAATCGGCAAAGAAGAAGTCAAACTATCACTCTTCGCAGATGATATGATCCTATATGTGGAAAACCCAAAAGACTCCACTCCAAAACTGCTAGAACTTGTACAGGAATTCAGTAAAGTGTCAGGATATAAAATCAATGCACAGAAATCAGTTGCATTTCTCTACACCAACAACAAGACAGAAGAAAGAGAAATTAAGGAGTCCATCCCATTTACAATTGCACCCAAAACTATAAGATACCTAGGAATAAATCTAACCAAAGAGACTAAGAATCTATACACAGAAAACTATAAAGTACTCATGAAAGAAATTGAGGAAGACACAAAGAAATGGAAAAATGTTCCATGCTCCTGGATTGGAAGAATAAATATTGTGAAAATGTCTATGCTACCTAAAGCAATCTACACATTTAATGCAATTCCTATCAAAGTACCATCCATTTTTTTCAAAGAAACGGAACAAATAATCCTAAAGTTTATATGGAACCAGAAAAGACCTCGAATAGCCAAAGCACTATTGAAAAAGAAAGCCAAAGTTGGTGGCATCACAATTCCGGACTTCAAGCTCTATTACAAAGCTGTCATCATCAAGACAGCATGGGACTGGCACAAAAACAGACACATAGATCAATGGAACAGAATAGAGAGCCCAGAAATAGACCCTCAACTCTATGGTCAACTAATCTTTGACAAAGCAGGAAAGAATATCCAATGGAAAAAAGACAGCCTCTTCAACAAATGGTGTTGGGAAAATTGGACAGCCACATGCAGAAAAATGAAATTGGATCATTTCCTTACACCACACACGAAAATAGACTCAAAATGGATGAAGGACCTCAATGTGAGGAAGGAATCCATCAAAATCCTTGAGGAGAACACAGGCACCAACTTCTTCGACCTCAGCAGCAGCAACATCTTCCTAGGAACATTGCCAAAGGCAAGGGAAGCAAGGGCAAAAATGAACTATTGGGATTTTATCAAGATCAAAAGCTTTTGCACAGCAAAGGAAACAGTTAACAAAACCAAAAGACAACTGACAGAATGGGAGAACATATTTGCAAATGACATATCGTATAAAGGGCTAGTGTCCAAAATCTATAAAGAACTTAGCAAACTCAACACCCAAAGAACAAATAATCCAATCAAGAAATGGGCAGAGGACATGAACAGACATTTCTGCAAAGAAGACATCCAGATGGCCAACAGACACATGAAAAAGTGCTCCACATCACTCGGCATCAGGGAAATACAAATCAAAACCACAATGAGATACCACCTCACACCAGTCAGAATGGCTAAAATTAACAAGTCAGGAAATGACAGATGCTGGCGAGGATGCGGAGAAAGGGGAACCCTCCTGCACTGTTGGTGGGAATGCAAGCTGGTGCAACCACTCTGGAAAACACCAGGGAGGTTCCTCAAAATGTTGAAAATAGAACTACCCTATGACCCAGCAATTGCACTGCTGGCTATTTACCCTAAAGATACAAACGTAGTGATCCGAAGGGGCACGTGCACCTGAATGTTTATAGCAGCAATGTCTACAATAGCCAAAGTATGGAAAGAACCTAGATGTCCATCAACAGACGAATGGATAAAGAAGATGTGGTATATATACACAATGGAATACTATGCAGCCATCAAAAGAAATGAAATCTTGCCATTTGCGACGATGTGGATGGAACTAGAGGGTATCATGCTTAGCGAAATAAGTCAATCGGAGAAAGACAACTATCATATGATCTCCCTGATATGAGGGAGAGGAGATGCAACATGGGGGGTTAAGGGGGTAGGAGAAGAGTAAATGAAACAAGATGGGATTGGGAGGGAGACAAACCATAAGTGACTCTTAATCTCACAAAACAAACTGAGGGTTAATGGGGGGAGGGGGGTTGGGGGGTGGGATTATGGACATTGGGGAGGGTATGTGCTATGATGTGTGTAAACCTGGCGATTCACAGACCTGTACCCCTGGGGATAAAAATATATTATATGTTTATAAAAAATAAAATTAAAAAAAAAAAAAAGAAAGAAAGATATTTTTGGCTAAACAAAACTTAGGATCCTTTGTTTTATCTTTTTAATGATAGACCGGATTAAATATTCATAAGACACAGGAAAGAGAAGACTTTATGACCCTGATTTATAAAAAGCACCTACAAATTTATCAGAAAATTAATCCCAATGGAAAAATGAGACAAGTACATGCATAGGCAATTCAAGAAAAAAGTCCAAATGGCCAGTAAACATGGGAAAATATGCTCAAGATCTCTACTAGTCAAGGAAATGAAAACCAAAGCAACAATGTACTACCATTCCCATCTATTGTATCAGCAATAATTTTGAAGGGTGGCACCATGCTGCTGGTGACCATGTAGGGAAGCAGGCATCTTCACTCACAACTGCTAGGCAGGCAGATTTCTCTATTTGGAAAAGAAAAGAAATCTGGCAATATCTGTGAAAATTATAAAGACACAGGCATACCTTCGATTTAGCAGTTTCATTTTTTTGAAATGGCATCCTACAGAATTTAAGGTGGTTTTTTTTTGGTTTATTTTTCAATCGCTCCATTCTCTGTGGTGACAAAAACAACAGAACTAAATGGTCATTAGTTAAGGAATAGCTGGATTCATTATAATGCATTCAAATTATGGAGTGTTATATAGCTATTGAAAACAAGAATTAGTGCTACATCTATTGAACTGGACAAATATATCCGTTCAGGATGAATTAGTGAGAAAAGGACATTGACAAACAGTGAATAATGTATTTCATTTCTTAATAACAGAAACACAAAGGTGTGTGTGTATACATATATACATACACACAAATACTAGAAACACAAATATTTATATACATGTACATATAAAATATGTACATAGACACATACATGTACAAGCATGTATACACGTAAATACATTACGTATGTGGACATATACATACATTACAGGTGTGTGTACATGTACATGTATCTCATGTATGCACACATGTGCATCTATAAGCACATGATGTGCACACACCACATCTACGTACACACATGTACATATCACATGCATGTACATGCGTGTGCCTGTATCACACGTATATACATACATATTTGTATAAGCATGGCTAAAGGTGTAAAATAATAGATTCCAGGTGTAAGCAGGCAATGTGTTTTCCCCACCTAGATGCTTTTTTTCTTAGCTCTGTCCTACCCATCCCAGCTTTGGGATGCTTTGCTGCTAAGACCTCATCTGTGACACAGAAAACTACTTTGGGCATTGAAGCTAACTCATTCTTAAGAGTACTGGAAATACTTGAGAGTTATATACCCCCATGGGCTTTTGTACTGAGCTGAGTATAAAGCCTTAGTTTCCAGGCCTAATTTTATACTCCAAAGATTTCTGAGAGAAGGTAGAGTTTAGGACTTGCCCTGAAATTACAGAAGACCTCACCTGGCTTCTTCCCAATTCCTATCCCATTTCCCCCTTTTCTTACTGGTTTTTCCTGGGAGTAAATCTTGAATGAATCACTTCCACCTGAATTATCTCAGGATTTGCTTCTGGCAGAATGCGACCTTAAGACACTCATCTAAATTTGGTTACTTCATGAAATTTGAGAAAAAAAAAAAAAAAAAAAAAAAAAAAAATTTGGTTACTTCAGAGGAAGAAGGAATCTATCAACTATTATTTATGCATGCATTGTTGTATTAATTACCATAAATATGTCTTACTTATTAATTTGAAAAACATAAAATGGGGCATCTGGTTGGCTTAGCCAATAGGGCCTGCAACTCTTGATCTTGAGGTCATGAGTCTGAGCCCCAAGTTGGGAGTGTAGATTGTACTTAAAAAACTTTTAAAAATAGACCTGTTGATATAATTTACTTTATATACTTTATTTAGGATAGTTAAGAGAATATTTCTTAGTTGTGCCTTCTTATTTGTCACATACAGAAGTAAATACATATAACCCAATTTCTCAAGTAGCACCTGATGTTACCTTGCTGTATTGTTGCCTATGATTTTAGGCAACAATACATCAGAATAAAGCAAGACATTCTGTACCTGGCTTCATTTGTTCCTGCTTTTAACCACACTGGAGAATCAGAATGAAATTCCAAGTTTTGCTTTACCTCAATGTCCTTTATCACTTTTAAGACAGCAATTCAAAAACACTTCTGTTTTGTCATTTTTCCCATTCTTCAACCTCCAATTCCATTTCCCCCTATTATTATCAAAATGTGACTTATAGAAATATTTTGTAAGTGGGACTGTCTAGAGATAGTTTTGTTTTTAACAAAAATTGTAAAGCCTCTCATACATGCACATCTATTTCCCAATGGTTTTCTTTTGAAAGGAGTTCTGAGATACTCTTCCTTGCCAAAGAAAACTAGTCCTCTTTGCAGAAGGTAGCTAAATTGAAGCTCTATTCAAATATTTATGTTAAAAAGAAGTAACCTCTTAGGTAAATTGCTATCTCAAAAAAGTAACCTCATAGACTGTATCAAAGAAAATCTGATTTTAAAAAATGTATTTTTGGTGTTTTCATCCTCTCTTAGGTTTAAACATGAATAATTCTTAATCCAAGTTGTGTACGCACTGGGGCAGGCATAAAGCAAGAGACATCCCTGATTTATTTTGTTAATTATCCTTTATGATGTAAACTGCTACTGAATTATGCCCCATATGATCACACGATATTTTATACGACACGATTTTAAGAAAGAAAATCTACCCTGGTGGACTATTTTGCAGGACAGAGAGTTCCTTTCTGACACAATATCTACATGGTATTTTCGTTCAACTCAATAAAAGCACTCTTGTCTAGGAGAAAATATTTTGTAAGTGAAAAAAACCGGAATAGATATGACGTACATAATAAAGTCTCTTCAGTTGAAATGAAAGCCAATAAATTGAGCAACTTGCCAGCACGTTTATAGGTAATTTTGCAAATGAAGGAAAATGCCTTTTACTTTTTTTTTTTTTTGCATCCAAATACATGTACTCTGTTAAGAGGTACACTTTGAACTGATGAGTGCATTTTATTTGAGCATAGTTCCAATGAACATGATTCAATGGCATGTAAGTGTTGAGGGAAGTCTAATAAGTATAGATATTTGTAGGTGGATTCAGTGTTTACAAAAGAATTTCTTTTTGAATAATGGATTTAGTATCTCAATTTATTTTATTGAGATGTGCTTTACATGGAGTAAAATGCACAGAATCTTAAGTGTCTAGGTCAATAAGTTTTGGCAATTGCATGTGCCTGTGCAATTAGCAAACCAGAACATAACGAAGAACATTGCCATCACCCCAGGAGTTGACCTCATTCCATTTTCAGTCATTTTACCCCAACAGTGCCGTATTCTGACTTTCATCCCCATAGATAAATTTTATATTTTCTTAGACATTATATATCTAAAAAGAATCATCCAGTAAGTAATCCTTTGTATCTGCCTTTTTTGGTCAAATCAGTGTTTTGATAATCGAAACTGCTGTTCTATCAGTAAGCCTTTTCATTTTTCAGTAGTGTTGTGCTGAATAAATGTACCATGGTTTCCTTATCCCACCTTCTTTTGATGGACATTTAGACTGTTTTTGGCTATTGTGAATTAAGCTGCTGTGAACATTTGTGTGCAAGTCTTTATGCGGACATCATTTTTGTTTCCCTTGGGTAAGCATCTGGAAGTGGAATTGTTGGATTGTGGGGTATATGTGTGTTTAAATTTTTAAGACCTGCCACATGATTCTCCAAATTAATTGCTTTATCTTACTACCAGCAATGAGTCTCAATTTTTCCATATTCTTGCCAACATATGATATTGTCAGGTTTTTTTTTTGTTGTTGTTGTTGTTCTCATAAAGGATAATTTTTGGTATATTTCATGGGCTTTTCTAGGAAAGATTCTAGGAGGGGCATGTTGTGGTCTACCACAGGAACCTTGGGAAGTGGGACAGGTGTTTGCATTGGGAGAGGAGGAAAAGTTGCCTGCTTGATTCTAGTCTAGTCCTCTTTGAAGTTCTTGAGGACTTGTGTGTTTCCTCATCATTTTTTTAAGAACTTTACACGTATCCCATGACTCTTTCAGGGTTCGTGGTGCAGAAAGCATCTTGTTCTGCTTGGTAGCCTCTCAGCAGTGCTCTGATCCCTCGCCTTCAGACTGCATCTCCTGGGCTGTGGTCCTTTGATCAGTGTTCACACTTGCCTTCCAGAAGATGACCATCATCTTCCTCTTTGCCCCTTCATGGCTCCAAGTTCATGTCAAATCTGTCCATACCCTTCCCCAGGAGGAACTTGTGGGGAGGGCCACATTAAGGAGTCCTCTACCTCCATCCTCACCCATTCGGGTGGGTTGGGACAGGATCCCGTTCTCTGCTGTGTTGGCCACTCTCCCTAGAACAGACATATCCATCAGAAGGAAAACAATACCTCAGAGTCAGAGGCAGCACAGAGCCAGGCAGCAGAGGGAAGCCAGCCTGGGCAGAATAGCCTGCCAGATCCAGAGTGCAGGCCCACAAGCAAGGTGTGGGCCATTGGTGGCCTCCTGTTCTTGCCTAGGCCAGAGGCATGGGGGAGTAGAGAAGGCCCATAAGCCTTCAGTGAGACTTGGCTCAGCCCCTACTGTCTCTCTTCCCAGAAGCCAGCCCATGGCTGAGGGGACAGGGCCTATGAGTGTCATCTCATTGCTGATGGGGAGGGGGTGACACCACCATCCCTGTCTGGGCGGAAGCTGTGACCTGAATGGGTTTTTAAAGCAAACTTTAAGAAAACAAAACAATCAACAGTCTAGGGAAATGTTTGCCTCCACTATGACACCTGCTTAGCATTTTTCAGATGTAAAGCACTCACACGATACTAACAAGAAAATATTAGGACCTTACTTTCCATTGTTAACGTGCAAAGGTTATAAGCAATAATTCATAAAAGAGGACACACAAATTGCTTAAAAGCATATGACAATTGACTAATCTAGGAAATTAAAACCATTTATTTCATTTTTATTAATCTCATTTGCATATTTTTGAGAATACTTAAGGGTTGTCTGTGTTGAGTGAAATAAGCACTCTCATCTATCTCTTTTTTTAAGAAAACAATTTGTAAACAAGTACCAGAAAATTTAAGAATATGCATGCTTTGTTTTACACATTTAAGACTTCTATACAGAAATAATCAGAAAGACATCTAAAAACCTGTGCATAAAACATTAATACAAATTGTTATATGATTTATTTCTAAAAGCACCCCAAATATTTAATATTTGGGAAACTCATTTTGCATGGTCATATTGATGGGGTTTTGGAATGTAAGTGAGGTTCGGTGGGGTGAGCTCCAGAGCCCATGACCAAGAAAGAATTCTTGAGACATCTTTGGTGTAAAATGGTGGTTTTATTAAAGCACAGGGACAGGACCCATGGGCAGAAAGACATGCTGCACCCTCAGTCTTGAGGAAGGGCTGATTATATACTGTGGGGTTAGGAGAAGTAAGAAAAAGGGAGGTTTCAAAAGAACTTTCATATGCTAAAGAGGACCTAAGAGATACCCCAGATATCTGAAGCTTTGCCATTGTCAAGTTTAAGGTTTTTTTCCCTTCTAGCAAGGCATTAATATTTAGTTGGGAGATTTCTGGTTCTACCCAGGAAAGGGGGTTGGGGGGAGGTTGCAGGGTATCTGCTTATGCTTTGTCCTCACTGTGCCTTCTGCTCCCTCCTCAATATAATGGAATATTTTGCCACTGTATGGGCCAAGGGGCTTTCTCGAATGGACAATTATGTCATGAGACTTATTTTGACCTGAAGGTAATCAAGACCCTAAGTGTTCAAGAGAAGCTTTTGCCAGTCCCTTAACTACATAAAAGAATCTAAATTTGAGGGTCTTTCCAGAATAAGGGTTGTTATCAGAGATAAATTGAATCTGAATAGCGAATCTATGTGGCAGGGCAAACATCTGTTTACCAAACATTTACTCTTTTTCAGCTTCCTGTGAATTGCATTCTTTTCCATTTGAAGTCCCAGATCCCTTGACCCATTCTCCTTATTCAGAATGACATATATTATCTCCTTTTGCCTGTCTTTGGAATTTCCATGTCTGTGTGGATTCTCTGAATGTCCACTGTTAAATTTGATTTTCTCCTGTTAATCTATTCCATTTTAATTCTTAGTGCAGATAGAAGGACCTTTGAGGGGAAAGCAATTCTTGCTGCCCTACACTATCATTAAGGTTATATCTACAAAAATTTTTATAATAGTAAATGCCTATAGGTTAAAAAAAAAAGAATGATACAACATTTTGATCAATGATGTGATCTCAATTATTAGAAGTTTTCTTTAAGTACTGGAAAATAAATGCCGAATGTTAATTGCATTTTTTTTTCTGGTTAATAGCATCATAGATAATATTTTTGTTCTTTTAAAATATTTTGTATGCTTTCCAAATTGTCTTTATAATCACAAAAAGGAAATTATGTTTATAATACATACATATTTATAATTTGAATGATGAGAAAAGTACAAATTTGAACTTAACTATATTCATTTTTGCCTTAGTAATAATATTCAGTACTGAGCTAGAAAGTTGGTAGTAAAACTGCATATGAATAAAAAGCCTAAAATTCCACATGGGAAAATTTGAAGATAAAAAAGTTAAAATGTCAAAGTAAAAACATTTCCATTGCATGCCATACTTGCTTGCTTTCTTGGAGCTGGGTGGGGCCACACCACACATCCTGGCCAATCATTTGTGAGGAACAGAATTTTATTACCCAAGCAAACTAACACAGAACCCTGTCTGCCTCTCTCAAGGCAAAGGGAAAACTGACAGTAGCTGTTGTATTAGCCTGGATCCTGAAATGCAGGAAAGATGCAGCAGAGCCCCTGGGGAACCCACCACTGCCATGAATCATGACAAGAAAGAAATTTTGTTTTAAAGCTGCTGCAGTTCAGGAGTTAATTGTTACCAGAAAAATACCCAGTCTTAACTGAAATATCTTAACTGATATCTAACTAACATATTAAACAGTACAGAATAGACTAAATGATTAATGATGTAACATAACTTGAGAATACTGCATAGTCATTAAGAATTTTAATATCAGATTATACTTTGAAAATATGGTTATAACATTCTATTGAAAACAGATGCTATATATATAAGTGTATATATAGGATGGTCTTATTTTAAAATAATTAATGCAAATTTACATGCATATATTTGCATAAAAATTAGAATGTTTTCTACTAATATACAGCAAAATATCACACACCAAAATATTAGTCAGGATAACAAGAGTAGTGTTTCCACAGGTGTTGTTGTTGTTGTTGTTGTTGTTTTCACTTATTTCTATACTCTGCTGTTTTCTAGAATGAAATATAAGACATTGATGAAATAATGGAAGTTAGACATTAATAATGCAAGTAAGAGCAGAAGAATGTGGGAATGGGCTGCAGCGTGGCAAGTACTTTCTACATAATTATATTAAAATACTAATTTTCCCACTGCCCAGTATCCAAATGAAACTGTGTAATAGACATTCTTGAGAAAAACTGGAAGACAGTTAACTCTAAGGTAAAAAGGCTGTTCCACAGACACAATCAGCATAGCCTGAAATACCTTGTCTTCAGTTGAGAGACAAATGTTTCAATTATAGAGGAAAAGTTCTGAACCTGTGACTCCTTTCTGTGGTGACAGTAAGACTTGACAAGTAGTGTTTGCCCCTGGGCATTTCCTGATTTTTATTTTTCTCTTTAGAAAGGGCTCAAAAGGGCTCTTTTAAAGAACCCCTGCAGCAGACATCTGACCTCCAGTGTTTGCTCTCAATCCCCATTATGATAAGAGTTTCTGGGACTTGTCAAAAGGAAATAGCCTCAGGGTGTACATGTTGGTCACATTTTAAGGCAGCTTTCCTTAAGTAATGTTGGGAAACTTCTAGCAACACTGGGAGAGATTAGTTCAACTTCCTGAACTGTTCCAGGACTAAACATTTTTTGAGTTTACTTTATCCCTCAGTAAACTGGGCACAAACACTTCTGTGGGATTATTGACAGATTTTGGAGGGTTTTCCTTAAGACAGGCCTAAGGGCACACGTTTTATGAACTTCAATGTAACCTTTTAATCTGTTAAGAGCATCCACAAGAGGGAACTGCTTAAAGGCTTTCCTTTGACAGTTTATTTTTTAATTGCTACGATAATGAAGCCAATGCTCTTTCTCCTCCTTTGCACATGTCCAAAACTTTTCCAATAGAAAAGCAAAATCTGAAATCTATTAATATATTAAATAAATTTATATGTTATATATATTATATTTATATATATTATATATTATATATAAGTATATATTTATTATATATTATATTTAAATAAATTTAAAATAAATTTTATTTTAAATCTTTCAAAAAAGCAAAATCTGAAAACTTTTTTAAAAAATTATTTATTTATTTTTTAAAAGATTTTATTTATTTATTTGACAGACAGAGATCACAAGTAGGCAGAGAGGCAGGCAGAGAGAGACTGGGAAGCAGGCTCCCCGCTGATCAGAGAGCCCAGTGTGGGGTTCAATCCCAGGACCCTGGGATCATGACCTGAGCTGAAGACAGAGGCTTTAACCTACTGAGCCACCCAAGCACCCCTGAAAACATTAAAAGATAAATCATCTCTCAATGTTCAAAATGTCAACGTAGAACTCTGTCTTTTAGGATATTGACCTGTGCCGACAGAACCTCTATTTCTCGGAGTAAATGAGAGTTAGCTATATGGCTTTATACAGAACACACAAAATTTGTTGGAGGGTGTGTGTGTGTGTGTAGGGAAGAAGGGGGTCCAATAGAATGGTTTTGCTGTTTATCTAGTAACATGTCTTTTGAGAAATATCTTGAGATTGTCTTGCTACAGCCATAGAGCTGGACACTACTGTGTTTTCCACTTCTCAGACTTGTTTGGTGGACTGTAGATGCTATTCCCACAATTGTCCTGTAGGTGACAAGACGCTGCGTCCCATACTCTGACCTCTCACTGAAGCCTTGCCATATGTCACTGGGGCATCTCGGTTGTGCAGAGAGGAGCAAAGAAAGGCCTGGCCTCCACCTGGAAGTGAAGCCGAATGGAGAGCTGTGTCTCTCCTCTGTGACAGGCACTGGCTAAGGTCAGCTGAGTCCTTCAGAGCAGGAGTCTCACAGGATCCCCTGTTGTGGGGCTAGAGAAGGAATGACAAGATTTAGGTGGGACTGGAAAAGAAAACAAAAACATGAGTGGTATTTTAGATTTAGTTTCTATATCCATTGTTACCTAATAGTATAATGGAGAAGTCAAATCTGCTTCCTAGTTATTTTAGGATAGATCATTAATATGAAACTATAAACTGAAGTAATCATCTAGATATGTTAATTTGAGGGGAAAATGAATTCCCTGGAAGTAAATTGAATTTCAGGTCCCTTCAAGGATTTTCAGGCTATGGATCATGGAAAGAGGTAGTTTCCATTCCATGGTGTTATAGAGGCAGCACTGTCCTGGCTATTAAGTGGATATAAAAAATCCTTAGAGGGAAAAATTAAAGATGACATTAAGGGTTGGGTCATAAAGTGGCACTCTTGATGGCAATAACAGTGATAAGAAAATAAAGAGGTAGTAAAATGTATTGAAGAGAAAAGAGAAAACAGCTAATTGATACAGTAAGATCCTAAAGGAGGAGAGAGGGAGAAATCAAGTGTGAGCAGGGAGGGAGGGGAGGTAAATATTGGAAAGGAAGCTAGGTTTCCAGGAAAGTGTTATGTCACATTTTTACTGATGCCTTTATTCTGTGTGTGTGTGTGTGTGTGTGTGTGTGTGTGTGTGTGTTGAAGAATGTAAAAATGTAAGGTCCCTTTGCGCACCCACCCAAATGGGGAGTTTGGGGACTCAGTATATATCAAATTGAGCAAGGGGCCTTACGTTCTGATGCCAGGAGCTAATGGCAGGCACGAGGTACAGGAAGGCTGGAAGGGCAGTAGGTCTGGTTTTGATTGCCAGGCAGGAGGGAGAGAAAACTCAGCACACCATATAGAGGCAAAGCAAGGGTAAGGAACAGAGGAAGCCGTCCAAGAGACTCACAGGCAAAGGGCAAAAACTGGACCTCTGGGTAAAGGTCTGTTGTGGGCTCAAAAGACAGAATGAGCACAATCTGGAATGGATACATGTTATCTGGCCAGGGGTGAGACCCCTGAGGACCTACTGTGTAGAGTCAGTCTCCTTCTACAGGTCAGGGGCAGTCACGTCCGTGCCCAGGCCAACCGACTGAAATGGAAGTATTAAAGTTGATCCTCAGGGTTTGGAGACGTTCAGATACATAGCAAATACCATTTGTGTTCAAGAGAGTATCCAACTGACTATGTGGTTGGGTTTTTAAGGCAAGTCAATATGTTTTTTTTTTTTCCAGTTAAATGGAAAATGATAATTAGGACCCATTCATTTATTTGCCCTTTTATTTAGATCCAGCATACAATACATCGCAAATACAGAGTAGTTTATAATTCCTTTAAAATTTATTTTCCAAGTCAAAATTTTAATTTTATAAGGCAGCCAACTCTGTGTTTCATTAGATAGAGTACCTCTTTAAATTCCCAGATACAAATTTACTTTTGACCTGCTGAGCTTTGATTTTTATGGCTCTGATTAACGAAGAGCAGAAGTCAAAAATGCCACCTCTTTAGAAATGTGAAACTGATTTAAGAGATGGTACCAACACTTATTCATTGCATATCCTAAGTAATTGATCTTTCCATGAAATATTTGATGGACAAATTGCTTTCATTAGTAAGATAGTCTTAGGAAGGCTGATTTAACATAAACTGGTTAGGTAGGTTCCAGCTCGACTTCTTTCCACATAAGTCACTTTTGCAAAGTAAGAAAGTCTGAAAATATTGAACTCTAATTTTTTATGTCTTTCTAAATCACCTACCTGTTTTATCAATGTATATCAACTCCCATCTACATATTAATCATCAGTGCCTATATGTTGGGCCCCTTTCCATGTAATCCTGTCCCATGTACATATTTTATAAGTATCAAAATACTTGCCATTTTTTTTTTGTTTTGCTTTGTTTTTTCTCTCCTTCCCTCTCTTCCCCTCCCCTCTCCTCCTCTCCCCTTCCTTCTCCTCTCCCTTCCTCTCCTCTCTCCTCCCCTCCCCTTCCCTCTCTTCCCTTCTTTTAAGTAGGTTCCATACCCAATGTGGAGCCCAACACAGTGCTCCAGCTCACCACCATGAGATCAAGACCTAAGTCAAGATCAAGAGTTGGACACATAACTGACTAAAACACCCATGTGCCCCCAATACTTGCCATTTTAAATGTCTTTCTTCGGTATCAAAACAAGGGTTTCTGCTTTTTATTTTGCTTTACTCTGTTTATAATTATTCCCTGTTGGTCACCTGGGCGTCATCAATTTCTGTGTCTTGGGAAATGACAACTTCTAGGTGGATATCTTGGCTTGATCACTTATTGCTATCTGGGTGTGGGGACTCAGCCGCCTGCATGGGGGCAGAGAGAAAAGGGAAATGGAAGCTGGTGTTCTTATTTACTTGAAATAATTTTGCCTTGCATTCAAAATTAATAGACAAGCTCATTCAATGCTAAGCCTTTCCCATTTTAAGATTTTTCTGTATTATGAATTATTTGTAATTGTTTTAAATTTGCATATATATGGAGATTTTATTTCTTTTTGCTTTTGCTTCTAACTTAATTGTATCATATTAAATACTTTAAAAGAAATTTCTTTGAAATTATTGAAACTGGTTTAGTGGAATTAGTAGAACTTTCCTTCATTTTTTCCATTTCACTTAGGAAGGCAATAGCAATTAGATGTTGACCTATTTATCTGTAACATTAAATCAGGCTGTCCAAATTGCTTATATCTTTACTAAGTTTACCTACTAGGAATAGAGGATTGTTTTGAAATCTCCCACAATGTTGGTAAACTTTTTCAAATCTCTCTTTCTACATTGTGAAGATAATTCATGTATACCTAAGTTTAAAACGTTTATATTCAGATAAGTTAATATTTTCTCTATATGCAGTGATACTCTTCATCCCTAATGGTATCCTAATAGTATTTTTTCTGTTTTAAAGTCTGTTTGTCTGTTATCCAAGCTCTCTTTGGTTAATATTCACGTGATATCTATTTATCAATATATTTGTTTCTTTGTATTCTTAGATACGTTTCTTGTAAAATGTATGCACCAGAGGGTACATAACTTTTATTGTTATGCATTTGATGTAGAATTTTAAATATAGGTTCTTAATTTTTTTTTATCTTCAAACCATATGCTAAGTTCTTGCCTTGCTTTTTTTCTTTTAACACTATATCTTGGAGAGCTTTCTTTAGTGATCAATAGAACACTTCCTTATTGTTCTTCACTCTCCGTGTCATGTCCCTTTTGAAACAGTGTTCTACTGGCATACATTGGGTTATTTCCAATGTTTTTCTTACAAGTACCAACCTTGGGTATCATTTCACATGAGAAATTATGGGCATCTGTGAACTGTCTGTTCATAACTTTTACTTATTTTTCTATTGCAGTGGTGGTCCTTTACTGACCTATATAAATAGGTAAGGGTTATATTATTCCTACATCATGCAAATGGTTCTCCAGTTTGTCATTTATTTTGACTTTGGTTTCAAGTTCTTTTCTTTTTTTTTTTTTTTGCCAGGTACAAATTATTTACTTTATGTGGTTAAAAATGTTAAGCTTGCCTTTTATAATTTATAGATTTTTGATGCTTAAAACCATCCTTTGGAAATGAATCTCTCTTGCTCTAGTACTTTTATGATTTTAATTTTTTAATATATAAATCTTTGATCTATTTGAAATTTTTCTAGTGAGTAGTGTGAGGTGTGGGCCCACGTAGTTTTATGTTATTATGTTATTGTTTAGAAGACTATATGTTTATTTCATCTATTCATTTGTTATCTGGTCCATAATTTCCACACAATTTGAAAAAAACCACCTTTATCGCATACTACATTCCCATATATATTTAGATCTATTTCAGGACTCTATCTTCTATACCATGACTTTATCTGTTTCATGTAGCAAGACCACCTTGTTCATTATTGAGGCATTTGAATATGCACTAATATATAGTAGGTCCTATGTTCTCTTCAATAATTTTAGAGTTTTTCTGGCTATGTGTATATGGATTTTTTTCCCCATATGAATGTAGGCTCAACATATGTATACATGAAGCCTATTTCACTGTTTGTTTGTATATTGGGAGATTATAACCTTCATAATTTGGGAAGAACGAACATACTTCTGATGCTGAGTTTTGCTGGCTGAGAACACAGTGGTCCCTTTTGTTCAAGACATTATTGGTGTTTCTCAAGAATGTTGTTAAATCTTAACTTGTGTGGGAATTGCACACGTTTTAAAGTTTATTCCTGGAATTTTTCTTTTTTAATGCCGTTATAAATGGGGTCTTTTCCCCATTTTTTTTCAAATTGGTATTGCTTATACATATTGTTGTACACTTATATACATTACTGTGTACTTTGAGATCTCACTGAATTTTATTTCTATTTGCAGGAATTTTTCTAATCGGTTTTCTTGAGTTTTTCAGTTATGATCTGTATGTGATAAAGTAATTTTACCTCCTCCTTTCCAATTTTTATACATTCAATTTCTTCTGTCTGATTGTATTGGTTAGTAGTACCCATAAAATGCCAAATAGCAGTAATAAAATTAGAGAGGCTTATTTTGCTTCTAACTTAAGTGGGTCTTGTATTTTGAATTAAACATGATGAAGATTTGATAAATCAGATAAATATACTTTATTATATGGAGAAAAATGTCCATCTATTCTTGAATTGAGTATCTGTGTAACAAATTGAAGACACTAGTCAAATACAATTTCAGTATCTGTGGAAATAATCATAGGACTTTTTAGAGCCATTAATATGGTGAATTTATATTAACAGATTTACTAATGTTAAACCATCCTTGTGTGTAAAAATAAACCCAAGATATGTATGTCTTAATATCCCACCAGATGTTTGCTAATATTTTATTTACAAATTTTACATTGATGAGTTTTTCTTTTTAATAGAAAACTTTTTGGATTTTCAATTCAATATTAGAATCACATTTAACAAAAGCATTTGAAATTTTTCTCTTTGAGTATATGTTTAGAAAAAATATTGCAAGCATTGTAAATATCATCTCCTTCTGTATTTATAAAATTCTTCTGTAAAATTATTTGTGCTAGGTTCTTTTTCTGGCAATAGTTATTTTACCAATTTTGTTGTTGATTTTTTTTTTTTTTGAGTGTTCTATGGTTCCTTAAAGAGAAAATGTATATACTCTTAATTTTCTCAGTGTAGAATCATAATTATCAATCTGACATGACTTATTAAATATGTTACTGGAACTTTTATGCTTATTATTTTTCTACTTCTTAATCACGGACCAAGAGAAGTAATTAATTAAGTTTGTTACAATTAGTCTGTTCCTACTAATTCTTCCTTATGTCACCTGATATTTTTATTCATGAATCTTGCTGCTTTGTTACTTGGTGCATAAATATGCAAAATTATTAGGTCTTTATTTAAATCGTAGTGGTAATATTATTATCTGTCTTTTTGTGGGTGTGTAATTTAATGCTGTTTGGCTGAAACTCTATCTTAAACATTCTTTGTTTTTTTTTTTGCTATTCTTTGGAATCTCTTTACCTTATGTAGTTCTTATAAAATAGGATTGAATTTCCTTTTTGATACACTCTTAAAATGCTTTTTAAAGTAGGTGATTGTTTTAATCATAGTTTGGGGGTGAAAAGTGCCATTTTAAGCACATTGATTAGAAAAAGCGAGTATTAGAGGTTTACACAACCACTGCAAAAAACTGGGAAAGAAAATCTCAGGAGGCTACTGTAAGGAAATATAGGCACACTGGGATACAGGGGAGCCTCCATCAGTGATTCCAGCTGTCTGTAGCACCACAGTGGGTGTGGTTCTCAGGAGTAACCCCCCAAAGAATTCACCACCAATTTTCTGAGGTACTCACATTCAGAAAGTATAATCTCGGCTGACTCCCCACAGCAGATGTTTTTTGGGGAGGACCCAGAAAATATCCCTGATGATCTGGTCAGTCTGCCCAAAGCTGCTGTCTTTGGCTTCCTAGAGCATCAAGGAAGGTTCTGTAGCAAGGCTTCATCAATGATTTGGGCCTGCAGGCGGTCCTGAGAGCAAGGTGATCAAAGGAAATTAAAATATGAACCCATTACCTTTAACTGTAATTGCTCCAGCTAATATTTTTTCAAAGATTTTATTTATTTATTTCAGAGAGAGAGTGAACATGAGTGGGGGGAGGGGCAGAGGGAGAGGGAGAAGCAGGCTCTCTGCTGAGTAGAGAACCTGGCAGGACCCTGAAATCATGACCTGTGCCAAGGGCAAACACTTAACTGACTGAGCCACCCAGGTGCCTCTAGTGTTCTACAGTTTTAATATAATGTTTCTTGTCACAGATTTATTTTTGGTTCATCCTGCTTAGGATACATTGGAATTTCTGAATCACAGCGACGCTCTGAACACTTGCCTCAGTACAATTCAGTCTTTCCAATCTCTTTTGTGTTCATTGTTTCAATTTCTGGATTCAGCTTGCTAACATTTTTTTTTTTTTTCAGAGAAAGATAGGAAATCTTCAGAAATTTCTTTTTATTTCCTGAAATTCCAAAATCCAAAAATAATTTATTACATACAATATATCTTTCTATTTTAGTGGGAGAGGACTTCAGAATGCTTTCAATTCAAAATATTCAACCCAGATTATCTACCATAAATTCCATGTCCAAAATAACTTCAATTGTTAATATAATGGGATGGTATAAATTGATTTTTAAAGTGATCAAAACACCTGGTATTTTAAAATGGAAATTCTGTGTGCACATTAAAAATAAATTCAGAGTTTCAAGTATTAAAAGTCTTTCCTCCCTTTAATTACTATTTTGGAGATGATTCTGAGTCTTCCTGCTTTGCTCCTAAATGGTAGAAAGATTCTGAAGGATTTACTTTTGTTTAATATTTATATATTCTAAATTTCATGCTCTTTTCCTGAAGGCAATATATATATTCATAGTGAATTATTTAGCATCAGTCATGGGTAACCTTGATGCTGGTCTTCCCATAAGTATGCAATGAAACATGGTTTTGAGAGTCTTAAGAAAACAGTGTATTACTAGCTTTTGAAAATGTAAGTGAAATGGTTCATTTCCCACTATTAACATTAATGTAATGAGATTTTTATTTCTGGACTGGCCAATACCCACAGTAATAAAAATTTTAGTAACACTCTTTAATTTTCTTTACCAATTTTCTCAAACATTTTCAGAAGATAATGCATTATGGTTTTCTTCTTGAGGACAATAGAGGCAATAATCTGTCTTGTATCCAAAATAAGGGGGGCTCATCTTCTATAAAATCAATCATATATTATTAATGAATAATTTAACCTAGAATTCCTACTACACATTTTATTCCAGACGTTAAATGCTTCATGAACCATCTTCATGTACACATCATTCTCGCTGTGAAAACAGATGCAGTTTTTATTAATTCCCATTTTCCACATGGCAATCACAAAGCACAGAGTGATCAGTTGTCCTATCCAAGAGATTTAGTTGCAAAGCTAGAGTCAGAACCTAAGACTCTCCTTATTTTTATCCAAGAGTTTGTTTTCTAAATCCTCTTAAAATAAAACCAAGCCTGAGAAGCAAAAGTAGTCTAAAGATCATGTTTTCTTTCCTACCTCTAAGAAATCAAGGATCCCTATCACAATCCTTGTTGTATCAACTCCTGATGGTAATTTCAGGTTGCAATTCTTCTATAGCTCTTTTGGGGATTTCAGCAAGTTTCATGCCAAGAATGTGGGTCAGTGAAAATAAAAATATATTCGATTTTTTCTTTTTCCACCAGAGTCTAGGGAATGGCCAAGCTCATGCAGTGAGCCATCATGCCATCATGTCCTCTCTGTGTGTGCTTACTCTTATCTCCATCCTCCCCTGGACCAGACCTTGCTTCCACCTGGGTTTCCTGTCAGATGGCTTGCTGGGTAGCTTTGCTTCAGCTGTCCCGTGGCCCTGCCTCCGCCTTGCTTCTCCAGGCCACAAAACACTGCCGTCTGTCCACAGGTCCCCATTTCTTCTCTGCCGTGGATTCTATTCTAAGAGTTTTAGTGGTATGTTGTATCCAGAATTTCATGCAGTACCTGCTGATATTGTTATTTCTATTGAATAGAGGAGGAAACTAAAATTTAGAGAGATGAAGTCGCTGGGCCTAATGCAACAGAATTTGCACGAGATTGGTTTGATTTCTCAGGCTCCTTTCTTGACCACCCTCCACACACATACCCGTGGAGGACCTTCACCTGACCTTGGTTCACGGCGCTGAATCACTACTCTGAGAAGCATCACTGAATGTCCCTTCTGTGGTGCTTCTCTGCCAACCTTCACTTGCCCCAAGGCAGGGCCAGCTTCCCTCAGATCTTTGAGCTATTAGGGCATCGGCCCCCAGAGGCCAGTATTTTCTCTACTCGGGTGTTTGGACCCCAGTGGATGGACATGTGTGTGGTGCATGGCTAGATATGTACCTGCCTGGCTGCTGCTTTGCCTGTTTGTAACAGAATGAAACAGAAAGCAGGATAAGTCCTTTTCATAAAACTTTCTCTGAAAGACTTAGGAAGCCTTATACAAAGGTGTGTCCATGAAAGACACTTAGAAGACTCTATCTAGGACCTTAAAATACTGAGTAAATAAAACACCAAAAGTGCCCCCTGGCCTTCACATGATAGGTTACCCATCCACTGGAAGCTTCTTTAGGGAAGAATCTCTGTCTAATTGTTGAATATTCTCCATGTATCATATGCACCATAAGATGGTTTTCTCTGCCATTCTCGTGCAATGTAGGCGTGCCATCCATCTTTTAACTTTCACAGTTTGGCCTTTAACCCCCATCAGGTACCTTTCTCTTCTCCATTCCAGGCAGTTTTAGAGGCAGCCAACTGAGGGCCTGGGGACAGGAATGGTCTGAGAAGTCTATGCATTGCATGTAAATATTCCTTGAATAAATGGTCAACAAATGAAATTAGGAGCTTTCACATAGGCATCCAGATTTCAGACACTCATACAATGTCAGGAGACCTGACAGCACTGGGCTGGAGTGAGAAGCAATCATCCCAGAGGGGGGTCCTAGGCTTTCTGTATTCCTAACCCTCTCTGCGAAATTCCCATCTCTGAGCCCAAGGAGCATTGCCTGCCAACTGTCCCCCACCACTGGTTTTGTTAGGGCAGAGTTAAAAGGCAGTTAGAACAATTCATACAGTCATTTCTCTATCCAAAGTGGGAAAATAAAAGTATGTGTTTCAAGAAAAAAAAAAAATGTGTGAACATATTTTGTTGGTGAAGTGAAGACTATCCCTGTGAGTTTTATATAAAAAATGTTTGTGATAAAAGCAAAAACAAAACCTGAGATACCATGAAAAATAATCTATGGTAAAAACTATAAAGTATGGGAAATATGTTTGCTTTTGAAATGAGAAAAACAATAATATCTAAAATACTTTGCTTTTCAAAATGATGCTACGGCAATATGCAACTATGATTTAAGAAGTCCAGCTTGCTCTTCAGCTTGAGACTCTGGATCTAGAATGCTGGACTTAGTCTGCTTGGGACAAGAAGCAGTAATTATTTAATTTTATTGCAATATTAATTCTTGCTATACAAAAGGAGCTCTTTTAGAAGCTATGGTTTGTGATACAAAGTTGTATAGGATGCAACCCCCGCCCTCAAGGAACTATCTAAAGGTTGTCCTTCATTATTTTAACATTTGTTGAGTTCCCCCAAGGGTCAAACACTGTGCTGGACTGGTGATATCAAGATGAGTACTAGTCTCATGAGAAGTTTATCATCCAGCTGGAGAAGCAAAAACTAAGCAATCAGGCACAGTGCAGAGTGGTCAGTGGGGAGGAGAAGGTGGGCACAGTGAGAGCCTAATGCATCAGACAGTAAGGATGGGGCAGGAGGGTATAATGAAGGTAGCGAGAAATAGAAGCAGGGAATCTGTTGGGAGGTGATTATCCATGGAGTCTCAGGTATTTCTTGTACATAGAGACACAGAGTATCTTTTACTGTAAGCTATCTTTTCAAGGATGTCTCTATAGCAAGGAGCCTTAGAAGACAGAAATAACTCCCTCCAGAGCAAAGGGCAGGCATGCTAACTGTCCATTATAATAAAGGCAACCCACCGAGTATGCAGGTGTCATCTCGGCCCACGCACTTTGCACCTGTGGCACTTGAGGGCAAAGAGGACTGATGCAAATATGCCAATTCTCCTGCTGCTTGCTGTGCCATGAGCAATAACATCTCCAGTCTCTAACCCGGGAACCTCGTGCTTCTGCCAGCATGCATGAAACAAGCAAACCGACTTGTTAAGTTTTTAAGTAGGATAAACTCTCAGCCTCTTCACAGTTCTTGGTATAGCTTGCTGGCAGAATTTTGTCCTTTACCCTGTAAAAGATTATGTTTTGGTGGCATCTCGGTTGGAAAGGGGATGTCTTTGTTAATTAGAGATTAAAAAACAAATAGAATGGGGTAAGTGGCCTGAGAAAATAGAGATTCTCCTCACCACAGTTCCCATTTCTGTGCAGGTGCAATGCAGAAATGGTGACATTAAGGACAATCTTGAATGAAATAGAAGTCAGGGGAGGGGGTTTCATAAAACAGCAGCATTTGGCCAAAGATAGCTGTGGAGTATTGGAGACACTGGAGTATGTGGAGTATTGTTGCTTCTCACCATCTAGGACCATCAAGTTAAATATAAACTTCAAACCTCTGACTGTCTGTCTGTCTGTCTGTCTATCTATTATCTACCTCTATCTCTCTATTTCTCTATCTCTCTATCTGCCTATCTATCATCTATCTATCATCTCTATCTAGTGTAGATAGTTAGGGGGGTACATTAGCAGTCTCTGGTTCCCACAGTATTTTCTCATCCCTTCACATCTACATCTGTCTTCCAGCAAGATTGAACCCCAACTCCTCATCTGTTGTAACCTCTAAATGGTACTGTACAAGGTCACCTAGGACCATGCTTACCTCTGGGCTTGGGTGAGCTCTTTTCATACATTATGTGGTCATGTCTGGAGCTTCTGGGTCTGTTCACCTCTTAATGGCATGATGTGTTAGCATCCTGAAAAATGTTAAAGAACCCAAAATAAGTGATAGTCTGAAGCTGGTTTAGGTTTTCTGTGACTTCTGTAACTCTGCTCTCTCTTCCTTAAAGCCCTAAGCCCTCAAATGTATCTATTTCTGCCTCAAACTTTTTCTGTTCATAAAAATGTAGTTATTTCGTTAGGATTTGCATTTGTTCTTTCAGTTACACAGAAACCCATCAACATCCCTGAGGTGTGATGCTGGATTCGCAGACGCATACGGGCTTCTTCCTATCCCTGGCATTTAATCTGTGTAAGCAAGCCACCAGTCACTAGAATATTAGCATAGTTAGAGCAGTCATACACTTCACAGAAATGGTTTTAAATAAACAAATTAAAATAAGACAGGAGAAGATTGTGATAAAGTTAATGAGGAAAAGCTCACTTTCCACAAAACAAAGGAAAATGTAAAACTCTCATCCTGGGGCTCAGCATGGATGAGCGCCACATAGCAGATGATGGCTATGAAACTTGGGTGTATTTTTCTCAACCTTCCTGTAGCTGCTCATGTATGCTTTGTTCAGTCAACAGTCCATAAAGCAGGTTTCCTTTGGTCTGTTTGTGCTTATTTTGGGTGAGTCTGTGGGTGTGGTGGTAGAGGTGGGGGACTGTATTCGTTAAGGAAAAGAGACTGGAGTGTACTGAAAATGGCAAAAGCAAATAAAGTCAAAAGTTAAGAGTTTGTGTGTAACTGGAACAACAGTGAGAGAAGATGGCGGTCTCTGCCTAAGACGCCATGCAAGGCTTGGAAGCCCAAGCCTTGCAGGGTGATGTCAGATGTCAGCCCTGTGCGAGACACCCCTTTTAAATCTCTTTTTCTATTTCTGCAAGACTGGGTTTTGTTCTACTCTGGCAGGGCTTTGAAACTCCACTCTACTACAGATCTTTTACCGTTTTTTCCCTTTCTCTGGTTGCTGCATTAACACCAAGCTCACAGGCTCGAATTCTCTTTGCCTAAAGGAAGGCAGCACTCGGGTGCTCTGTAAGATGACAGTTTATCAGCCCGACTGAAATGCAGTCTTTTAGGATTTGTGCTGTTTCTCTCAAACTCGGTGCTAATCCTCCTGTTATCATCTCTGTCAGATTTGTTGACTACAATCAGTTTGACACTCAAGGTAAGCATATCTGAAGACAAGTCTTTAAGCCTACATCTCAGAGCTTATGTCGGCAAAGGCTAAACCTAATAAAGTTTTAAACTGTGGATCACCTTTTATTAAATAAAAACAAAAGCCATCTGTCACCTTCCATCTCTGTATTTGCCAATTTATATGCACAAACGATGGATGGACTTCATTAGTTTCATAAGCAAGAGAACCCAAGTCCAGGAGTCTTGGTGATTTATTTACTGGTTGGTGCTGTAGCCAGGATTGGAGTCACATACTCACTGTATTGTCTACAGGGGAAAAAGCTAAGCAGTTGGAAATGTCTTTGCCTCGAAGTTTACCCACAGGCACATGTATACACACGCACACTCTGACTCCACTAATCTTGAATTTGTAACAGAAGCTATCTAGATGAAGAAGATTGTAGACATTAACACAACAATCTAGGGAAAACTATATTTGATTCCTTCCAGAAAGAGCTATTTTGGAAGAAAACACTTTGATGGATAAGGGTAAAGAATTGGATTCTAAAGTCTGTTCAACCTTCAAATGATGATTTCTAAATGTTGTGCATTAAACAAAAAGGGAACTTTGTCATACCTCTTAGGGGAGAGAAGAAAAGCAGGGGAAAAGAGGGAGATGTTTGTCAATGACATTGTAGATGGCTGTGGTTTGAAGGAAGAGAACTTTCCTATGACTCTCACTATTTGGTAATTTTAGTCAAACTCAAATTTGTGTAGACAGAATTTTGTTCTAAGTAAGGTTAATGTGTGTTTGTTCAGGCTGATATACAGTAAATGTTGTTGCTCTCATTGAGCTTAAAATCAAGGGGGGATAGAGGCAGATAATTTAACAAATATATAAATAATATAATTTAATAAAATGATAAGTGTAATAAGGAAAATAAATCAGATTATTGAAAAACAGTTGACTGGGACTGGGCTGGCTACAGAGGACAAGGAAAAAGGCTGACAAATAGGATGACATTTAAGCTGACAGCAAAGGCAAGATGCCCTTCTTTCCTTGGAAACAATTCATATTCAAATGTTTTTCTAGTTGATCGTAGGGAATACAAAGATGAAAATGATAGTTCTGATCTGTAAGAAACTGAAGGTCTAAGAGGAGGAATAGGATACAACAAAAGTATAAGGCATTTAATAAAATTCTATACACTCTTTTGGAAATAGCTCTTTACCATACATCCAGCTGTGAAAACCAAGAGAATGATTGGCTAGCTCCATGTTGAAAAAGTCTTCCTAGACAAGGAAGAGGAAACTAGTCATCTTTTGGTTGCAAACTTCAGAATCTAACTCAGACTAACTGAATAAAAATGGAGAATTTTGCGTGTGTGTAGAGGGGATCTCAAGAGTGGTGGAAAAATGGGAGAATAGTCTTGGCAAACAGGCAGGAAACAAGATGCTGTCTAAAATTATGCAGCAGCAAAAATCTGGCCAACATTCTACCATGTCACTACTTCTTTTTGCCACAACTGTTCTGTGGGCGTTGTCTCCATGATGGAACCCGGTCCTGGCACAGCCATTCATAGACTGCATCACACCAAACAAATTGTGACTGTCTTATGCTCTTGAATCACTTCTACAAGGTTCAAAGTCCCAGGCAAGTGCATCTCATTTGCTGAGACAACGTATCATTCCCTTTCTGGGTTCAGGGGGCAGGGTTCCGTTTGGCTTCCGTAATGAGAGATAAGGCTATGCATTTTAATAAGACTCACACAATAGGGATTCCCCTGAAATAGGAAAGAGGATTGGGTTCTGAGCAGGAAAAATGATAAATATGCAATATTCTTCACCATTTTTGGCTGCTTGCCCAACTTCCATGTACACCTTTATCCTTATGCTTTTATTCCAAAATAAAAAGCTCTTGCCTAATATAACTAATATTTGTATTGTCTAAAATTGTACTACCCAACCCCAAGATGAGAATCTCTCTTATCCCCTCCATTTAAATTAAATTCTCCTATTGTCACAGGAAATTTTACACAGACTTGTCACAATCCCACTTTGGCAGTGTCTGAGGAAGAGCCAGTATCACTATTCACCATGGACCAACAGCATTATCATCACCTGGGAACTTATTAGAAATACAAATTCTCGAATAATAACCCACATCTATTAAATTAGCACCCTTGGCCACAGTGTTTAGCAATCTGAATTTTAACAAACCTTCCAGCTGATTCTAAGAGCCATTGGTTTCTAGAACTTTCTGTGATGATGGAAATAGTCTGTATCTGTATCATTCAGTATGGTAATCACCAGTTACATGTGGCAATTGAACAAATGTTAGTATGGTATACAAGTTCAGTTTTAATTTAATTTAATTTTAATGTTAATAGCCACATGTAACTAGTGATTATCATATTAGGCAGTACAGGGCTATAATATTTCCATTGCTGACACACAATAGTAGGAAAAATGATGGAAAAATATAGGTTGTTAAAATACATAAATTATACATGTCATGGCAAGGAAGAAAATATTGATAGGAGCTTTAGTTTTGTTTAAGAGGGGCTTTAGCCCTGTAACTAACCTGTGTAATCTGCTTTCAAGAAGTGGTTATGAATGTAAATTGTGTTTATAACTCCCACAAGATTTATATTGCTTTTGTTTTCAGTCAGCACCTCTACTGCTCAGAGCCCTTTAGGTGGTTTGATGACTTGAAATGTATTCTGGAGGGATCTTGATTCTTGTTAGACCTGCCGGTTTTGTGTAATTGGTCATCTTCCGTTAATATTTCCCCCTGGATGGGGTAATGGAAGGAAGTACCTCAGGAGCTTCCTCAGTCCCATCAATCCATCCTTCTTCCCTCTTGGTGAAATAGCAATACTTGGCCGTATTTATAGTGTTAATTCATATCCTATCCAACACCCTAAATTTATCTTTCACTGTTTTATCAATAGCATGTGCTACTGGGAAGCAGACTGTCTGTGGTGGACTCTGATGCACAGCTCCATCCCCTGATTCCCCTTCTGTTATATAGGCCCTACTACTCCAGCTGCTACAAGGGCTGCTGGCAGACAGCTTCAGCTGTCATCTCCTTTTAGGGATTGTCTCGGTTGGACAGAGCCATCTCACTGAAGTCCACACTCTCTTTTGGGGATACTTGCATCCATTGACTGATAGACTCAGGGGCGTAAAGACTGGTCTTCTTAGCCAATTTCGGATAATTCTAAAGGACCATCCATCTTAGCTACCTATAGGGTCCACTGAATTTCCTTGAGATCACAGCACAACTCGAGTTCACCGTTCACCAAGTCCTGCTTCCACAGCTCTTCCCTTTCACAGGTGTAGATCTCTGGAGCACTCCCTGAAAAATCTGATGCTAATCTCCATCTCAGAATCTATTTCCTGAGGAAATCCACCTGCAAGATTATTTTATTTAAATTCTGAGGAACAATTGTGCCCAATATGAGAAGTAAATTCTTCTTTGGGTTTTAAACCCAACAACCCAGAAATCCAGAGTTGCAGGAATGGAAAGCAGACATTTTGTGAGTGGATCATTATTTTTCCAAATGCATGTATTCTGACATGAAATTAACTACCCTATATATTGTTTGCTGGTTCAGAGCATCTATTACATCCAACAGCTCTGCATAACAATCTCTCATGGCATTGTCTCTAAGCTGGCAGTAACCATAACTAACTTGTCAATCATCCTTTCTTCTATTTTTCTAAGGCCAGCTGCTTCTGGGTGCAGGATAAAACCATTGACTCTCTTTGGGATCACAATGGAAGCAGGGCATTTCTCTCCCCCAAATGCATATCAAGAGAGATTCCCTTCAAATAGGGAGGTTTGAATACACACAACTGAAATGTTGACATATTGCAATGGAGAGTTTAAACTGGAGGGCAAGAAATTATGTAGAATGGGGTAAATACACTCTAAATGAGAAGAACAAGATAGATATGCATGTAGCTGAGTAAATACCAGACAGTTCCACGAAATAAAAAGTAGTCTGATTTATCACAAAGTTGAAAGCAAATATTCATATTTAAAAATAAATATTATAAAGACTGTCAATAATTAAACACATCCATTTAAATATAAATAAATATTTGATACCCCAGTTAATTATTCCCACATGTTTTCAAATAGGGTCTTGGACATTAAATCTCTAGTGAACGTAATTTAAATTAATTTACATGCCCTAAGGTAAAAAATAATTTAATTTGAAATATTAGATAAGTCTGACTTATAATTGAGATGAATCTTTTTGCCATTTAGTCTGACAAGTGAATTTTCTGTACATGTTACGTTTCATGAGCTATGAGTGACCATCTGGACCTTATCCAATGTAGGATGATCAGGGTCATTCAAAATTACTCCATCAACTGAATTTTTAAAATGTGCATTGGAATGCAAATGTCAACTTGTGTCTGGCAGCTTATTAGAATAATTGGAACTATTTGAATAGCCGTGAAACTTCATTTTGAAAACTTTGAAAATTAGCAGTAGTTGGATAAACCAGTCTCCCATATAGACAGAATTTATTTGTTGTGCTTGTTGACTTATTATGAGCCAAAAAATCCTTTCAATTTTTTAATATACAGGTGAATTTCATATTCTCATATGTATATGCACATACAATCACAAAAGTAAGATCAGGGAAGTCTTCCCAGAGTACATGATACTTAAGTTTTATTATGAAGTGAGATTTCTCCACCTGGAGAACACTGCATTAAATATGTGTATGGAGATAAGGGAGAGCATCATGTACCATGTATCATAAAACTAAAAGAGACTTAATGTGGCTGGATAATGGCATATAAATTAAAATGGCAATCTCCAACTGCCTCCAATACTACATCTTCACTCATTATTCCTCTCATTCTTCTAGGGCCAACTGCTTCTGGGGACACTTTTAATATCCGTATTTAGCTAAAATAACTAAATATTTCAAAGGGTGTAAGTAATAAGAAAGATTAAAAAATTAACTTTGTACTGAATTATAACATTCACATGCTAAAGTATACAATTCATAAAATACACATTGTAGGTTGTGAAATGATAGAAAATATATGTATTTATCTCCGCCCCTGGTTCCTGGCACAGAGCTCTTAAAACCCATGCAATTTTCTAACTGATAAGAGCACCAGAAAAGCAATAGGAACATCTCATGTTTTAATACTTGTTCTTTGATTCTGGTTCCAGACATGAGAGCTCCTGAATCCCTTGGAATTTCCCGAGTGATAGGAATGTCTTTGTTCTAATGAGGCAACTTCTGGTGAGCTATAGAGAGATCAAGCCACGATTAGAAGCTTGGAACTTTTGGCCTTACCCCCATCCTCCAGGAAGGGAAGAGGGGCTAGAGATTAATTTTATAATCCAACATGCCTATGTGTTGAAGCCTCCATAAGAATCCCCAAAATATAAGACTTGGAGAGCTTCCTGGTTGGTGGATACATGTCCATTCTGGGAGGGTGGTGTACCCCAAGTCCACAGGGATAGATGCCCCTGCATTCAGGATACTTCCAGACCTGACTCTATGTATCTTTTCATTTGGCTCATATTCTTTATTACATAGTAAACAGGTAAACTTATTACCTTAATTCTGTGAGTTCTTGATGATTGAATTAAATGATTGAATAAGAGTAGGTCATGTGAATCTTTGATTTGTAGTCAAGTCAAACAGAAGTTATAGGTAACTTGGGGGCCCACCACTTGTGGGTGGTGTCTGAAGTGGGGGACAGTCTTATGGCGCTGAGCCTTTAACCTATGGGGTCTGCTGTTAACACCAGCCAGTTGGCATTAGAATTGCTTGGTGTGGGACACCTAACATTTGGGTCAGAAATGTTGTGAATAGGGTAGTAGTGTAAGAGTGAAGAAGAACATGGTATATTTTTCCTATAGACAATTTGGTGAATTATCACAAGCAGAACAAACAATGTAACATTTACTCAGATCAAGAAATAGAACAATAGAACTTAAAGCATCTCAAAAGTCTTCCTTATGTCTCCCCAAAGGTAACCATCCACCCAATTGATTTCTAATAGCATAGGCTACTTTTGCTTGTTTTATATAAATGGGATCATACAATGTGTAATTCTTTTGTTTCTGATTTATTTTGCTCAATAGTTTGGAGGGGGGAGAGGGAAAGAAAGATTCATTAATATTGTTGTGTATGGAAGTGTTTTGTTCATTTTCACTGCTGAGCAGTATCAATTTTGTGAATACATACAATAATTTATTTATTCATTCTACTGCAGATAAACATCAAAGTTGCTCCCATTTTACAGTGATGATGACTAGTTGTTATTAGGATTTTTGCACACAACTCTTGTTGCATATAGCTACACATGTCTGTTGTATATATACCTGAGTCAAAGTGCTAGTTCATTGTATAGGTATGCTTATCTTTAGTAAAATTCAGCCAAACAGTTTCCAAAGTGATTTATATCAGTTTACATTTCTATAAGAGCATATATAAATTCCAGTTGCTCTACATCCTTGTGAATACTTGATAGTATTAGATTTTTGAAATTTTAACCATTTCACCAAATGTTCTGTTCAATACCACTTTAAGCATATACTTTGTGTTGGAATTTGGACAGTCTTTCCTAAGATGCAAATATGAATTAGACAGGACCCACCATATTCTAAGACCTTCTTGCTATTCATTTGAAATAATTTCACAATACAATTATTCCTTTTCCTCAAAGTCAACGATACTATACAAAACAATATATATAGTATACAATGACACTATACAAAAAATTATCTGAGAAAGACAATTGCACAGCTTTTTAAAGTCCCAGAAAATTACTTTGGAATACTAGACCCATAAATAGGTAAATAGATCCAAAATTTTGGTGTAATTAATTAATTACTTTGAGGAAAGCCTAGAGTCAGTTCACATATTAACAAGACTCTCATTAGCAATATGCCTATAAACTGGTGCAACCATAACAAGACATTAAATTTTTCACCTATATCAACCAGTAAGGAATTTCACTATAAAGAGAAGTAAAAATTTTTAAAAATAAGATTATTGCTTGAGTAAGCATTTCAGGTTGGATGTTTATTGGAAGTAATATTGGAATGCAATTATGAAGTAGTTATAATGGGATATCTCTTCTACATGATGACTTATTTCAAGCCATTTGTCAAAATGAATAACATGCTGAATAAGAAAGGGAAAAAGTGAGCAATATTTTATAAAGTAGACCTTTTTATACTCAACTTTGGGAGTGGAGTGTTTTTCATTTTTAGGACTTAGTAAATATAACATTATAAATACCAAAGAGCCATCTTCTGGGGGCAGAACAAAGAAAGATGAGAAGAAAGAAAACAAAGATAATTTTTAGGTAGCCAAAGAGTCATTGGAATGACTCCAGCTTATCCCACTGGCCCATGGGGTACCAGCTCAGAAGTCAGTGGGTGGGACAGCAACCTTTCTGTGTCCTGGGTCATATGCTGCTTCTCTGTAGTGAACTTTTGGAACACCTAGAGAGGGACACTTTTGTATCCATGATTGAGGAGAGCACGGCCAGAGGCAGAATCCTTCAGAAATAGACCTCTCATATTGCTGAATGTGTCCATTACATTCATTCATATAACAAACTTTGATTAAGGGTGCCCATGCAGTGCAAGTTGATGGCTACATCATGGTGAAAAGACAGACACAAGCCAGGCACCTAATATGTCATTACTGAGCCCTGGCCACTGTCTCCCTGCCAACTTGCCCAGTCAACTCTGGGAAGGCCATTATTTCCCCAGAAATGCTGCCCTAACTGCTTATCCATAAAGTCTGAAATTCTACGTGTATTAATGCTCTCCTTTATGGAAAACATTTTCTGCCCATGGTACTTTCAGAGTCTCAAAATATGCCTGTAAGATTAACTGTTTTGTCCTATAACAAAAGAGATTGGAATCATGTGTGTGTTTACAGCAAGGAGGAATAAGAGAAATATATTCTTCTTTTAAAAAATATTTATTTATTTGAGAAGAGTAGGGCTTGGGGAGGAGCAGAGGGAGAGGGAGATGGAGAGTCTAAAGCAGACTCCTTACTAAGCTTGGGCCCCACGTGGGGCTTGATCTCATGACCCTGAGATCTTGACCCCGAGATCATGACCTGAGCTAAAACCAAGAGTTGGAGGCTTAACTGACTGGGCCACCCAGGTGTCCCAAGAAATACATTCTTAAGGGAGAAGAAAATATCATGGAAAGGAAACATTTTGGAAATGTCTAAAGAAAATGTTGCTCTCCTTCACCATATTTCCTGTGACTGACATTGCATAATTATCTCATGAGTGTAGAACCCTTGCTGATGAAAAGTGGGGTGGGGGAGAGGAGAAAAGGACAAAGTGGATTAAATTTACCCCAGGCACATGGATTCTCATTAGGCTTTACATAGTTTCTTTAAGACCTGGGGCTCATGGGCTAGTGGTTATTTTCATGACTGCTATATGCCAACAATTACCTTCCTCCTCCCTGGATTTTGCCTTGGTTTTCAGACAGTATTATGAGGAATCTGAAATGGATACTGAAATATACGAGGGTAACATGCTTATTACATCTGTTGCTATAATTTGATTACCCTAATTATTCTCACAGAGAACATAGTATTCTTAACAATCAAAATAACAGAAAAGGAAAGTAAGAAAAAAAATCACTGTTTACAAATATAGGCTGTTCCCAAAGAATGTGTTTCAAGTGGGTGCAAATATATAGTTACTCACATGCCAAGTTTGCTTCATAAGATGTGTTGCATGGAGTGAATTAAGAAAATGACATCTTTAATGAGATAAGCTCTTGTGAAAATATTCCCTGACCTTAGAGTTTTCACTGGGAAGTTTTTGCTAGTAACATTTTCATTGATGTTGCTTATATGACTTAACCAGGTCAAATTTGCTGATATTCACATCCTTAACAGTTTAGAATGATTGCTCTGTCATTGGGTCTTGAGTTATTATTAGACAATGATAGAAAATGTAGAGAAGACTTGATGTAATCATAAATTTTCCATGTCCCTTTCCTCTCTGTTGGGGTATAGAACTGAAAACCATTTTCCTTGCATAATTTAATTAATCTGTCACTTTATTTTGGAGGCTTGCTAATTCATGATCCAAAAGGACTGATTTATGGAGCATTACGAGGACAAAAGCTAGATGCTCAATAGAATTAAGAAGCATAAGTATAATGTAAGAATGGAATTATTTTTGAATTAACATCAATTATAAAATGAGTTCAAAAGATTATTTACTGCTTAAGTTGGAAAGTCTGCACTTCATTGACCTGATTTTTTTTTCATGTGACTAGAGTTTCCTGTTATTTCTTATTGAAGATTTAAAAGAATATTGAAGGATAGTAATAGCAACTTTTAATAGTGATGATTACTGAACACATATCAAGCTAGTTTTTATCAATATGTACGATTTCTATTCACAGAAAAATTGGTAGGTAAAAATTATTCTTAATGATTATTAGATCATGCTTGGGGAGTGCTATTATTCCAACTTAGTTTACAAAACTTTTTGTGATGTCAAAAGAAAAATTAGAGTGTATGAAAAATGGGAAAGCAGCCATATTTGAATTTGGAAGACTCTATTCCTCAAAAATTTTTAAGTATTAAGAATCAATCAAAAGAAACATATTATTTCCTGAACAATATATAAGATATTCTCTTCTAGAAGATCAGGAAGTTATCTTGGAAAATATAAAGGCACATATCCTTTCATGGCTGAGAGTATTTATAAATAAAAGGAGGAGACTGAGTGATACCAGAACAGTCAGCTAAGAGGGAAAAAAGATACCACTCTGAATGTTAGTCCTTTCCTTGTTAGGGGCTTGGAGAGAGACTATGTAGAGTGGATGCCTACAGGTGCACAGTAGGTAAGAGAGGGTCTTAACTGAAGTATAAGAGTTGGGTGGGGTCCTTTGACATCTCGGGAAAGTTCCAGTTATTGTTCTGTATTCTTGCCAGAGGTCACTATGAGTGGAGCCAGAGAGTGAGCTACAGGTAGATGGTCTACATCGTATGTGAGGGGAATTATCGGGGTGGATAGCATCTATTTACAGGCAATAGTTCTCACCCTTAGACCTCGGTAACAAGGAACCCCATCCTTGCCTCCACCCCACCTCCACGTTATAGAGGGCTCCTCTTGACCTTCTTCTGTCTGTGCCTAACCCCCTGGAGTTGGAGTTCCTGGGACTAATGTAGCATGTACAACTGGAGCCCAAACCTCTCTCCTTCTAATCATGCATGGGTACCTGGGGTCTCAGAATTCCCTGCCCAATGGCCCTGAGCCTGCTTCCAGGCTCTGTGAGACTCTTTCAGGGTCTGATTCCTCTAAGAATGAGCCACATCACACATGTGATCACTTCTATATTTAAGATAGTCCAAGGGAAACTGTTGACAGGCATGTAGACAGAGTCTGCACTTGTATGAATGTGGGGCACCTCCTGATGTAGGATAAAGCCAAAGATGCAAAAGACGTGACCCAGCTAGGGATTGAGTGCTAGGACATGCTCTTTCCTCACCCTTTGTTCCAGCACAGAATTCCAAGGAGCCCAAGAGTTCTAATTAAGATCCTGTCTTTCCAGAGCATTATGAAATTATATTTGTTAAAGTGGAGAATAGAACATATTTTGTTTAACAGACTGTGAACTTGACTTATAATATTTAAACATTCAGACAACAGCAGGTACCATTTGTACTCCTGGTCCAGGCAGGCCCTTCTGATGTAAAGGGCCTTGTGGATGTGGGGTATACCAAATATTCTAGATAAAACTAGTTAAGCTTATTATTTCCCAAGAACATAGACTCTTTCATCCTTAGCACCTAGCACAATGCCTGATATACCTAGTAAGTACTCAGTACATATTTGGGGAACAAAGGACTAAATTGGAGTTGTTCTTGTAAGCTGAGTTCATGAAAATTCACATCACTGGAGTAGATACTCTAGGGTGGGAGGAAGTAAAAGCCAATATTTTCTACAATAACAGAGAGTATATTACTTGTGTAAATCACTTAGCAATATTTCTGTCATTTAGTAGATCCACAGTAAATGTTACCTACCATTACTAATTATACAGTCTATGAGTTATGAATTCCAGAGGTTTCATCACTTGAGTCTCAGGAAGAGTAGTTTGTGTAGGTGCTTTAAAATATGTGATCAATTTTTTCACATCATAAAAGTTTCTATGAAACGATTTCTTGCCACCTGAATAATTTAGCATCTACCCTAATTGGTAGGTTCCAACACTTGTCAAACTATTTACTTGATTAACTCTACAGCTATGACATCTTCAAAGCAGATATAAATTTTATTTCAAACTATCTTTTAAGTGGCAGAATTTTGTTGCCCTCAAATACTAATCTGCCTGTTAGTTCAAAATTTTCATATTTGATGTTTTTTGCAGGATTCTTGGTCTATACCCAGCCTGTGATTTCAAAAATACCCATGTAGGTTCTCAGGCATATTTCATGCTGGAGCCAATGAAGGGTTTAAGTTACCAGAGGAAATACTATATATATTTGGTAAGTGACTGGGGGAATGAATCTCATTTCTTAAGAGAATCTGTCTGAAGGATATAGCCTCTATCCATTAGTTTGTCCAGGTTTATCCCCGTATATAGTTTGCCTGAGTTTATCCCAGGAAGTGGTGAGCCATAATTATTTCAGGTCTCTACAAAAAACAAACAAAAATATCTTGACTGAGTTGAATTCATATATATTCTACCTTTTAAAAACTTCAATACTGAATTTCCCTATTTGAACAGTGTTTCTCTAATAAAACAAGGATTACAATGGCCCTTCTAAGTTTAGTTACAGATAAACCCTTGCCTTTCCAGAAAAATTTGTATGGCAGTGGTTGAGGGAGAATAGTTTATTGGAGTATTTGGCTATATAACATGAAGTGGTTCTCTGTCTTTAGTAGCTGACATAATTCATTCCAATCCAGTTCCAAAGAATAATGATTAGCTCATTGTAGGAGACAAGTAAAACCCACTAATGTGTTTTTCTTATATAGGGGGCTCTCTTTCATTTTTATTTTTAATACTCTCTCCTTTTTTTTTTTTTTTTTTACTTTAGTTTCAATTGTATGTACTACTCAAAGTCCTTTTGGGAATAAGCAGGATATAAATACTATACACTCCACAGTATAAATTCACAGAAATCAGAGTTACACATTTTCAGTACCTGTCTCAATGCTACATCCAGTATTCTTGTAATGTAGATGTAGCCAATAAATGAATGAGAGTAGGCAGAACCTTTGAATGTTTCAGAGAGATCCAAAATTCTAATAACAGCTTTCAAAAATTCACATGAAGCTATAATTTTTCAGGATGAAATTTTATCCCGGGCAAGAGACACCAAATTTTAGCTCCCAGACTCGTGCCATCTAATAGCATTACTGACAAAATCCACCCAGTGACTGGCAGAGCCTGTTGCTTGGGTACAAGCACAAGGGAGCGCCAATTTTCTGAAAAATAATTTGTTCTATACTGCTTTTTTTTTTTTTTTTTTTTTTCACCAAAGAGACATATAACTTAAGAGAATTCAGCTTTGGTTTATTGCAATAACAACTTAAGCTCTGCGGAAAAAAACTCATTTGTCGTCATCTTTCTAGATGTTTTCCCCCAGCATTCCTAGAAAAACATCCATTTTTCTACATATATGTTTTCCTGTTGTTCACACAGATGAACTGCATTTTTGCTGCTCTGTTGAGGTGTGTTCCCTCACCAATGTGAGTTTGGCACCAGTAGACTTGGAAGAGTTGATCATGGGCAATTGCACCATGATTGACAAGAGCAATAAACCAATGTGTTGTCCACTAGTTATTGTAGTCTCATGAGACTATTGTAATAAACCAGTGGTCCTCCCAGAATTATGAATGTATATGGCCAAAAGAAGCAACTGTTGGGGCACCTGGGTGGCTCAGTGGGTTAAGCCTCTGCCTTTGGCTTGGGTCGTGATCTCAGGGTCCTGGGATCGAGCACCGCATCGGGCTCTCTGCTCAGCAGGGAGCCTGCTTCCTTTCCTTTCTCTCTGCCTGCCTCTCTGCCTACCTGTGATCTCTCTCTGTCAAATAAATAAATAAAATCTTTAAAAAAAAGAAGCAACTGTAGCAATATATATTTGGTGTACACACACAAACACACACACACTGCTGTATTTATAGCTGTATATAGATGTATATATGTATGTATGGTATATATGCATATATGTATAATACTGTATATGTGTGTTTAGTACTGTATTTATAGCTTTCACATTATCTTGTTTGATCCTCACAATATTTCTGTGAGTTAGAGAAAATTATTATTAGTATACTCATTTCAGAGTTAAGAAAACTGATGCTCAGAAAGACTAAAGAGCTGGTCCAAGCTCACATTGTTCACACTGTCACCAAGACAGAAATGTGGCTCTGAGTCATGCTGTGTCTCTGGCTCTGTCCTACAGGACACAGTTAAAATAAAAATTAGCCATAGAAAGGGAAGAGAGAATGGGGCTTAGTTTGCTAAAAAGGGATGTTTTTCTGAAGATTCTGAAAGGATAAAAAAGTAGAGCCAATTTAACTAAAGTCCTAAAGGAGAGCCAATTTAATGAAAGTCCTTGGAATAAATAGTAATAAATAAAGCCCTTAGTTTAAATAGTAGCCAAGGCTTTCCCCAATCACATAGTGTTGGAATTTGAAAACTTACTTCAAAGTGGGTTCAATACATATACAATATTGAGCCAGCATGGCCATAGACTAGATGAGTATTTTTATCTTCAAAAAGTGACTCCATTTTAATTTAAGTGAAATTATTTTTTATTTTCCCCCAAAATGTGATGTTCTCATTTAAAGTAACAAATGGCTAAGCTAAGTCTATTTACTACATGTCAGAGACTCTTTTTTTTTTTTTTTTAGATTTTATTTATTTGATAGACAAGTAGGCAGAAAGGCAGGCAGAGAGAGAGAGAGGGAGCAGGCTCCCTGCTGAGCAGAGAGCCTGATGTGGGGCTTGATCCTAGGACCCTGGGATCATGACCTGAGCCGAAGGCAGAAGCTTAACCCACTGAGGCACCCAGGCACCCCTGTCAGAGACTCTTCTAAGTAACATGTATATTTCCACTCATTGAATTTTTATAGTAGCCCTAGGAATTTATTCTAATAATTATGCCCATTTTACAGATGAAGAAATTGAGATATAAACTGGTTAATAAATTTCCTGAAGTCACTCACCTTATAACTAGCAGAGACAGAGTTTGAATCTGTACCACAGCTTTTACTTTTAACACTAGGTTCTGGTGTCTTAAATAAACAGCGGACCTACATTTCTCTGGTAGAACATCATAAGCAATAACATTTGTTAGTGAAGAGCTTTCTCTCACAAAAATTACTGCCAAGTATAAAATGCAACATTTTATTTTGCGTGCTTCCTACTCCACAAAAAGAAATATGATACTTGTAGTCATTGTGATTTCAGGATCAAATAAAATAGAGCAACACCAAAGGATCTATTCTCTCTTGAACTTCTGGGCACTCCAGATGCTAGTGCTTGTTGTGCTCTCATATATTTTTTAATGGAATCTTTAGGAGTAGACAAAACAATGATCAGATCATAGTGTTCATCTGGGGACCAGGTGAAGTGTGTCATGGTTTGCTAAATCCCTTGAAAATAGAAATTAAATTACTTACATAGAAAGTCACCACTTTCATCTTGAGACTGTCCCTCAGAATTGTTCCTTGGGAAAACACACACAGAAGCAGTTTGATCTTAATTGTAAAAATAAAAGGTCTAAAAAGAAATATACCAATATAAAATAGTAATTTCCTCTTCATGGTAGACTTATAATGGATTTTTTAATATTTATGTTGCTTAATAATATGGTAAGTAATTTGTGTTGCTTTAAAATTATAGAAAATACATAGGAAAATTAATTATTAAGGTAATTGCTAAGAAAGTAGATCATAAATGTTCTTATTATAAAAAATAAATGTTAATTACATGATGTGATGCTCGTGTTAGCTAATGCTATTGTGGTAATCATTTTGCAATATGTAATTATATTGAATCAACATGTTGTATACTTTAAACTTAATAGTGTGTGTCATTTATATCTCGATGATGTTGGAAAAAATAAACAAATAAAAATCACTTTGTCACAAAGTGGATAGTCTTAAAACATGTTTTCCTTAAGTTACAATATTATGATTTGAGTTTGATTATTAATCAATGACTTATACACAAAGAATTGACTATTATAAACTTCTATACCAGGGGTCAGCAAACTTTTTCTGCAAGGGGCCAGATAACAAATATGTTAGGTATTGCAAGCCCGAAGATCTCCATCACAACTACTCAACTCAGACATTGTAGCATGAAAGTAGCCATTGACTATATGGACTCTAATGAGCATAGCTGTGTTCCCATAAAGCTTTATTTACAGAAGAGGTAGAAGGCTAGATTTGACCTGAAGACTTTACTTTGTTAATCCCTGTATAAAATATTATGTTCTAAGTTATAGAGTCAAGGAATATTAAAGGTAAAGGAAAGTAAAAGGTTATGTAAGCCAAACTCCATCAATTTATATATGTTCCCTGAAGAGAAAGAAGCAATATTGTAGAGTGATAATAAATAAGAACCAAAGTTTTAGGGAGACCATGATTTGAGTTCCAAATTACTGAACCTCTCTAAGATTTAATTTCCTCATTGGTAAAGTGAAGATATTAATAATTCCTCATTGACTTATTGTGTATTAGGTAACAATTTAAGTTAACAGCTTAGTTAAAAATCTGGCATATGAAAAGTACTCCTTAATTGTTAGCTAGTATTAATATCTATGGTCATGTGTTGACTGGTGGCCAAGTCAAGCATCTACTTTAATGTTGCTGAAGCCTCCTGACAGCACTCTAACTATAACTACTAATTTCAGCGCTGGGAAAAGTTGTGAACAAGACAAGTGAGGTCCCTGCTGGATCATGATAGAATATAACCATATAAATCAACGCATAAATAAGACAATTTCATATAGTAAAAACGTGCTCCGAATAAAATGAAAATAATGCAATGAAATATATGGTTACTGGGTAGGGTACAGATAGAGTGGGGCTTACTTTAGATTTATGCTGACCAATAAGGTAGCCACTGGCTATATGTAGCTATTTGAATTTAAAGAGATTAAAAGTAAATGTGAAAAAGATCAGTTCTTCAGTTGTCCCACACATTTCAAGATTTCAGGTGCTGTGATCACACATAGCTAGTGCTATTATATTAGACAGCACAGAACACTTCCATTATTATAAGAAGTTCTATTAGTTCCAGATGGAGATATAGTGATAGAAAGATAGGAAGGAAGGGACAGAGGCCAGAAAGTAAAAGAAAGAAAGGAAGGAAGAAAGGAAGGGAGGCCAGGAGGAAGGAAGGAAGGAAAGGAGGAAAACAAGGCAGATAGAGACTTGGAAATGATAAAAATAGAGACAAAGATAAGGACAGATACACATGGTGACTGCCACTCTGAAGAGGTGATATTTGATCTGAATAGTGAGAAGACACTAACATGAAAATCTCAAGGCGGAATGTTCCGGGGAGAAGGAAGAGCAAGTATGAAGGCTGAGACAGGAACAAGCTTTGTGTGCTGGAAGGAATAGCCATAGTGAAGGAGAAAAGGAGTTGGGGATAGGGAGCAGGTCATATAAGCTCTTATGCAGGACTTGGGCTCACTGGGGATATTTTAACTAAGGGAGACACTGATGTGATTTACATACTTAGAGATCAGTTTTGTACCTATGTGCAAAAATGGACTGTTAGGTGACACGATGGATGTATGGGATCTTATAGGAGACCACTGTAGGTGAGGAGATAATGGTGGCTCGGGATGGAGGTAGAAACGATGAGAAAACATTTAGATTATATTTTGATGGTATGGTTGACTAGATATACTGTTGAATTGGGTGAGTGGAGGGAGAAAATTGGAATATGAAGGATTATTTATAGCTCATTTCTTGAAAATGGAAGTGGTAATTATGAATAGAAGTTAGAGCAGAGTTGAGGCAGAAAATCCTGAGTCCTGCCCTAGAGCTGTAAATTGATTGCCTGTTAGATATATGTATTCATTTCCTGTGGCTGCAGTTAACAAAGTACTACAAACATGGTAGCTTAAAAAACAGAAATTTATTCTCTCATAGTTCTGGAGGCCAGAAGTCCAAAATCCATTTCAGTGGCTGAATTCCAGGTGTCAGCAGGCCCACATGTCCTTTGGAGGCTCCGACCCATTTTTTGCCGCTTCCAGCTTCTAGTGGCTGCTGGCATTACCTGGTTCCATGGTCACATTGCCTTCTCTTCTTCTGTGTGCCTTCTCTTCTGCCTATGTGTAACTTGTTCCTATCTCTTTCTTATAAGGACACATATAACTGCATTTAAGTTCCACCCAGATAATTCAGGATAAGTTCCCCATCTCAAGATCCTTAGTGACATCAGCAAAGACTTTTTTTTCTTTCCAAATAAGGTCCCAATCATCCAAATAATCCCAACTCCAAATAATCCCCCAATTTCAAGGATTAGGATATGGACATCTTTAGGGGTAGGGGACAGTTTTCAGGCTACCATAACATTAGAGAGGAATATTGAGCTGCATACCTGTACCTAAACCTGATAAGGTTTTAGGACCTAAAGATATGAATTGAAGAGTTGTCACTATCTAGATGCTTGTGAAGCCACGGGACGGGTGTGATCATTTAGGATGGAAGAGGACAGCTGAGGATGGGCCCTGACCTTGGAAGTCTGACAGAGGAGGAGGTTCCTGAGACAAGAATGGGATAGGGAATGAAAGAGGAAGATGTGGTGCCTCAGAATCTAAAGGAGAAAAATATTTTAAGGAATAAGTCACTCAATGCATCAAATGCAGAGAAGAGGTCAGTTAAGATGGCACAGAGAATCAACCATCGCTTTTGGTAAAAAGGAGTTAGTGAGTGAGGAACATAAAATTCCAAGTAAAATTGGTGAAGAGGAAATGGGAGTTCTATTTCTGGCAGTATGGTGTTCTCAATAATCTGACAACCTCACAGTTTAAAAAAAGAACTTGAAATGTTTGATAAAATATAGCAAACATCCTCTCAACTATATGGCAGAACTTACAAAGAAAAAAAATAGTAGAACTCCTCAGAGCTCCAAAGAAAGAGGGAGCTGGAAACAGAGGGTGAACCATTATAGAAGTTATTCTGGTTTGAAAATATTTGTCTGTCTGAAATGCGATCTTTAATGGCTGTAAGGTTTTGGTTTGAGACACATACCTAAACCTGCCTTGAAATGTGATTTATAACAATACTTGTCCAGAAAGAAAGATAACAACAAATTTTGTCAAATTTGACCTGGGATCTGGATTTAAACAGATTTTCTGGATAATTTTAATCCCAGTCCAATTTACAAGGGTTGGGTTTTGAATTTATAATATTGTCCAGGGCAGTGAATGCCAAGCCAAGAAATTAGTAAAAAATCATCCTGGTTCACAACAACCCAGGATGGTGAAACAGAACTAAGAAAATCTCTTCTGGGCAATAATTCTGTGCCATCAATCCAGACAATGTAGAATTTCTAACCCTAAATGCATGACATAAACACAAGAGGAAACAAGCCACCGTCACTGAGCTGCAGAGGGAAAATCATGAACAGAGTTGGACTCCTAAGATTTTCAGATAATGAAAGCTGATTTCATATATTATTTTCTTTGATAATTTAGCTTTAAAGAAATAGTATTAAAAAGCATAAAGAAATAAAATGTTGAATTGAATACACGAGAAACCCACTGCTAACCAAAAAGTGAGATTTGAACAAAGCACCCAACAGAAATTTAGAAATTAAATATATAATCATTGAAATTTAAAACTCTGTGGATGGTGAAAGAACATGTTAAATCCAGCAGGAAAAAAAAAAAAGTGTTAGAAAGCAGACCTGAAGAAACCACTGCTAAGGAAACAGAGACACAAGGGGATGGAAACTCTGAAAGAGAGGTTAGGAGATGTAGAAGATGGAATGATGTATCGATTATCTACTGCTGCTTCACAAACTATCTGAAGACAGTGGTCTATAGCAACACTGGCATTTTTCTCATTCTCTGAGTTGTTGGGCAGTTCTGTTACTAGTTCTACCTGGACTCATACTCACGTACCTGGGATTATCTCAAAGTTTGCTTAGGCTCAGTTGGGAAAACTAGGATAGCTGGACTTCTCTCCTTATAAAATCTTCATCCCCACAAAGGCTAGATCACCTTTTTCACATGGTGGTGCAGTGTTCCAAGGGACCAAGGTCTCACATGCAAGGGCCTTATCAAGTCTTCTTGCATCACATTTGCTAATATCTCAACAGGCAAAGGAAGTCACTGGACAAGTTCAGATCAATGTGGGAGGAAATAATCTTGGAATACTGAGAAGCATTATGGTAGCATTTATTACAAATGAGAAAGCCTAACATGTATCTCAGTGGAATTCCAGAAAGAATGGAAAGGATTAACAATTAAGAGAAATGGAGAGGGGCAATATTCGAAGAGTTAGTGGCTAAGATTTTTCCAGAATTGATTTTATATAGATATTTTTTGTCTCTTTGCCTCTCTCTCCTGACATGGAATATTCAACTAATCCAAAGTAAGCTCCACCTTAACCCATAGTATTAGATATCAGAGAGCCAAAGTCACAGAAAAAAAGATTATCCACAAAGAAATAACAATTAGGTTAATAGTTTTCTTAACTCTAATGACGATGTCAGACAGTAAGATAATGTTTTTTAAATTTTATTTTTAAAAGATTTTATTTATTTGTTTGCGAGAGAGAAAGAGAGAGAGCAGAAACAGGGAAAAGAGGGAGAAGAGGACTCCCTGCTGGAGCCTGATGGGATGTGGAATGTGGGGCTTGATCCCAGAACCCTGAGACCATGAACTGAGCTTGAAGACAGATGCTTAACCAACTGAGCCACCCATGTGTCCCTAAGATAATATTTTTAAAAGCTGAGCCAAAATACCTATCAACATAGAAATCTATACATCCAATAGACCATTTTTCAGAATAAAAACTTCAATTCAGAAAATTGAAAACTAGCAGAGTTTGCACCTAAGTGATTATCAATAAAGGAAAATTTAAAGAATGTATTTCAGGAAAAAGGAAGTGACTCCAGAAAGAAGTCTGAGATGCAGAAATCCATGATAAGAAAAGAAATTGAGAAATGCAAGCATATCTAATCTAACATTAGCTGTGTAAACAATAATAATAATGTCTAATCTGGAAGGTATAAACAGTGAATTTAAAATACTAGGAAATATAACAGTAAGTTGAGACATGCAATCTTAAAGAATATGGATGTTATGTTTGTCAGAAGAATAAAAATGTTGATGTATTTAGGATTTGTTAGGTCTGAGTATTAATAATTTAGAAATAACTATTAGTAAAATAGATAAACAATGAATTTTGGAATGCTGAAAAAAATTTAAAAAAAGAAAGAAAAACAAAATCTAAACAAGTGTAGATAATATTTCAAATTAAAAGGCAAAGATTGAAAGAAAGCAGAATTAAAACAATCATAGAAGAGGCAAGGTAAATGCAAAACACAAATGTGTATGTAACAGTAACTTAAAGAAATATAAATGGTGTAAAGTCCCATTTCAATATAGTGATAAAGGGAAAAGAAGGCAAGAAGGGAGGAAGGGAGGGAAACAACGAAGACGACAGGCAGGCTTTTTGTTATTGAGCATAGGCCCACCTAAATACAAGAATGCGGAAAGGTTAAAAACAAAGGTATAAAAGGTATAGGCCAGAAAATATTGACAAAAATAAAGATGGTCTAGGAATATTAATACCATATTATAGCCTTATTTTTAAAGGCCTTTATCCTTAGAGATAGGGAGGAAAGTTTCATAACAAGTGACACAATTCATAAAGAAAATAAAAGAAGATTCCAGGTTGGGGACATGTGGAGGTGCTGAGACAGTGGCCTGCAGAGAGGACAGAGGAGCTCCGAGCCCCTTCCCACAAATCTCCCCCTATGTATCTCTAAGCTTTGCCATCACTCACTCACAGGAAGAAAAGATCTGAAGCTTCATAGTGCCATATAGAGGGAAGTCCCTTCTTAAACCCTCCAGCCTTTTAGCTTTTTATTTAGGGTGAACATTATATACCTAGAGATAAGAATGCAGATATAGGGAGTGACCTCAGAAAAATGGCAGCATGGGAATTTCTAGCACCCATGCCCTCCCAGAAACATAATTTTGAACAGCAATGAAAATACCTTCGTAAGAGCTAGATTCCAGGTGAGAAATGACAGCACCTGAATGAAGCACAGAAATAAGAAAAGAAGGAGTGGGCAGCATAGAGAAAATAGATTCATATTACCTTCCTCCCCTCTCCTCCAAGTCTGGGCAGCGCAGAAGAGAGACTCCGTCCCTGTGGAGGAGGAAGAGAGGAAAGTGAGGTCCTGATTTTACCACAGGCCCCAGGGCTGGCTTACTCCAGCACTAGGCCAAGTCCTACAGGTGGCTTCCATGGCATCAGGCTCCCAAAGTGCTCCCATGAGCCCAGGCCTCTGGCCCACCTCAGTACCAAGAGGCTCCCATGGCCCAAGATAACTACTGGGACATTAGGCAGCTCCTGTGGGCCCAGGCTCCCAGCAGGCTCCCACAAACCCAGGCTGTTGGCATATCCCAGTGCTGTCCAATTCCAGGGGCCCTGGGTAATGCCAGGATTCCAATGAGCCCCCATAGACTCAGCCTCCAGGTGGGACCCAAGAATCCAGGCTCCCAGCCATACCCATCACCTGCTGACTACTATGGACTTGGGGTTTTGACACCCGCCCCCCAGCACCAGGCAGACTCCTGTAGCCCCAAGCCCCCACAGCCCACTTCAGTGCCAGTTCAGCCCCTGTGGACCTAGGCTCTAGACTAGCTCTTAAGGACCCAGAATCCTGACCTGCCCCAGTGCTAGATCAGCCCTTGCATACCTAACTTTAAGTTTGGCCTCCAAAACCCCAGCTTACAGTCAGCTTCTATAGCCCAAGCTCCAGTTTAACTTTAGCACCAGGTGGGCCTCCACAGTCCAAGTCTCTAGGCTGTCTCCTACAAAACCAGACTCCCAAATAGTCACAGCATTGGACTGGTTTTTATGGATGCAAATGTTGGGCACATCCCAGGGGTCCTTGGCACCTGTGTGGCCCCAGTAAACACAAGCTCTATGCTGATCCTCATGTACCAAGCACCAGGTTTGCCCATCTGCTGACCTAGGAGCCAGACTAGTCTGTTATAGGACTGTAGCAACAAGCCTGACAGCAGATACCATCAAATGGTCCACCTAGAATCTCTAGACAGGCTGACTGGTACAGAAGATTTGAATAGACATTTTTCCAGAGAAGACAAGCAAATTGCCAACAGATGCATGAAAAAATGTTCGATGTCACTAGTCATCGGGGAAATGCTAACCAAAACCACAATGAGATATTACCTCACACTACTTAGATTGGCCCTCATCAGAAAGACAAGAGACGAGTGTTGAGGAGATAGAGAAAATAAAATCCTTGTGCATTGTTGATTTGACTGTAAACTATGGAAAATGACATGGAGGCACCTCAAAAATTAAGAATAAAGCTACCATATGATCTGGCAATCCCACCTCTGTGCATAAATTCATAGGAAATGAAGCCACTATCTCAAAGAGACAGCTGCTCTTCCATGGTCACTGCAGCATTATTCACAACGGAATCAACCCTAGTGTCCATTACCAAAAGGATGGATAAAGAAGATATGTTGTATATATATATAGGTATGTATGTACAATGGAATATTATTCAACCATAAAAAAGAAGGATATCCTGCCACTTGTAATAATATGGATAAACCATGAAGGCATTACACTAAGTGAAATAAGTCAGACAGAGAAAGACAAATACTATATGTTTTGACCTATATATGGCATCTTAAAAAGCCAAACTTACAAAAATAGAGAGTAGAATGGCACTTACTAGGGATAGGGGGATGCAGGAAATGGGGAGATGTTGGTCAAACTTGGTGGTCAAAGATGTTGGTACAAACTCTCAGCTATGAGACGAGTAAGTTCTGGAGACGTAATGTACAGCATAGTGGCTGAAGTTAACAATTCTGCATTTGATACTTGAAAGTTACTAAGAGAGTAGATCTTAAATTATTCCCACACACACAGAAAGGGTAATTATGTGAAGGTATAGTAATAATCTTATTGTGGTAACCATTTTGCAATGTGTATGTGTATAGAATAATTACACTGTAACTTCAAATTCACAAAAGTTGTATGTCAATAATACCTTGGTAAAGTTGGGGAAAACATAATAATCTAAAACATGTAATCAGCAATTAACATGACTTCAAAATATGTTTATAGAATTACAAGGAGAGGGGTGCCTGAGTGTCTCAGTGGGTTAAGGCCTGTGCCTTCAGCTCAGGTCATGATCCCTGGGTCCTGAGATGGAGCCCTGTGTCTGGCTCCCTGCTCAGCTCAGCAGGGAGTCTGCTTCTCTCTTTCCCTCTGTCCCTCCCCTTGCTTGCGTTCTCTCTCACTCGCTTGTGTGTGCTCTCTCTCAAATAAATGAATGCAATTTAAAAATAAAGAATTATAAGAAGAATTAACAAATAAAGTATAATTAGGGGAAATTTTATGCTGTTCTCTGTAATGAGTAGATAAAGCAGAAGAAAAGTCAGTAATTCTATGTCAGATTTAATAAGCTTGCCCTACAGATACAGAGAACACAGCATCTCAGGTTAGAGATTACACATTCTTTTTGGGCACATTTGAAACATTTAGGGGAAAAAATGACCATAGGTTATACCATAAAAGACATTTTAACAAATTTTGTAGAATTAATAGAGCATCCACATACTCTGAGCTCAATACAATTAAGGCAAACATTTTTTACAAAATTACTAAAACAATAACTGGATCTGAAAATTAGAAACATACTTCTAAATAATTCATGGGTTAAAAATAATAAAAGAAGTGTAAAAATTCTTAGAACTCTTCAGTAACAAACATAAAATCTAGCAAAATTTGAGTAACTGCTCTAGCGGTCAGTACAAGAATGTTTTAAAATTAATGTGCTATTACAAAAATGAAAATGAGAATGATCATGAGGAAAGTAGAATGGATAAAGCAATAAAGATAGGTGGAAACAAATGAAATTAAAAATAAACATTTACAGAGAAGGTCAACAAAACTAAACTCATGTTCTTTGGAAAGGTTAAAGAAGCACTAAACCTTTAAGAAGGTTAATGAAGAGAAAAGAGAGAAGCCACAAACACATATTTGGAGCAGAAAGAGGTATATAACTACAAATAAAGGAGAGATTAAAAAGATTATAAGGAATGCTAATTCTTTTTGCATTTGCATATTTGAAACTTGCCAAGAGCATAGATTCTAAAAAGTTCTCATCACCAGAAAAAAAAAAAATGCTATGACTACATCTATTGATGGTTAACTAGTATTAACGTGGTAATTATTTTGCAATAATACATAGATAATATTGAGTCATAATGTATACCTGAAATTAATATAGTATTGTATGTCAGTTATTCTAATAAATAAATGAATAAGTAAATAAATGGCATCTGTATTGGATTACTAAACCAGTTAAAAGGAAAGAAGGGAAGGAGGGAAGAAGAAAGGAAGAAAGGATGAATGACATTGAGAGAGTAAGAACAAATTGTCTCCTATGATGAGCAAATTGAAAGAGCAAAAGGAAAACTTTCAACTAACTTTGCATAGCACCTGTCAAAGTCCAGAGTTGAGTCTATCTAAACAAAACAATATTGTCAGTTTCTACATTAAAGAACTTTGGTAAAGTCATTTGAAATATTAAAAAAAAAGGTAAAACAACTTGAGGGTAATAATTTTGGAAACTAAGAGGAAGTAAGTTATTTTCTAAGGAAAATATGACTTGTAAAAGTGAATTCCAAATTAAGTTGAAAATCTAAGAAGCCTCGTAACCATTAAAGATTTTGAAAAAACAACTATAAATCTGCCCATAAAATCACACCTCACTAAGACTATTTTATTGGTGATACCTAGCAATCATTCAGATTAAAGGTATTTCTGAACTGTACAAATTCTTGCAGGAAATGGAAAAAGAACACTCATTCTGGAACCCATTCTATGAGGACAGTGAATCGGGCTTTCTCATGCACACATAGGAAAGGGGTACACATAAAGAAAAGGAAAATCCCTGGTGATCTCACTTGTGAATAGAGAAAAAAAAAACTTAGTAAATAAAATACATTTATTTATTTATTTATTTATAAATATTTATTTAAATATAAATAAACATTTATTGAAAAATAATTCAATATGCTACAGGTACTGAATGTTTGTGTCCTCCCCCAAAATTCGTTTGTTGAAACCTTTATTGAAGGTTTATTGAATTTATTGAACATTTATTGAAAACATTTGTTGAAAAAATTTATTGAAAAAATAATTTAATATAGCTGCTGTGCTATAAGCACCGAATGTTTGTGTCCTCCCCCAAAATTCATTCGTTGAAACCTAAATCCCAGTATGACAAGGGTGGGAGGTGGGTCTCTGGGGGATGATTAGGTTATGAAGGCAAAACCTTCATGCATAAAATTAGTATCCATATAAAAGAGGCTGCAGAGCACTCCCGTGCTTCTTCCACCATATGAGAACACAGTAAAGAGGATGGTCATCTATGAATAAGAAAGTGAGATCTCACCAGACACTGAATCTGCCAGCATCCTCATCTCAGATGCCCTGCTCTAGAACTATAAGAAATCAATCTTTTGTTTATAAACCACCCACTCCATGGTATTCTGCCTGAATAGATTAAGACAATGGCAAACCTTGGTTTATTCTGGAAGTTCTATAATAGTTAAACAGAAGATTAAATAGTGTGATGTAATATAAATTAACTCATATAAGCAACACTGTTTTTAGTAGAAGAAAAAGTTCACAGTAACAACAGACAACATAATGTCCATTATCAGAAGAATAAATAAATAAATTGTGACATAGATGTTCTATGGGATAATGTACCACGAATGAAAATAGTGGAATTGGGAATCCATGTACTAACACAAGTGAATTTCACAAAAATAATTTTGAGTAATGAAGGCAATTGATAAAATATATATAGTATAATATGATTGTTACAAAATCTAAAAACATGCTAAACAATTCTATGTATCTTTACAGAAGCATACATATATATTAAAAGTAGAAATATATGTAGGAAATGATTTTCAAAGAGCAATTTAAACAATTCAAAAACATTCAAAAAGCAAATTAAACATTCAAAAAGCAAAAAAAACCCACTCTGTATTATGGTTACTTCAGAGGTCCTGAAGGAGGAATGAGATCAGGAGTTTCGTATTTTAAGTAGGAGAGAGGATAAATGGGTTTTCATTACATTAATTATCAGGTATCTTTTATGTTTGAATATTATTAGTGTTAATAAAATAAATTTTAAAAAATTAAAATAAATAAAATAAAATAGAGACCAGGCCTAAAGATCTCCAGGGAGACAAAACCACCAGTTAAGCCGTGTAAGTAAAACAATCTATCTTCTTTCATGAAGATAGGCCAAACTTACATTATGTCTTGGAAATACCTCTGATAATCATAAACAAAACTTAAGCCATCTTCCTAAAATAGTGTAAGATAATCATTTTAACCAATCTTCTGCCATCTGGACATTCCCATGATAACAACCAATTGTTGTAAAAGTTGAACAACTTTCTCACTTTCACTTAGTAAGTCATCCTGTAATGTGATGCCTGTGAACTTCCTACCAGTTTCAGATTTGAAGTACCCATTTGTGAACCATTTCTTTCCCATTCAATAAAATACTTATATCAAGCAAAGCTCTCTGAATTTTCTTTTGACATTAGTGTATAAATTCTTTTATGAGCGAGGCAAGGTAAGGAAGAGTATGGAGAATAAATTTGATCATCAATGGACTGTACATCCTAATAAGTTTGAAAATTCTCTGGAATGGAAATACTAGAAAAAAGGATCTGGAAAGATGAAAGATGGAAGTTAGAAGCCAGATGCCTGAAACTGAGTTTCAGAAATGCAAGATTTAGGGTCATGAAATCTGTAATACATCTGTGGAATGGATGGCTGTGATATGGAGAAAAAGATCATTACTGTTGAGGAGGTCACAAAGCCACAGAGTCACTGTGTTAGATAAATCCTCTATCTGGAATTTGAACTTGGCCAGAATTACAACCCAATCATGAAGAAGAAGTGGGGGGTCCAGTTTTAATATATTCCTGGGTAAAGTCTGTAAGTCTCCTCTGACAATATGGTAGAGTCAGAGTTTCAAAAAGACTGGTGTTTTTGTCTTTTGTTTTGCTCTAATAATCAAGGGAGAGAAAAGATTTTAGAGTGTATATGAAAAGCAAGGAGACTGGGGCACCTGGGTGGCTCAGTGGGTTGAGCCCCTGCCTTCGGCTCAGGTCATGATCTCAGGGGTCATGGGATCGAGCCCCACATTGGGCTCTCTGCTCAGCGAGGATCCTGCTTCCCGCCCCCCTCACTGCCTCTCTGCCTACTTGTGATCTCTGTCAAATAAATAAATAAAACCTTAAAAAAAAAAAAAGAAAGAAAAGAAAAGAAGAGCAAGGAGACCAGGAACACCTGGAACGTGTGTTTGAGCGGTGGGGAGGCTTTGCTTGTTGGGACTCCAAGGGAGGCAGTGCCCTCACGGGGTCACTAAATTCAGTTACAACTGGATCCTGAAGCAGTGTCCAGAAAAGAGAAAGAGGCTTGCTAGAGACAAATGCTGTTGAGTTACTGTGCTCTCCAGAGGGCACAACCCAAGTGTGTGTGAAGATGAGGGAAAGTGAGTGGGCTGGAAATCACACCAGGTCAGGTAGTATGTTCAAGAGTATACATCTTGAAATGATGGAGAGTCATCTGGGAATCTTGATCAACTAACAGTTACTGTGAGACATGGTGGGAGTAACCCTGGAGATGTCTACAGAAAAGGAGGCAATGGTTGAAGTTAAACACAGGGTATTTAGAGGCAGAAGACAAGTTTTGTCAGCTCAGAATTCAAATTTCTCTCCCTTCCTTGGCCACCTGTCATCATTCCTTCACATGCACCTCCACTCAGATCAATCTTTCTCCTCTGTGTCCTTGATTCAACTACGGCTGTGGTATCCTCTTTCCTTCCTCGTGAAACAGTGAAGGTCTTTCAGAGCTTGGTTTTTCTTTTGAATTCCTGACAGCAGCTTGCAAAGTGCTGAATGCACAGTGGATATTCAATAAATATTTGATTGATTGAGCTATAAATTTTATTTGTCTAAGTTATAACCAGCACTCAGACACTTGAGATAGGGGTATAAATTGAAAAGCAAAGGATCTGAGCTTATATTAGAAACTTTTTCATGTTTGAAAGAAAATCTTGGCTTGTAAAGGTTTCGCCATTACTTTTGCTTCCTCCCCAGCTCATCACAATCTAAGATTTATAAAAACATGAGTAGTTGCCGTGAAGACAATTGCCGGGCACTAGAGGAGCCATTTGGGAATAAAAGCAAGAACTGCTGTAATATTCAGCAGCTAGATTTTACATTAATCTGTTTGCTTTCAATAGTAAAACTGAAAATAAAATACTGAAAAAAAAATATTGAGCACTGGGAGCTTGCTCTTTTTGCTACAAAGCTGATCACCATCTGGTACCTAGCAATAGACACTCCCCTTTGTGAAGACATTGAAATAATCCTACACTGGTCGGAAAAGAGCCATTGCTCCTTGCCATCCACTCAGTGCTACCCCATGGCCTGAGCTACTCCGTTCCTGTCCCTGTGTCCTCTGCAACTCCTCATGATGCAGCAACTCACCTTGACACCTGGTCAAGCGGGAGCTCAGCACCACGGCTGTTGCTAGTATACTGGATATTAATCATGGTGAATCTACTGGCTATAAAATACAGTAAATATCACTTTTTACTATATTTATCAGAGTTATAAACTGGTGTCCTACAGGCATGATTTGGCCCTCCTAGGGTTTTATATTATTCTAAAATTATTAAGTAGCATTTAAAACTCTAGGGGCTTCACATAAAAATCCACATTTTTAGCTTTTAAAAAATTGGAGGTACCGGTAGCATCGGGCTTTTATTCCACCCCTCCCAAAAAAACCCAAATAGTGGAGTAGAGCAGTGATTGTCCCCTTGAAACACTGTATACACTCTCTATTGGCAGGAGCTACCACCTCTCACTGTTCATCCAATCGACTGCACCTTTTTCTATTACTAGTTACCCTGGGGATGTTTATGTCTCCCGCCCTGTTCTCCAATAACTGCTGGGAGCTGTGTTTGTTCTAGACTTGGGGGTCATGGTGTGACACCAGCTCAGGACAGTGCACTCCTTGCTTTGTCTCCATCTCCTCTGTGTACCTTTGTTTCTAGTAATTAAAAGCTAGCAACTCAACTCCCTTCAATTCTAATTCAAGATGGCATGTCCAAACTTTGCAGACAAGACAACTTTGTCTATGGTGCCTGTTTCCTAAATGTTCATAGAAAAATATCTAGAATTGGGGAGAATCATGTACATTAGCCTTGGTATTTACCGCCAAAAAAAGATGGGAATGAAATTTTATGACCTCTGCCATATATCTTTGCTCAGTGAATTAAAAATTAAATCTTCCACAGGAAAACTGCTGCTAGCAATTATGCTGCTATTTCTGGAAAGGAAGTGCCTCAGCAGGGACAGGCCCAAGATTTCTACCTGTTCATCTGTTATTTCCTCCCTTAACAGTGACTACCACCTACCAGTGTGTGAATGCACAGCTATACCTAACAATAAACAAGAGGGAATATTCTGACCCCACATTTAATCAGAATCTTTTCCCAGTTTTCTGTTGTTGTGTAACATACCATCAAAATCTTAGCTGCTTTAAGTAAGTGCTGTTGATTTGCTCATGCTTCTGGGTTCAGCAGCTTGGGCTGGGCTGGCCAGGATCATTCATGCCATTGCACTCACCCAGGAGCTTGACTGTGCTCTAAGATGGCCCCTTGCACATCTCTGGCAATTAGGGGGGTGTGCAGGAGGGGCACTGGGTTCTTTTCCACATGCCTGGGCCGGGCTCTTGACATGATGAGCTCAGAGCAACATTCCGAGAGAGTGAAAACAGAAACTTCGGAATGCTCACAATGTCACTTCTGCCACATTTTACTGCCCAAAGCAGGTCACAAGGCCACCCAGACTCAGGGTGGGAAAGTAGACTGCAGCTCTTCAGGAGCTGCAAAGTCATGGCCATGCATTCAGGAGTGAGACAAGACAGGGCTACTCTGTGTGCACGCTACTGTATTCCACATGATAACAGAAGAGCAGGATGATAGCAGGAAAACCTTGAAAATGTATTAGAATCACATAACATGCAATGAAAGTCTCTAGTGAAATGGAGAATGTAAAGAGAAGGTCGACTGGGGAGAAGTTCTGGTTTGGATTTTTTCATGAAAATCATGAGAGTGGAAAAGGAGCAAGAAAGGAGAAGTGGGAACAGAGAATGGAGAAGGGAGGGTGAGAATGGGAGGGTCTGAAAAGGAGAAGCCTCATCAAGAAGCTGCTTCTTGAAGAAGCCATCTACCAGCTGCCACAGCAGCTCAGCTCAACTTCACTCCTTCCCTTATTCAGGGCTCAAAGTCTGGGCTGTGTTTTCTGATCCATCCATCCATCCATCCATTCCCCACCACTCTTATTCTACATGTAGGACCGCCCCATCTCAGATCCAATTACTATGATATTTTCCAAACAACACTCCAGGATTTCCTCTTCTGATGCATCCTGTTCATCACACCTGCTTGACTTAACTATTTAAGAAAATATTTGTATTTCTTTCTGCATAAGTAAAGTATACTCATGTTACAAAATTCAAAAACTATAAAAGCAACACAGACAGAAATCAGAAACTTGAAGTTAAAGGACTTGTCTCCTCAAAAGTGACAGAACCTAGACTTGACACAGGCTGACTTTGTAAGCTCATGCTCTCCACCATGGCTCTGGTGAGTTCTCCCATCAGGGCTCCTTGTTGGCCCTGCACACAGAAAAGTTAGAAATTGCATTTTCTCACAACTATCAAAACTAGTAAATTGATCTTGATTAGCAAGGGAGAAGCATAGACCTGTACTTCTTGTCTAAAAAAATAAAGTACTTAGAAGCAGTCAGCTTTGTCTCTGTCACAGAAATGAGAAGTTATGGGAATCAGATACCAAACACTACTCATTCTAAGACACAGAGGCATACCTGTACACCTTGTCATGCCAATAAATTCACTGAAATTGAAAGCAGAATTGAAAATCAGATGTGACCTGCATCTATCAGCATCCCAGGAGTCAGTATGAAGGTAGAAGGGGAGAGGAGGCTCTGAGAGGTGGGTGACTGGCACTGAGGGAAGAAGGAAGGTTCCCTGGCTTCAGTCCCCATGTCTAGCCTCCTTACTTGAAAATTACCTTGGATGCGAGAACTCTTCAAATTGTGCTTCATCAACTCCACTGAGAAAAGAGACATAGGAAGAAGCATGACCGTTTAGTTTCAAAATCTCAAACCCACAGTCTTTGAGTAACGCATCTTGCTGTATTTATGCTACAAACAGTACAGTGAGGTGTGCATGCTTGTGTCTGATAATGCAGCATTTGTGGCATGTGCACTTTGCCCATAGAACATTTACTTGTAACACCTTCCACAGTGTACACCTGTAAAGGCCTGTTGAGTCTTAGACACTGGAGTTGAGACAGGAGGGTCATTCTGCCCACTGGACTGTTCCTAGGCCCATCCCATAGCGAGGCAGACTTATTTAAAGCTAGACTTTTCAGCTGTTCTTTACTCTGCTAAACTTCTGGTAACTCCTTTCCATTTATCACACAATGCCATCTTGCCCAAAATGTTGTGTGTATATTTCTGGCCAATTGTAGCTATTCTGCAGTAAGAGACATTTGTACCCAAAAGGATATGTTTCCCCCCCACTTTTTGGAGAAGTGATTGGGGCAATTTCTGACACTGACTTTTAATCAGCCGCTTAAGTTACCCAGACTAGTGGGAGGTAGATGGATCTTCCTGTTGCTTGATGAAGAAAATGTCCTCTAGCCAGTATGACCAATATAACATTAATTTTCAAAGCTGAAGTTTGAGTCCATTCCCTCTTGCCAGATTTTCTTTTCTTTTATCCTCTCCCTCCTCTTGAATTTCATAAATAGACCACTAGGGAAGCAAGTCCTCCAAGCACACTTCGGTGAAGTTAATGGGTTAAGAGGAGAAAAGTGGGAACGTTTTTTTCTCACAGATTATACAAAATCCTTGTTATTCAACCACAAAAATTACTTACCTGAACACAGAAGTTCTTCCCCCATTAAAATGGGTAAAGAGAAGGACATAAAAGTCAATGAGATTGCATTTTACCATAAGAGGCTGTCTCAAGTCTCAAAAATACTAGACTGTGAATCTCTGTCCTCACTGCCTATGATCTAATTTTCCAGAAAAGATGTTTGCAGAAGATTTGTAAAGTATAATTTGAATTTTTAGGTACAGTACCTAATAATTTGTAGTACAAATTATCTGCTATTTTATATATTATGTCTGAAAAGTAAAATTTTACACTGCTTTCTTCACTCTGTGGGTTTGTGTGTGTGAGGGAGAGAGAGAGAGAAGAGAGATAAGAAGGAGCGTGAAGAGCTAAGTTTCCTGTTTGGATTCCAGAGACAGAAATATGCCTTCTGTGTCTTTAGCAATTACAGTGTAACTGGGGAAAGCAAAATTATGACCCCCAGAGTCCCTGCTCCAGTGATAGGACCACCAAGGCAAAGGCAGGCTGGTCCTAGAATCAGCTTCTTCAAAATGAGGGACTCACCTCAAACTCTAGATAATAAAATATAAATTATGGCTTTCTATATTCTATCTCACAATGCTACAGTGGCCCTTGCCTTATGATACACTTCTAGCTTATATTGACTTGACAGTAAGCAAACTTCTCAAATAAAGTATCATTTGAATGAGGGAAGGTAGGGGTGAGAAAGCCCCCAGGCCCAATTCCTGACTCTCCCATTTCTCCTTCACAAACCTACATCTGAAGCAGGTGACAGGGTTGAACACAATTGTGAGTCATTCCTGTGTGTAGCACCAAAGAGTAGACCCATTTATAACCAAATCACTGAAGTCACTGGGGGATCAGGTGTCGCCTTTCACAGACTAACCAGGCAATAATGGAAAGAGAGAGCAATGATGACCCCTTTTCTCTTCATTCCTTCTAGTGAGACCTCTGTGATTGCTACAAAGAAAATCTTAGTTTCTGTCACAAAAAAAGATAGGCGTACAAAGAGCTTGCTCTGAACAGACCATTAATCAGTATCAATATCTGTGACACAAATCCGTCAGGTAATTCCTGCCTGATTTGCAAAAAAATATATATATATTATTTTCTCTGACATCTTCAACTCATGTATCATGTCTGAAAATACTGAAGTCTTCAGACAAGCAGAAAAATGAAGTGCATGCTGAAACTCTTGGAGAAGCACCCTGTTTGTCTCTATTACCTAAGCAAAATCGTCCCCACCTCTCCTCTACTCACAGCTCCTTTCTGGAACAGTAGTCTGGAATCATTGTCAAAAGTCAATGCCCATTTGACATGAAGGATGTTGTTTAAAGATTTATTCTAGGATCCAGATTCCAAGTACACATTTAAAACAAGGCTCGTTATTTACCAGCACACTTTCCAAAGGGGGCCTCTGTTTTCCTACAGGAATGACAAACTAGACACATACCTAACTCATTTCTCTGGCTGTGATGAACTATGGGGCAAATTGGTTGCTGGATCCAATCTGCAATGCTATGAGATCAGTCAAGAGATGTTTATGATTCACCTGTTATAATTAAGGTAGTGGAAAATCTGCATGGGTATCTAAGTTTCACTTTGATTCTGAGTTAAACAGAGAATTTGAAAATGAAAATATCTTGAAAATTCTGGGTGCTGTGATCTTTGCAGGCCCACCCTGTATGTCAGGAAATGCTATTTAAAACTTTCATCTAAAGTAAAATAGTGAGGGAAAAAAAATTAGTGCAAAATGCATGCAACGCCACTGCCATTCGAATAAGTGTTTGCTTTAAAAAGCAAATGATATGAAATACTGAGTCAATGCTGGGCACTACCCTTAACGTGGCCATCAACGCACGGACCGACTTGGGCAAATTCCCCTCCATGTGTGTCTTAGTTTTCTCATCTGTAAAGCCAGGCAGCTGGAAAAGGATGATCTATTACATCTATTGTGATTTTGTGATTTGACCTGAGTCCCTCTTCCATTAACACTGAATTACTGTCAATGGAAAATGGATAGTAAGCATCAAGATAACAAAACACATATTTAGCTTCTCATTGTCAATATACATCTCCAAAGACTGAAATCCACAGCACTCTGGATTGTGTTACATGATTACCATGAAACATCTTCTGGCATTAACTGCAAATGCTCTATTTTGTTAAGAGTCAGTTTCTCAGAATAATTAAAAATTCTGAACACTGAATTCTTTACGAAGTGCATTCATCAACCACTAATACTCATTTTTATTTTGCTGTGATTAATTTACCTCTTGTTTTATTATCATAATTGGTTGTAATCCCCTTGGTCTTCCCTCACTGTATAATCTTCAGTGAACATTTGGGGGAACATTAAAGGAGCTGGTATTTTCATAATGTAAGTAGAGGCTGAGATATAGTTAATAATTGCCTTCTGGAATATGAAGCAACAGATGATGATCAGCTGTTTTTCATTTCTGCAAAGTACAAAGAAAGACTAGAGCAGCAACAAGGAATGTTTGTGATTACCAAAAGAATACATTCTGATCATTGTTACTTCATAGAATTTGATACCAAGAAACTTGGCAAGCTTATTGTTCTGGATATATTTGAAGATATGGCAGATATATTTGGGGTAGTCGAATTGGAGAGCTTCTTGAAAACAAGACAAAAAATCAACTTTACTCCGAGTCCTATTTGAGAAGTGGTTGGAAGAAAACTAGTACCTTACTTGTTCTGCTGTAGGTCTTCCAGGATCCTACTCCTAATTCCAGAAGACCTCAGCATATTTCATAGGCAACCAAGAACATCTTTCTATTTACTTCTACAAAAATTGAGACTCTATTCCTGTTTGTATCCTAAATAACAGCGCTGAACGTAGTTTCTATAAGCTATATATAAGCTCATTCACGTCAATTACACAAATATGCCCCCAAGAAAACCTGGAATAGACCTATCTTGCTTCAACAGTCCCATGGAAAAATTTTCTGAAGCATTTTGGCCACTCCTCTAGGGTCTCATAAGCAAAAGAGGAATGGTGGCATTGTTATCCATCAACCAGATGGCCACTGCAGGGGAGAAAATGGAAGGGCGAGCTGAGGCAGGACTTACTAACAAGAATTAAGCAATAAATTAATATTAACCACATTATATTTTACTGAATTTTATGTATTCTCTCATATAATCATCACAACAAACCCAAAGCCATAGTCTCAGAAACGTTCACTCACCTAGGGTTGCACAACTAGTAATTGGAAGAGTAAGAATTTGAATCTAGATAAATGTCTTTATTTCAAAAGTGTTAATGAGAGGAACAATCACGGGCAACATTTTCAAATAGGTGATTTCTGGTTTGGGGTTTTTATCTATACATTTCAATCACATCCATTTATCTCACCCAGTTAATCTGGGATTCGTAATTATTAGAATTTCAAAGTAGTGAAGAAAAAGTAGATTCACTAAAAAAATGATATTGGGCAGTCAGCTCCTATAAGAAAAAACAAAACTAAGTTGGATCCTTTCTTTTGCATTTAAATTGTTAAAAGATTTTAATATAAGCAAAAAATGAAACCATAAAAGTAACTGAAGAAATGTGGGGGGAGATTTAGTAATCTGAGTAGGGAATTTCTTTCTAAGAATAATACAAAACTCAGAAGACATAATAAAAGGTGTGATAAATTAGACTATACTAAAAATAAATTAAACATGGCAAAACACGATAAGCAATGTCAAAAGAATGCCAACACCTGGGAAAAGATTGCAATTTGTATTATAATCAAAATTTTTCTAAACTATGAAGAATGTCCAGAAATGAATATACAAGACACCCCTGACAGGATGCTGATAATGGGGAGGCTATGTATGTATGGGGGTAGAGGGTGGATGGAATTCTCTGTGCCTTCTGCTCAACTTTTTCCCTTCCAAGCAATTTTGCTGTGAATTTCAAACTGCTGTAAAAAATGAAGTCTCTTAAAAAAAAAAAAAAAAAAAAACCCTCACAACCATCCAATAGAAAAATGGGCACAGGATATAAAGAGATCGTTAAAATGAAAAAAATTTAAAATACCTCTTAAATATAAGAAAATATATTTAATCTGACTTAAAATAAGAGAAAAAAATAACATCATAAAGATAACATGTTTTGTGTATTAGATTGGCAAAAATTAAAAGGTCTTATTCATACATCATGCTGAAAATGTGGAGAAAAGGGTGTTATATCAATCCCTTACACATTTCTGAGTGGATTGGTATACTCTCCACATAGGGCAACTTGATAATATCTCACAAAAATTTTAATGCGCATAGTCATTTTCTCTAGGAATTCATCATTCCGATATAAACCCATATGTGTGAAACTTTATATGTACAATGTTATTCATTTTCAAATATTCATATTCATTACATTTTTTTCCCCAAGAGCAGAAGATTGAAGATTCATATTCATTACATTTAGTTAATAAGAAAACTTTGGAAGCATCTTTGGTGTTTCTCAGTAGAGGACTGGTCAAATCAATTACTGTTCATGCCTAATGTCTAGTTTGTGGCGGATGTTCCTGCCACAGTTTTTTTGTTTGTTTGTTTCCATCAAAAAGAGTTTTTCCTAAACATTCTAATTTCTTGTTGCATCACTACTGAAGTGAGTTGTCTAGAGAGGGAGTCTGAATGAGAGACTGGGTCAGTGAAACTTAGCCCTTTCCTTTTGGGATCTGCCTATTCCACATTCAGATCTGCCTCAACAGGTCAGGAACATTTCAGGGAGGGAGCCATGGAGGGAGCTGTGGTGGAAGGCCTGTGGCTCTCTGAGCTGCCTCTGACCGGATGGTAAGTCTAACACGGGATTTCCATATCAGGAAATTGTTGTGTCTCTGAGCTGCATTCTCTAATATCAGTTTATCAGTAATAAACGTATTTTGCTCTCCATCTGCTTTGTGCTTTGTCTTATTTTCTCAAAAAATAGGAACTCCAAACTCAGGTAAGAGAAGGACAATTGTCATTTACTGTGCTTCTCTTATACCTTTGAATCCTGTCCTCTCCCTCAAATGAGAACTCTTTTGTGGTGCAGGTAGGAGATCATCTCCAAGGTAAATAAATGGAGGGAGAAAGAGTAAGGTGCAGAACAGGATTTGTAGAATGGGTAAAAAGAGTGGAGGAGAGAACATATATTTATCTCTATCTGTGTGACATAGCTCTGAAAGGGGACAGTGGAAAATGATAGCTTTGGCTACATCCACACAACAGGAGAGTGGCTGGGGATAGGGCAGGGGGACAGAGACATGAGGAGATTTTCCATAGTGTTCATTTTTGTACCTTTTGGAGTTTGAATACATGAGGGCATATGAGCACATGAACTCATTTCTTCTGCAGTATGTTTCCAAAATTATCTTTCTCTTCCCCTCTCTTTCTTGCTCCCCTGAGAACTAAGGCCTTCTTCCTCCAAGAAAGACTCTTTCCACAGAGTGACTGGGGCTTGGTGATGCTGAATCAGGAGACAGGGTGGAGTGGTAACAAGTTCATCCGGAAAAGCCAGAGGGGAGCTGAAGTTGTTTAAAAGAGATTGGTACAAAATGAACTGGGATTTTGAGGAAAGTAGGTGGGAGAGAAGCAGGGAATTGTAAGAAATGCCTCTGAGAACTTGCATAAATTCCATGCATTTTGGTTTCTGACAGGAGTGTGTGGGTCACAGCTGTAAGAGAATGACAAATATTATGACTTGGAGCTAAAAACAGACATGGTGGTGTCTTGCTGCCTTGGATGGCCCCCAATGTTACCATCCTACAGACACATGAAGCAGCTTATGAGGATTAAAACCCTCCCATTGATAGACTTTTACTGATTCATTTGTCATGGAGAGGCATAGCCTACAACCTAAGCCACTGATGAGTCATCAAATGACGTATCTATCTTCTGTTTTCTTTTCTTCCTAAAGAATATAATACGGGTACCAGTAGTGTTAGTGTCCTGGGAGATCTCGATGACCAGTTTTGTTCATCACCAAATGTCAGATATCAACACTGGGCAGTCACTCTGGACAGAGAACTAATTTAACCAGCACCTCCATGCCCCAAGGTTCTGCTGGAGGATTCCCTCCTGCAGTGAGGTGAGCTCACCTTAGACCCTTTTCCCAAAGCCACTGACCCTACAGTCCATCTCTTTCCCACGCTGACTGCTTTTCTTTTCCCCAGTTTAGTCTCCAAAGTGCTCAGTTAGGCTATTCATGTAAGATTTACATTTTCATTGATGGGACAGGCTTACCATTTCTATGTAAAATACAACACTCTACAATTCTTATGCAGATCATTAAGAAGTATCACATTGTCTTTGTTACAAATATTCTTTCACCTCAATGTGAAATCTTGTTCACATATTTTCAGTTTTCACAGTCTGTTGCTCACATAGCTCCTAACTTGGAACTACACACACACAGGGGACCTTGGGCTTAAATGAGATTTAGTGACACTGGTCCTCTCTACTAAGATCTGTTCAGGAGTTTGTTAGAGTCCTTGGGTTTCCGGCATTATCATTTGTTTCTATGACGATGGTAGTGATGGGAAATAATCACCAGCAAGGACTCTTATCCTCTAGTTAGAGAGGTTTGGCATATGAAGAGAGAGCAGCATAGAAATTTAATTTAAAACTCCAGGGAAAAAAATTTGGCACAATAAATGTTGACTGTCGTTCAGATACCTAAGCAGAAGCAGAATTCCCTACAGGATAGAGACTACTGTGAAACACACTACAATAAGGAATCCTTTCTTAAACTTTTTATTATTATCTATGAGAGCAAGAAAAACAAAGACAGTTAAGAAATGACACGCTTTGGATGTCTTTCAATGCTCTGATTTTATTTTTGGCTATCTCCCCTACACATGGAAGTCAAATCCTAGCTAGATACTGTTTTCCTTTGGAAATGCTGCTTACAATAGGAAGGTAACCACATCTTTATTATACACATGCTTTTAAACCTTATTGTAGTTTTTCTGTATTTCTAAATTCACAATATTTCTTGCTCAAAGAAATCACTAATTCATTGAATCACTTATGGATTAATGAATTTAAGTCTTTTTGTCTGCTTATACAGAACTGTGTTCCATTTCATAAGACATCACCAGTGAACTACCCCATCTCCCCTAAACTTCAGTGAATTAGGATGAATGATGACAAATGAACACTTCTTCCCTTTCTGCAAGGAAAGCTGCTAACACCAACCCATACATCAGACAATGTGTATCAGTGCTCCTTCCCTGGATACAAGGAGGTCCAGGGAGCCTTCACCTGGACAGAGCCCGGCAGCCTGGGAGAGCTCCACAGCCAGTGGAGGAATTGGCTAAATTATTCAGACAAGAATGTTCCAGAGTTGTGGCCAGAAAGGCAACTTGGGGCAAGAAATTCTGCAGCTCTGAGTGTAAGGGCCTATTCAACCAGAGCAGCCCCTCCCCAGTTGAACTGCCATTTTGTTGTAAAACTTAAATTAACTCTGCCCCCCTACCCAGGGGAAATTACTTAAAAACCAGTCCCAGGTAGCAAAGTCTAAGTACAAGGGTGGGTCAGGCCAGGTGGAGGTATTCAATCAATGGGGGCGCATACTGTCTCCTAGCTACCAAGGAGTATGGGCCCCGCCCTTTGGGCACCATTTGGGCCCAATTCTGAACAAGGTGATAGGCTGATTCAAATGTCTACTAGGGTAAATTGTAATTCATTTGGTCACTAGCATGACTGTGCAGCTTTCTCTGTGTGTTACAATTTCATTGGCCACCTGTGTGTGGCCAGGCCCAACCACATGGCCTTTGCTCTATAAAAGTTAGTCTGGAAAGCAGGGAGGGGTCGTCCTCTCTGTAAGGGGCGGCCCTGACCAGTCTGTTTGATGGTCGGTCTGATTCTTGGTGCTTGGCGCGAAATAAAGCTTTTGCTTTGTATCAGTCTCATTCCTTTAATCACGGACCCATTATTGGGGTACCCAATTTTGGGGGACCCAACATGAGCTATTGCCATCAAATGCTCTTCTGCCCAGATTCTACCCAAACCCTCCCATGCCTTTTTGTTTTTCTTCCTTGGACTAATTCCTGCTTTCCCAGTGTCTTTGCAACCCTCACATTTCAGATCCTGACTTCATCTTGGAACTCTACTAAGCCCAGCATGTAAAGGGCTAGGCAACACGTGGTCTGATGGCCAGTACGACATAGAAAAGGGAGGGAGTGTGGGCTAGCGGCAAATATGGTAAGGAGATACAGCTGTAATCTTGCTTTGTTCTATTTTCTGTTGTAATAGAAAATTGGGTTAACAAACATCATGACATTTTCTCATACATCTGATTAGAGAATGTTCCTGGTTCTTCCACCTTCCCCATTGTGATCCATTTGTTTTTCCTTTTTAGGATTTGGGCATTAGCTTTGGTGGAAAGGAAAGCTACAGGTACCTTCTCATGCCACTGGTATGGTTAAGAGTTCTATGGTATTTGAAGGCTATTTTGTTGCTATAAAATTGCATGCATGAATGATCTGGCAATGAAGTCTTAAACTTAAAGAATAAACAACTGTTACATCTTGGTGGGAAGACAGCAGCCGAAATCAGTCTCTGCTCAATTTGCCTGCAAATGACTAATGATTAGAGCAAGATTATAATAATCCAAGTGCAGGTCACTTCTTAAAGTTATGGTCTTGATTAATAGAAAACTGCCTTACCACTGTACTTTAAAGAACAAGATTGCAGGCCTACTAATTAAGGTGATGGTAGAAATGCTCTGCGATTTGGCAGTTCAGCGTTTAAGCAGAATGAGGAGTTTGTAAGGAAGCCACACAGTTTCTTGACCGGTGAGGCTTTATATGAGTCAGGACACCACGGTAGCTTTTAGGTGTCCTCTGAGAATCTGGAAATAAACTTACCCCTGACAGTTTGACAAGTAAAACACACGTTTGGTATCAATTACCCATGGGAGCAAATTCTAAGGGATAAAATAGATGACTATAAAATTTCGAAAGATGTGATGAAGCAGTATTATCAGAATTATGAATCAGACTCTTTCAAGATAGCAAGAAGCAAAGACCCACTCAGGTTGCCTCAAATAATGGATCACTATCGTAAAAAGTCACAGGGAAGTGAAGGATACAGCAAACCTTCTGGAGAGTCTCATAACTATAGGCTGTAGAGCCTGAAAGTCTGCTTAGGAGTCAAAGGAGCCAATAGACTCTCTCTCTTCAGAACCACCCTCTCCTGCTCCACTTTAACACTTGCGCATTGTGATAAGTCCCCAGTTCCGTGTTTCTGCTCTTCTTCTACAACTGATGACTCTGTTCTCTCCTTATGTGGTTTTTCCTTATTTAAAGCTTCACTGCCTCATGGCTTACTGCCCCTCTTGATTCCTTCTACTGCCTTTTATTTAAAAAAGTATTTTTTGCTTCCACTAACCCAACTGCCAGTTTCCTTTGCATGCCTCTCCCTTGGACACATCACTCCTCAAACAAGAGGATTTAAAAAGGTTGGCCAAGTCACTGGTGCACAGCATCCTGCTGGACAGGAGTCTCATAGCAAGCTGCCTTCCAGACCTCTGGCCACACTGAAATCTCTGCTTCTGGGTCACTCAGCCTTGTCCTAATCAGCTGTAACCAAGGGAGCAGGAACATAGTCTACAAAAATGACCCACAGTGTGTAAGGGGTATCTCAGAAAGGTGTGGCAGGAACTCTGAGGACAACCAGAGGACCTCCTTCCATGGCTGACCCTGTACCTCAAGAAAAGAGAGTAACAGTTTTTCCTGACTGTAGCTCGGGAAATAGAAGTCCTGTCCATTGTGTTGTGCTGTGTGAACACACAAATTTCCAGAGGATGAAAAGCAAAATTCCGGATCACAGTGGTAGTTAAATCACTGCCCAGCGGGGAGTGTACCCAGATAGCCAAGCTCGGGGGTCACCTGAAAATTGCCTTTATTGCAGAGATATGCTGTTTCCTTTGAAGCCGTGTATTAACCCTCCTGTTCTGAGCCTGGGCACAGCAAGCAGCCTTTAGATAAAGCCAACTTGATATAGTCTGCATATAGGACAAGAGTGAATGGCTCCATCAATATGAGCACGCAAGTCTACGTGACAGTTAATCATATTTCTCATTGTAATTAGGCATCTGGGTGTGTGTGTGTGAGTGTGTGTGCATGTGTGTGTGTGTGTACGTGTGTGTGTGTGTAACACATAGATGTTTCTAGGCAACAAGGATAGCTTTATATAACACATACTACATAATAAAGTATTATATAATATAAATATATTGTCCATCAATAAATTCTATTATGTATGATAGAAATACATGTATTATACATGATAGAAATATATAGATAGATGTAGATGGAGTTACATAATTATATATTTCTATAATATATATCATATATTCTATTATGTGCATTCTATTATATTTATATACACATATATTTTTAAATAATACCTGCTGATGTGAATATATCCCTGAAAGATAGAGAAACTCACCGAAATTAAGCTTCTGGGCCTGTAAAGTTGAGGACCAGCCCTGAAAGATGATAAATGCCTCCGAGGTTATTCTCATCTTAAGAGGCTCTAGCTCAGGTTCGATGCCCCTTCCCTATACTCTGCAACTCTGCCCTACCATGAACAATAAACTTGCTATTTGAAACTTCCATACAAAGTACTTCTTTCTCAAGAGAATCCCATTAGTATCTGTTCAATAATTAATGAGCATCATTTTAATTTAAGCAGACCCTTGGCCATTACATTGCACACTGGTTTCACAAATGAGGTTTTCCAAACTGAGTCATAGAACATAGTCAAATGGAAGAAAAAAATGTCTACAGTTATCCTTAGCAACAATCTGAAATTGAGATAAATATACTGTTATTTAAGATTATAGGCTCACGCTGGGCTGTTCAAGATCAAAGTCCTCAATCTCTGCTCCTGCCTCCTGTTCAGGGGCACACACGCTTCTGTGACTGATCTCTCATGCATACATAGACCGAGTTTCAATAGGGTGCTGTGTAGGTACCAGTAATTCTTCCGCTATACCATCTTATTGAGAATTTCAGGGGCACTGGTCCCATTGCAGTGTAAGTGAGCTCAATCTGGAGTTTCACAGTCTGCAGTCTGGGTGAGCCCATGCACTGGTGTTACACTTGCATGTGATAATATTAACTTTAAATAAATAAATTTGTGATCGTGGGTAAAGTGCAAAGGACAAGAAAATGGTGGAGGCAATTTGAGGGGCAGTAATACCTTTGCTATAAAAATACTCTTCTGAAACATGACCATTATTAGATAGCTGATAATTAGGTTATTAAAATAATTTAATAATTATCTTAAATTTCCACATCAAATGCTGTTGAGCAGATACTCTTTAATGTGAAGGATAAAATAAGCATTACTGAATAGAACAAATTGAGTACTAAAACAGATGACAAGAAATATTATGTTTTGAGAACGCTATCATTAAGTTGTTTAGAAGTAAAAGATAAACTTTGGGGAAGAATGTGACGGTATGTACATTATTCCAATAAACCTCATAGCATATATTTTTGCTTTGAAGTAGAAAGAAAAGGTAATATTGATGGATTCAGATCCAAGTGGGATTGAATTAAGTATTTAATTCAATTAAGTATTTTAACAATAATTAATTATTTAAACAGTAACTTAGATACTGCTAATTTCTTTTGTTTTTCTTCTTGAAGCTACTGTAAGGAACCCAGAGCCATCATGTACCTATTTATAAGAAGCTTTACCATTTTACTTTCTTTCTTTTTATTTGATTTATATAGATTCTCCGTTTAAACTACTGTTGTCTCTTCACTTTTTCTTTTGAATTCTTAGAAAATGTGAGAGAACCATAATTACAGACAATTAGGGACCAAAAGACCTCACTGTATACACATTTACTAAAAGCAATCACTGATGAAATGTTTAATGTTAGAGCTCAGAAAGAACCACAGTTGTTGACATCATTCTTTAAGGTTCTGAAGGAAGGAAACTGCCTAAAGAGGCAGTATTGCTTTGTGTCTGGGCCCAAGGCTTGAGAGAGGAATGGTAAATATAAGAAATTGCTCGGGGTGGGTTTATCTGTGGTTGGTGATTCCAGAAAACACACTACATCTTCATTGTCTGGAAACTGGCTTCTATGAGGTTCCTGTGTGTGTGTGTGTGTGTGTGAGGGTGGGGGGTGGAGGGAGAGAGAGACAGAGGAGTTAGGAGGGGTAGAGAGAGAGAGAAAGTCTAGTTATATGCAAAAATGTCTCATTTCAATCAGAAAAAATCATTTTGAATATAAATTGTTTGATTGTGGGGGTGGTTATGAGATTCTTTCTGCTTAAAAGTAGCAATTCTCCACCCCATTAATTCCTTATTCAAAGTTCTTTGTTTAAACACTGATGTTTGTCTTCTGCTCAGAGTTGCTGATTTGGAAAGAATCCTGCCACATTCATAAACCACCCAAGCATCCAGGGTTCTTTTTGCATTATCTTATTAAATGAGTGGTTATTTTTATGATGCATTATAAAAAAAAGCACAAGATCTACTTCCTGTCATGAAATAACCACCGTGACTAAAAAACAAATCCTGCAGAATGGCCTCAAAATTTGCTTTTGCCAAATTGGCAATGACTGTGAAAACTTTTATTTCTGCAAAATAGCTTTAAATGAAATCCCACCAACAACTATTATTGCAAGGTAGAACAGCACTAAAATAACCAGTGTGAGGAGATTCTGCATCATATGCTAAAAATGCTTAGAAGCATTTAAGGTGAGCGTGAATCAGAGAACTAAGGAACATGATGTGAGCAAATTGAGCATGTCTCTTCTCGCTGGCCTTGTTTCCTCTCCCTTCCTCCACTCTCTTTCTTCCAGTACAATCCCCATGGGGCCCCTGAAATGTTCTTCCTTAGATTTTAGGTAGTCAAAACTCCTAGATGTTCTCTTCCTGTCTACAGAGGACATCCAAGCTTGTTGGCATTGTAAACAGTGCCCTCTGGGTTTTGATTTCTGTCTCTCCAGATGATGACCCTCTCCTAGCCCCACAGGTCCCCTAATACCTGCATAGGTCCTTCCTACCTAGTCAGCATTTCATTCTTTGTCCTTCAAATTCAAGCTTAGAGATAATTTCTGCAGGAATTGCTCCTCAGACTCTTTTTCCTCCTTCAACTATATCATTGCCTCATCCTGTAATGGGGGGTGTTGTTTGGGAAGGTATTTGGTGGATGTGGGTATTTGGGATTGGGGTTATTGCCCTTAAGTCATCGTTACTTAAGCAAACACATTGATTCTGGAGACTGGATGCTCATTTGGGTGATTTAAAGATGCTGATGGAGATGATGTGGTTGGTAGGGGGCACCAAAACCCTCTCGGTCCATCTGGGCTGCAGCAACTTTATAGAGCATTTGTATACATCTTCTATTCACACCCATATTTGAACCCCTTTGGGGCAGAACCTTTCTCTTTTCTGTGTCCCACTGGACACAGTGGGTCAGACACTCTGAGGTTCTCAGGAAATGCTTGCTGAATTTGATATTTTGGTTAATCAGAATAAGCAAATTCTGAATATTTTAGTCTTAACACACAAAGACCAACTTTCCTGAGAAAATTATAACAATTAATAAGTGAACCAGTCTTTAGGATTCCTAAGAAACTTGATGCATGCTTCATTTAATCCTCATAAGTAACTCCATGAACACAAATTATGGCACAACAGAAGCCACCATCAGAGGAACACAAGAAATTATTAGTTTTTGCCTTGCCTCCTCTCCCTGAGTCTGGCATCAATTTTTCACCCCTCCCCCACCATGCTGTCACCAGGCAAGTGTTGTGTCACAACCAAGACAGGCTGTATGGCTGGCAGCCAAGAAATCTCACAAAGTGACTTTTACTACAGTAAATTTGCCATGGTCCAAGGCTTAGCTCTTAGTCTTGAAAGTTCCGAAATTCAGTTACAATGACTGTCAGGATCTTAATATCCCCCTCAAGAAAGCTTTCTCAAATTCAAAAACATGGATTAGGCATTCTTTCTAAATGGTCCCATAAGATTCTGTATTTACCTCTGTCCAAGCCCTTAACTCTTTGTTGTTAATACCCATGTCTGTCTCCCTTATCAGACTATTGACTTCTTGAAGTCAGGACTGTCCCTGTCTAGTTATCTATATCTCCCTGCAAAGAGGATGTCAATGGATGTTTGATAATGAATGAATGAATGTATTCAGTTTGAAGATGCTTAATCTTTTGAGCAAATGTCACAAGATTCTGAAGTCTGAAACTATATTGTCATTTTATTAGTTTCTAAGGTATGGCAGCTTCACTTCTTTGATTACAAGGTATGTGTCACCTGATGTGTGCATTTCCAAAATGACTGACACTTCATTGGGGCCACATCTTAGTCCTGTGACTCTTCAGTTCTTGCTTTTGTAGCTGACCAAACATCTGCTCTCCTGGGCTTATTCTTCTCTCACTACATGTATACCTTCAGCCAAATTTCTGTTGATTTTTTTCCACAGAAAGGATTCATTCTAGCTTCTCAAGATGGACTTGCATATTTCTTCCTGATTCATTACATGCTGAATTATAATTTAACTCTCAAGGGGGAAATCTCGGGAAGCAGATGGGCTTTAATTATTCATTGACATCATATAGCAGATATTATTATTTCCCTATTTTACGGATGAATAAAACAAAACCTAGAAAGGTCAAGTTAATTGAACAAGATGATACCACTCTAGAGGGGCAAAATTTGGATGAAAATTGGTCTTTTGCTTCCTGGTCTGTGCTGCTTCTGTCATTTAAAAAAAACTTGTTGAGGTATAATGCACATGAGAAAAATGTACACCTCAATGAATTTCTGTAAATTGAACAAAACTGTGTAACCACCAACCAGACCAAACATCATCATATTCTCAACAACCTGGAAACCTAAGCACTTTCCTTTCCACTCACAATTCCAAGCCCCACCTGAGGCATATCCAGTTCTGGGCATAGGTTAGTTTTCTCCAATTTTACACTTCACATTAACAGGATTACATAGAATGCATACTTTTTGCATCCGTCTTCTTTATTTAACATTACCTTGACATTGGTCCACATAGTTGTAGTTATTCATTTTCACAGCTATATAGAATTCTGTTTTGTGAAAAGATCACTATTTGTTTATCCATCTGCTCTTCGTGAGTGTTTGGATTGCTCATAGTCTGGAACTATTATGAACAGGGCTGCTGGGTATTCCCTTCCCTTAAAATTCTGACCACACACCTCACATTTTAGAGACAGAAACACAAATTCATGGCAGAATGAATCAAGCTGGTTGTTTTTTAAAATGTTGGTTTTACCCTAGAATGTCAAAGGTGACATAATATTAAAAATTAATTAACAGAGTTAGCAAAGTGCTAAATGAGAAAAGGTATAATCTTCTAAAGAGATATAATTTTTTTCAATAAAATTCACTATTGATTTTCATTAAAAACTTGTAGTAAAGTGAGAACAAAAGGAAATTTTCTTAACACATTAAAGAGCTAGAAAAATCCTATAGCAAACATCATATTTTTTTGAAGTGGGGAAAAGCATTGTCTTTGAGATCTGGAACAAGACAGTTGTGTTTTTTCTCACTACTATTCATTATGCTGAATGTGCTAGTAAGCACAATAGGACGTGAAAAACAAAAGCTGTCAGGGTAATGAAGAAGAACAAAAGTTTTATTATTTATAGATGATATGCTAACACAAAAAAATCAAAAACTGTACACATAAAATATTAGAAATAATGGATGTGGAGAAAGGGAACCCTTGTACGCTTATTGGAGGGAATGTAAACTGGTACAGCCACTATGGAAAACAGTATGGAGGTTCCTCAAAAAATAAAAAAATAGAATTACTATATGATCCAGCAGTTCCACTTTTGGGTATTTATCTGAAGTAAACATAAACACTTGAGTTAGTGTTAGTCGGAAGATACATGAACCCCCATGTTCATTGCAGCATTATTTACCCTAGCCAAGATACAGAAATAACCTAAACTTCCATCAATGGATGAATGAATAAAGAAATTGTGAAGTGAAGTATTATTCAACCATAAAAAAGAAAAATCTTGCTATAGTGACAGCAAGGATAGACCTTGAGGGTATCAGGATAAGTGAAATAAGTCAGAAAGAGAAAGAGAATATTGTATCTCTCTTATATGTGGGGTCTTAACAAACTAACAAACAAAAACACAAGCTCACAGATACAGAGAACATGTTGGTGGTTGCCAGAGGTGGGGATGGGAAAGAAGTTCCTGGCTTTTTTTTTTTTTTTTTTTAGTTTAAATAAATTAAATAAAAATTCTAAAAATAAAATAAGTAATAAAAAGAAATAGGAATTGGGAAAGTTTGGTAGTTGTAATATAACTTTTTCTAAAAATTTGTATTTCAATATATAAAAAACAGGTAGAATATATATATTTTTTCAAAATATAGAATTTAAACAGCATTAATATATCACCAATGACATATCAGATAAATGGCTAGTATCCAAAATCTATAAAGAACTTATCAAACTCAACACCCAAAGAACAAATAATTCAATCAAGAAATGGGCAGAAGACATGAACAGACATTTCTGCAAAGAAGACATCCAGATGGCCAACAGACACATGAAAAAGTGCTCCACATCACTCGGCATCAGGGAAATACAAATCAAAACCACAATGAGATACTACCTCACACCAGTCAGAATGGCTAAAATTAGTCAGGAAACAACAGATGCTGGCGAGGATGCAGAGAAAGGGGAACCCTCCTACACTGTTGGTGGGAATGCAAACTGGTGCAACCACTCTGGAAAACAGCATGGAGATTCCTCAAAAAGTTGAAAATAGAGCTACCTTATGATTCAGCAATTGCACTACTGGGTATTTACCCTAAAGATACAAATGTAGTGATCCAAAGGGGCACATGCACCCAAATGTTTATAGCAGTAGTGTCCACAATAGCCAAACTATGGAAAGAATCTAGATGTCCATCAACAGATGACTGGATAAAGAAGAGGTGGTATATATATACAATGGAATACTATGCAACCATCAAAAGAAATGAAATCTTGCCATTTGCGACAACGTGGATGGAACTAGAGGGTATTAAGCTTAGCGAAATAAGTCAGTCAGAGAAAGACAACTATCATATGATCTCCCTGATATGAGGAAGTGGAGATGCAATGTGGGGGGTTTGGGGGGTAGGAGAAGAATAAATGAAACAAGATGGGATTGGGAGGGAGACAAACCATAAGAGACTCTTAATCTCACAAAACAAACTGAGGGTTGCTGGGGGTAGGGGGGTAGGGTGAGGGTGGTGGGGTTATGGACATTGGGGAGGGTATGTGCTATGGTGAGGGTATGTGCTGTGAAGTGTGTAAATCTGGTGATTCACAGACCTGTACCCTTGGGGCTAATAATACATTATATGTTAATAAAAAAATTAAAATAATAAAATAATATATCATCAAAAGTGAGTTTAAGAAAAGAACTCTCACAGATCAATAAGAAAATGACATGAAAATATTGACAAAAGGCTTGAAAGAAGCATTTCATTGAGGAAGTCTCTGTAGTACAGAAATACACACATGAAAATATGCTCAGTCTCACAAGTGAGCAAGGAAATGTGTGCAGATTCACTGGAGTTCATTTTCTTTCTAGCACATTCACAAAAACTGTGTTGTCAAGGATCTGGAAGAGCTAGTAAACTTCTGCACTGCTGGTCATATATAATGACATCAGAAAACAATTTAGCATTATCTGGTAAAGTTGATTTTGTGCAGTGAATATAACTCTATTCCACTCCTGGATATATACTTTAGAGAAAAACTTTGATGTACATAAATGTCTATCTACAGTAGAAGGGAAAAAATGGAATCATCATATGAGAGATTACTATATATCAGGGGAAATAACTACATTTCAGCTGCCTGCAAGAACAGATAAATATCAAGAACATAACTTTGAACAAAAAAGCAAAGTTGAAGGTTAATATAGACAGTATAATTCCATTTATATGAAGTTTAAAGACAGAAATGACTGAACACTACATTAGGAAAACATTGGTGCATATTTGGTAAGTCTATAAAGCAAAGCAAGGAAGTGGTAAACACAAAGATAGAATGATTATTACCAAGAAGAGAGGAAAGAACGGGATGATTTGAGAAGGGTGCATAGAGAATCTGAAAGGTAACGAACAACAATGGCCTTTGCATTTTTCATTTGCCTGGTCCCAATCTAGGCAGGGTTCATATGTAGCTGGTACAAACTGGCAGAGCTGGACTATTACAACCTTACTAGTTGTAAAGAGTTGGTTCAAAGAGACCTCTGAGTCCCCTCCAAGCACTTGCAATGCTCCCACCTCTTAATTCATTTACATGCAATTTAATTACCGATATTCTGAGCTTTGACAAACGGACTATGTTACTGTTTTCTCTTTGTCTCACCTCTTTGTCTTACCTGTTTAATGCTCCTTTGCTCCTCTTTCTGCCTTCTTTTGGTAGCCTTTATTATTCCATTTTATACTTTGTTTTATCTTTTAGGTTTACATTCTTGTGTATTTTTTTAAACGACTTTATTTATTTATTTGACAGACAGATCACAAGGAGGAAGAGGGGAAGAGAGAGAGAGAGAGAGGAGGAAGCAGGCTCACCGCTGAGCAGAGAGCCAGATATGGGGCTCGATCCCAGGACTCTGAGATCATGACCTGACCCTAAGGCAGAGGCTTAACCCACTGAGCCACCCAGGCACCCCTAGGTTTACATTCTTGTTTATTTTTATTAGTGGCTACTCTAGAGATCAAAACATGCATCCTCACCTTCCCACAATCTACTTGGTATTAACACTTTACCACCCTTGCAGACATGCTGAGAATCTCCCAACAGTTTAATTCCTCTTTCCCAACTCCCGACTTTGTACTATTGCTGTAATGTATTTTGCTTTTATATAGATTGAAAACTCCACAAGACATTGTTGTCAATGTTGTTTTAAATTTACCATTTTTAATTACCCAAATTTTTAACCATTCTGCTGCTCTTCATTCTTCTTGTAGTCTTTTGTGTCTATCCAGGATCCCTTTCCCTTCAGCCTGAAAAAAGTCCTTTAGTATTTCTTGTAGTACAGGTCTTTTGTCTGCTGAAAGGTATTTCTTTTATTGTAATTTTTAAAGGAAATTTCTCTAGGCAGAGGGCCTGAATAGACATTTTTCCAAATAAGGTATACAGATGGCCAAGAGGCACATTAAAAGATGCTCAACATTACTCAGCATGAGGGAAAATGCAAATCAAAACCACAATGAGAATATCATTTCAGACCCATCAGAATGACTAGTATTAAAAAAGCAAGAACTAACAAGTATTGGCAAGGTTGTGCAGAAAGGGAAACTCTTATGCTCTGTTGGGTGGAAAGCAAATTGGTGAAGCCACTGTGGAAAAGAGTATGGGGATTCTTCAAAAAATTAAAAATGGAACTACCATATGATCTAGCAATTCCACTTCTGGGTATTTGCCTGCTGAACCTAAAACACTAATTCAGAAAGGTAGATGCACCCTTGTGTTTGTAGCAGCATTTTTTACAATAGTCAAATTATTAAACAACGCGAGTGTCTATCAATATAAATGAATGGATAAAGAAGGTGTGGTATACATATGCAATGGAATATTGTTCAGCTATATAAAAGAATGAAATCTTGCCTTTCTCAACAACATGGATGGACCTAGAGGTATTATGCTAAGTGAAATACGTTAGACAAAGAAAGATAAACACCATATTATTTTACTTATATGTCGAATCTAAAAAACGAAACAAACAACAACAAAAAAGAAAGAGACTCATAAATATAGAGAACAAACTAGCAGTTGTCAGAGAGGAGGGGAGTGGAGAGATAGACGAAATAGGGGGTGAAAAGGTACAAACTTCAAGTTGTGAAGTAAATACGCTAGGGGGATGAAAAGTACAGCATGAGAATATAGTCAATAATATTGTAATAGCATTACATTGTTGTAATAAATTGTGGTGACAGATGATAATTTTGTTTAAGGTGGTGAGCATTTTGTGATATATGTAGTTTTCCAATCATTATGTGGTACATCTGAAATGTAAATTATGTCAACTATATGTCATTAAAAAATGAATGAATGAATGAATAAATAAATAAGATTTTTCATTTGTCATAAAATTCTAGGTTGAAAGTTTTTTCTTTCAGCATTTAAAGATGTCATTCTGTTACCTCCTGTTTCTATAAAACCTATCCAAAAGTCAGATAAAACTTATTATTGGTCCTTTGAGCTTGATGTGTCCCTTCTTTTAGTTTCTTTTAATGCTTTTATCTGTTACTATATTTCTCAGTTATATAATTTTTGTTTGATTATTTTTTTACAGCCTTCAACTCTCTGATGAAAATTTCCCACCTTCAATAATTTTGGCTTCCAGTTTCAATCTTTTTCTTCAATATACTACTTACAGTGTATATGCTGTAATGTTCTCCGATTAACTAAAATATTTAACTACACAGTTCCTGAGAAATTAGCAATCTTTTATAAAGTCTGGAGATGAAGTTCCTCAATGGCTTCCTTCTCACTCTAAATCTAATTTAAGATTCTTGTTTCCTAAAAATTCTTTAAGTTTTGAATTATCTGAATGGGGGGAGGTTTCTATGCATAAGGGAAATACAAAATTTTCCTTCAGTTGCTTGGACCAATATTATTATTTCAATATCGTATGTACCTGACAAGACACTAGCTTCTTCAGTTCCTTTTGCAACTTTATTCTGACTTCTTTAAATTCAGAGTTAGATTCCTAGTCTGCTGCTGAGATTATATGTTGATGTCAAACTACAGGCTAAATACATTATGATCCAATCAAAACACAGCAAAGGCAATTGGATACTTTGTAAAAGGTTCACTCCCTAGTTAAATGTGAATAAATGTTATAGATCCACTGTTTCATATGGGCATGTCTCATTGGTCTGGCAAGCTGGTAGATTCCTTAAGAGCAAGGTAAGGGCCTTAAATTCCCTTCAACTCTCTTGACAATACCTAATACAGCGTTTAGTATATATGATAAGTGTTCAATTGATGTTTGTTGTAACTATTCAAAATTTGAGGCAACATGAAGGTATTTCTATGTCAATTCAGAAGTTAAGACCAATAATTAATTTTTATTATTTACTAATTTAAATCAGTAAAAAAAATCTCGAGAATGAGATTATACCACATGCACTTTTAAAGAGAGGTATTTCCAATGGCATCAGGTAAAGCTGTTGAAAATAATTAAGCAGCCTCTTACAATATAAGTAAGTCTGATGCTTGTGCCCTTCTACAAGAAAACTCCAAGATAGTATGGTTTGGACACATCACACACGAAATATAGTTTTAAGAACAGTCAGCACAGAAGACTTTCAGTTTTCAAAACACATTGTTTTATAATATATGGTGGGAGAAGGAACACATATAAAGTAATTATAAATAGCTATGTAAGAGGTGAACTCAAATTGCAAAGACTTAGTGTAATAAAGATTTTTATTTTTATTTTTTTCTCAGTCAAAGACAATGCAAGCATGATGGCTCACTTCATCATGAGGCTATGCAGCCTTGAACATGTGACCTCAAGGTTACCAGGGCACAGCAGACAGGGTGGAGGAACTGGGAAATACTTTTAAGCACAGGAATTGCTTGACATATTTCCCATTGGCCAGAAACCAGTCATGAAGCCTCAGCAATTACAAAGGGGGCCCAGAAATATAGCAGACAAGGGCTATTGGGTGACATAAGAGTCTCTTCTACAGGAGTGTTAGGAGAGAATAACAAAATTGATTGTCTGGCCTGGATTTTTAACTCTTCTGTTATTAGATAGTATAGAAACTGAAATCTGACAGTGTTTTTAAAAGCAGAACTTTTCCTTTATTCATTTAATAAGCATTTATTATTGGACTACTATAAGCATACAACCCTCGTAACACAATGAAGTGGAAATAAAGATAAATTGGTCAAAACATTTTTCTTCAAGGAACATAGAATCTAAGAGTGAATATAAAGACAAGTTGTAGAATGTTTGCTCAATTGTCACTTCTTTCATCTGTCTTCATAGACTGCTGGGTTTTGCATTTGTTAACAAAAGGAAGCCCAATTTCACTTCTGGGTATATACCCAAAAGAAATGAAAATAGGATATCCAAAAGATATCTGCACTCCCCTATTTGCTGCATCATTATTCACAATAGCCAAGATATGGAAACAACCTAAGTACCTGTTGATGGGTGAATTGATAAAGATATGGTGCATATATTCAATGGAATATTACTCAGCCACGAGAAAGAAGGATGCCCTGTCATTTGCAACAACATAAATGGATCTTGAGGACACGCTAAGTGAGATAAATCAGACAGAAAAAGACAAATACTGCATGGTTTCACTTATATGTAGAATCTAAAGAAGCCAAATTCATAGAAACGGAGAGGAAAATGGTGGTTACAGGAGCTGGAAGGTAGGGAGAAAGAGGAGATGCCGTTTAAAGGTACAAACTTGCAACAAGTTAAGTAAGTTAAGTAAGTTCCGCAGATCTAATGGAATTTCACAGTATATTGAAAGAGACAACAATATATCACCAAACTTCCTAAGAGTTTTATTTTATATTATATAATATATATCTATTATAATCACCAAACTTCCTAAGAGACTAGATCTTAATTATTCCAACCCCTAAAAAGAAATGATAATTAGGTGGCATGATAGAGGTGCTAATTATCCCTACAATGCCAATTACATAAATGTATCACATCAATATGTTGTACACCTTGAATTTACAGTGTGATATGTCAAATGTATTTCAATTAAAAAAACCTACTTACACACTATTTCCAGTGCCTCGTTTTTTATTAAAAGTAGAATTGTATTCTTATCAGCTTCTACAGGCTAAATGGTCTGCTGTTAAATTAGTATAAAAAAACCCAGATACAGACAGCTGAAGTATTTTTGTTTTCATGTGATGGGAAGAGTATTCTTCTAGAAGTCGAATCACCAGGGCTTTATTTTCCTCCTGCTGCTGACTAGCCCTGTGACCTTCAGGAGCCCAGTCATCCCTAAAGGCTTGGTTTCCCCACATTCAAAGATGTTCTCTAAGGTCTCTTCCTAGTGCAGATTCCAATTTTTTTTCCTTTTAGGTTTGGCTTCACTACTTGTCCCACTCTTCTTCCCTTCCTATTCAAATACCTTCCTTGCCCTGTGCCTGGGCACCCTATCCTGGTGCCCCAGATGAGTTTGACATCCCCCGAAGAGGCTCAGTCTCTAGAATCTGGACCTTCCTGAATCTCTTCTCACTCTGCTGTAATAGGTTCTTGTCCTATGGGCCATTCTTTCAAGCCCTGTTTGTTCCTAAGGACTTAGCTACTCAGATAAGCTAACAAGTACCAATGTATTCATGAACCTGTTGCTTCATTCCTCTCTCAAATTACACAAGTGCTAGACAGGTATAGTTTTGTGGAGGAAATTTCTTCCCACAAAGAACGCTGCTGTAAGGGCAAATATGAGGTTGCTTGGTTAGTGGGAAGACAAGAGAAGCCCTGCATCTCTAGGCCAATCAATTTTCTGCTCCTATGACCAAATTAAAAAAGGAAAGAAAAAGAAAGAAAGGAAGGAAGGGAGGAAGGAAGGAAGGAAGGAAGAGAGAGAGTGAGAGAGAGGAAGATAAGAGAAGAGGAAGAAAGGAAAAGAGGAAGAAAGAAAGAAAGAAAGAAAGAAAGAAAGAAAGAAAGAAAGAAAGAAAGAAAGAAAGAGAAAGAAAGAGAGAGAGAGAAAGGGAGGGAGGGAGAAAGGAGGAAGGAAGAGAGAGGAAGGAAGGAAGGAGAAAAGAAAGAAGGAAAGAAAGGAAGGAAGGAAGGCAGGGAGGGAAGGGGGGAAAGGAAGGAAAGGAAAGAAAGGGATAGAAAGAACATGTCTCAACTATTTTGCTATGGATAATTTCACAAGAAAATACTTCCTATGATATCACCTCTTAAATAACACTTCTCCATTTAGGCAAATTCAATACCCTCCTGCGATTACATTGGTTATACAACAGTGCGTAATGAAAAGGTGTTGAAATATTATGAAATACTTTTTCACGTATAATGAGCTGATCTTCTGGTTCCCTTCTTTATTTCATAACTGTGCTCAATTATGTCAAGTGATTTCTGAAAGTTAAGCCAAACTTGCATTCTGGGAATAAATCCAACTTTTTATATGTTCCCTTTTTTACATATTCCTAAATTTGATTTGCTAATATTTGGATTAGGATTTTTGCATTTATAATTTTCCTTTCTTGCAATGTCTTTGTAAGTTTTGGTATCAAGATTATGCTGTACTCATAAATAGAGCTGGGAAATATTTCTTCCTTTTTTTATTCTTTAGACAAATTCATGTGTATTTAGAATTATTTCTTAATGAAAAGAATGCCTGCTGAGCCTGGAACTTTCATTTATTGAATGGTTTTTAATTACCTATTTATTCTTATTATATATCTAAGTAGTAAGATTTTATATTCTTTGCGTCAATATTAATAAGCTGTATTTTTCAAGGAATTTTAAAATTTCTTTTAAATTTTTAAATTGATTAGCATAAATTGTTTATATTTTTCTTATTCTTGTAATGGATAAAGTATCTGTAATGTTTCCTTTTTCATCTCTGGTGTATGCAATTCCCATTGTTCTGTTTCTCTTCATTAGTCTTCCCATGAGTGTTTCATTTTTAGTACATCTTTTAAAGAAGTAATTTTTGGCTATGTTGATTTTCTCTCTTACATGAGGTTCTGTTTTTTAACTTTTATTATTTTGAGTTTAATTTGTTGTTATTTTTCTGATTTATTTTTATGAATACTTAGGGCACTGATTTTCAACCTTTCTTTTTTTCCAACACATGCATTTAGAGAGAGAAATTTCTCTCTAAGTGTGGGTTTAGTGGCATCATGGAAGTTGACGCATCATCTTTTCATCATCATTTAATTGAACATATGTTCTAATTCTCATTGTAAAGTCTTTGATCCATTATGTGCAGAAATGAGTTAACACACCAAAGCTATCTATTGAAAGTCCTGCTTAAAACGTTGGTTATTGGCTGACGTCTGGGAACTTGTATTTGGGGAGAGTTCTCATCATCCCCCTACAACTGGTAAGAGTGGTTTACTATGCCTAAAGTATACAAACAACATAGTTTATGCTGAACACCTGCTTTCCTTCTGGGAGTCTGGAATTTTGGTACACAGCAGGCAGAGGCTACCTTCATTACCAGCCCCCAGCAAAAATCCTGGGCTTGAAGTCTCTATGAATCTGTGGTTAGCAGCAGTTCACACATATTTCCACAACTTGTAGTTGAAGAATTTAATGGCATCCTGTGTGACTCCACTGGGAGAGGATTCTGGAAACTTGCACCTGATTTCCCCTAGTTTTCACCCCTTGTACTTTTCCCTTTGCTGATTTTGCTCTGTGTCCTTTCATGTAATACATCATAGCTGTCAGTATGACTGTATACTGAATCCTGGGACTCGTCACCATGAATCATTGAACTGAAGAATGACCCTGGAGAACAAGCATTTAAGCATTTAGGAACTTCTCCCTTTTTTGTTCATTCACTCAGCTTAATTGCACTGTTGCCAGAAAACATATGTTGAATGATTTCAGTCTTTCGAAATTTGTCGAAACTGGCTGTATGAAAAGTTAATTTTGTAAATTTTCCACATGCGCTTGTAAAGAATATGTATTCCGAAGTTGTTGTATGCAGTGTTTATATATGTTCATTAGGTCAAGTTCATTAATTGCACTTCTCAAATAAATAAATAAAAACATAAATAAATTTATTTATTCTTCCAAGGTTTTATTTAAATTTAAGTCAGTTAACATATAATGCAGTATTGGTTTCAGGAGTAGAATTCAGTGATTCATTACCTATATTTAATGTCTCCCTAGTGACCATCACCCACTGAGCCCATCCCCCTACTCACCATATTTTTAAAGTATTTTAAATATTTAATGATTTTGTTTGCTTGTTCTATCAGTTACTGAGAGAAATGCATAAAAAATACTTACTATGATGGTTAACTGGTACATTTTTCTTGCTAAGTGCATCTATTTTTGCTTTACATATTTTGAGGCTAGGTTATTACTTGCACCAAATTTAGAATTGATACAACTTCCTGGTAGGTTGACAATTACATTATAATGAAACATCTGTTCTTATCACTAATAATATATCTTGCCTTAAAATCTACTTTGACTCAGAATGCAACATTACCTTGTGTGTGTGTGTCTGTGTTTTGCTTAGGTTTGCACAGTCTGTATCTTTTCTATGAATTTTATCTGTTTCTTTGTATTTAGGTATGTCTCTTATAAAAAACATATACTAGGTTTTGTTATTTTTATCCAGTCTAGCAATTACATGCAATGTAAGTACTAATATTTTTAAATTTAAGCCTACTCTCTTGCTCTTTGGATTATACTTGTCGCACCTCTTCTGGGAAATAACTATAATGTCACTTCTCGGATCTTTATTGGTGTTCCATATGGTTCTTACATTCCTTTACATATTTTTCCTTTTTGTTCTGTCTTCAGTCTTAATATGTTTTATTGACTTGTTTTCTAACTCACTAATCTTTTATGTGTCTCATCTACATTTAAACCCATCTATTATGTTCTTAACTTTGACTATTCTATTTTTTGCTTGTATATTTCACATATGATGTTTTTAGGGATTCCAATTCTCTGGAAGGGTTATATATCTTCTCATCTCTTTCCTTTGGCATATTAATCATAGTTATGTCAAAGTCCAATTCTATTAACTCCAGTATCTAAATTCCCATGGTTCTATTTTTATTATCTTTTTTTCCTCTTGGTTTTCAGTCACTTGTTACCATCTTCTACTCTACCTAATAGGCCAATAATTGGGTATGAACTATTGTAGGAAGAAGTTGAGGTTCTTGCTAATGTTATTTTTTTTTTCCCCAGATGGAATTAACTTTTGTTTTCTTGCAGACCTTCAGAATAGGACATGCCATCTTAATCCAAACTGGGGCAGAGCTAGTTTACAGATAAGCTCTTTTCTGTCCACTGGTTAACTTCTTTATTAATCTTAATACTAGAGTGCTGATCTTGTAAGGTTCTTACTGGAAGTCCAGAGGCATCTCTTCTGCATCAAGGCTTGATTCCAAGTGTAGTGTTCCCACCTTTGTGAAACTATTGAAAACTCGGCTGAGTTTCCCAGCCTCTTAGTCAAATCTTCCTGCTCTGCTTTGTAGCCATTTGGTTCTGTACTGTTGATGAGTTGGCTGATAACTCAAGGGGAAAAACAGTGCAGACTATTGGGATCACTGCAATATGTTTTCCCCTTTTTCCAATGTCTTCATTTTTCTAAAAACCTTGACTGTTATGGCAGCTCTGCTTTGGAGTCCTGGTGAGACTGTTGAAAGCTTAACTCAGGATCCCAATTCCTTATCTGCCACTGATTCCCAGCTTCTTAAACTTTTGCTGAAATACCGCAAGAGACAAATTTCTACAGAAATACAGACCTATATCAATACATTTTCCTTGTTTCTTGGATTTTGGTACCTCAAATCATGGCTACCTAGAGAAACTTCTAATGCGTTCGAGCGTATGTATGTGCATAAACACACATACATGCTGTATTGTTTGTTATTTCTTTTTTATTTTAAGGTTAGTCTGTAACAAGATATACCACCCAAAACAAGCAATTCTAAAATATTCTTTATAAAGCTGAGATTTTATATGTGACCACTTCAAATTATAATGTGAACTTCATTTCCAGTGATTAGCATTTTTTTTGGTAAAGTCTGCATTTATATTACTTTGAAAGCCTTGCCACTCTGTCTACCTACGTTGACTTTATAGTTGAAAACTCCTAGATATTTTTCATATGAGTAGCTATTAAGCAGGGCTTTTACTAGTAGAATTTATTTAACTTAAATGCAGAATTTTACTTTGAAATTATATCTTGTTAATTTAAATCATTCTTTATAATAGAAAAATGAACTAAACTAAGAAGTGAAAAGTTATCATTTCTCAGTTTTATATTTTCAGTAAATCCCTGATAAAACCTTGATAGAGCCATGAGCTCTTCTACTTTTGATTTTTTTTCTCTTAAAAGAGATTTAGACACACATTTAATTCCCTTAGCAACTGATTGAAAATTCATTGAGAGTTAAGAGCATGACTAACTCAGTCTTGAATCCCTTTGTATCTAATAGGCAATGCTTTTTATGTAGTAGATTTACTGTATTTTCGGAAGGTTCTTTTGATTCTGTGTGTTCAGCTTTTTCTAATGCCGTTTGTATAGCTTCCATGACGCTCTTCTATAATTATTAATGGTTATATAACTTCTTCTCCATTACTGTAAGTGTTCTTTAAAAGCATAAAAAAAATTGGAACCACTATAAATGGTTGTCTATCTTTTTCTTCCTTGGATTTTTTTGTGCCTAGATTGCAAACTTCTCTTTTTGAAAGATTTTCATCAGTCTTGAGCTAATTTCTTCCCCAGAATTGGTCACTGGATTATTTTTTCCTGAACTTGTAAAAACCTGCTGTTTATACTTTAGTTTGCATGTCTGTCTAGGCTCAGCATTCCCTTTCTTGGATATAAAAGTGCTCAGATGGCAAGTACTTTCTTTTGAGTCTTTCCTTACCAAAGTACCAAAAAGACATTCTGGTGGATTAGAATTAAGTACAAAATAGTCTTTCTAGTTGTTTACCCTTTCTTATGAGAGAGTAAACTGTCAAAAGAGTAAGTCAAAAAGTTATCAGATGTGCTGCTTTTAGCAAAAAGTGATTTTCAACAGATGTACAGCTTGTTGAATTACACACAGTCCTTACTAAATCTTGTTTTTCTGAGAGTTTCATGATTTGTATTAGATCACAAAGTCTCAGTCCATGAAACAAACATAAGGGGAAAATGCCAAAATAGAAAATCAGATCAGGGAAAAAAATGCAATGAAAAATAATTTTACTTACAAATGAGTAAATGGAGGAAAAACATAAACATATGTGAGTTCTGATTAAATGTTGATTTATTTCTAAATTGCAAATATAGGATCAATTATTTGTATAGTAAACTGAAAATATTTAATATAAAACATATTTAAAGAACAGAGTATTGGATTTCAAGTAGAAGTTTACTTTGACTTTGGCACAAAGATTGCCATGTCTGGAGGGGAAGCAGGAGAAAAGCCTGGAAACTTAGCCAAGCCAACATCTTCCAAAAGGTGCACCAAATGCTGGTACATAAGTGCTTCCCTCCAGGCCAGTGAGATCTGTACCTGCAGTTAGCCAACATCAAGGAGCAAAGAGATCAAACCGTGGTAGAGCTGTTGCATGCAGGAGTTGGTGAGCTACCTTCAAGACACATTCAGAAGGAACTTCGACATTAATGGATTTGGCAGTTAGTGTAGAATTTTCAAATGGATCTTTCAGTTTTGCTTGAACTCCAAGGGCCAGATCTCCTAAAGCAGCTGCAAGCTGTGCTGCCTTCCATTTGCCTCAGGATACAATCGAACAAGCCATCCTGAAGTCGGCCAGATCCTCCTTGATGACTCCCTACAGGCTTGTTCTCATTCTGTTTTTTGTTTTTTTTCCCAAGCCAGGAACCAGGCTGAAATTCAGTATCAAATAGAGATGGCTAATTTTTCTGATTTAACAGACATTTTTCACATATGATTCTTTGTGACAATGATAGCTGTTCCCCAACTACTTGTGCTCCCCTTCCACAAAGCCGTTGTGGCTGGGAATGGGCTATTCCATCTGTGATTCTGTCTTCAACACCTCTATTTGCTTCTGTGTATTGCCATGGGACTGGTTCTCACCAATGGAACATAAACAGAATGGTGTCACTTCTAACCTGATGTGGCTGTAAAGTACATGCACATATTCCACCCTCTCCCACCATGCGTTGGCTGATGTTGTTTCCCAGGGAAACCTGAGAAGTTATTTCTTTAATATCTTCAGGGAGGGTTTCTAAACAGGTTCAAAAAAAGAAGGTAGGGGTGTCTGGGTGGCTCAGTCATGAATAGGCTGTCGTTGGCTCAGGTCATGATCCCAGGGTCCTGGGATGGAGCCTGCATTCGGCTCCCTGCTCTGAGGGAAGCCTGCTTCTTCCTCTCCCACTCCCCCTGTTTGTGTTCTTGCTCTTCCTATCTCTCTCTCTGTCAAATAAATAAATAAAAAATCTTAAAAAAAAAAGTATGTGTTCTCTCCCTACCAAGCAAGAATACAGATACTAGAATTTAAAAGGCAAGAAAAAAAAATACCTATTGTGTTAAATTGCTAAGTTTGTTTTAAAGATCTTTTGGTTTCAATAGCTAGCATTATACTACTCAATAGTGCCTTTATGTCAGTTATTTTCATGGTTCTTGGTGCACATGCGTGCACACGCACACGCATGCACACACACACACACACACACACACACACAGAAAGATCAGCGCTCTTAGGTAATTTACCTCTAACATCTCCCAGACTAGCTGTATGAATCAGGGTTCAATCAGAGAAGTGCTACCTCTATATACATACATGCCTACATATTTACGTAGGTATGGGATGTACATGGGCACATGCATGTGTGTAAGTATATTTCCTACAAGGATTTGACCTTACACAGTTGAGAGAGTGAAGCAGGTAAGCCTGTAGACTTTGCATCTGATCCTGCAGCTGTAAGGCAACAAGCAGGCTGTCTGAAGGCAAGATGGGTGGGGAATAAGGGAAAGCAGGGGCAAGCTTGACCTCACAGGGACAAACTGAAACCAGTTCTCAAATCTCAATGCTTCCAAGCTTGAAGATGGGAGTATTCCACAAGACCCACTGGCACCCTTCTTCATGCAGCTGAACACACATGTGACATATGGGTTAATGAAACTCCAGAAGGATGTGGGGACAGGTGAAGCAGGTTCAGGTCCAGCTGCTATCCTATGCTGAGGAAGCAAGTCAGCAAATAGTCAACAATGTGAGCTACAAAAACATCTGATGACCTTGCTTCAGCCTTTGAGCGCTAAAAAACAAGGCAATTGCTGCTTCACTTCCACCTTCCAAATCTTATGCAAGAAAGTATCTCAAGGATCATCTTAAAAGAAAATTCTCAGAAAAAAGGGATTTTGTAAACAGTTCCCCTAGCCAAGTTAACACATTGCAAAGCCCTGACACCTGTCCACTGGTGGAATTACCAGCCAACTTTTGTTCTTTAAAAGGTTACCACTCACTTATTCTAGAAAGGTGCATTAAGTGCCACCTATTTTCTGGTATTTGGGAAATACTGGAGATAAAAATATGAGTAATATACACTCCAAACTTCAAGAAATCACTTCCTAGCAAAGAAACAAAACTATAAACAAAATCATAATAAAATGGTGTCATTGCATGGTATTACTGCTCATAGGGCATTGTATGAACTCAGAGAGGAAGAAATGTAGGATATTAATTATACTAGATCACCTTTCCCATACCTACAATTACATATATCTTGGGAAACATCACACTGCCCCAATACCAGCAACTTCCAAACTGCATTCTTAATTCAGCAACATCCTCTACTGTCTTTACAAGGTGCTAGATTGAGTCATAAGTGTAGGAAAAAACAGTGAACCCCATCTTAAATTTGGAATCAGGCTAAAAGCAGTCACTAGTCAACTGCTTTATTTTGAATTGAACATAGTAGAACAAAGATTTGGAAAGAGTGAACAAAGATTTGGAGACATGGGAAAGTCATTCTTCATAAGTTAATCACTTGACCAGTAATATGATTTAGTAATATAACAAACATACAACTGACAAGAAATAGGAATTCATTTTTCTTTTAACCCTGCACAGTAAATTTTATATAGGTTCATCATCAAGGCAGAGAACATACAAAGTGTTCTTCAAATTGTTCAGGCATTTTACCAGCATTCCCTAATTAACCAACAAATGTCAACAAAATTAAAAACCAGTTATTATAGCCTTCACCTGCCAAATTGAAAAACAAAGATTTACTCAAAGTCAGGAAGGATTTGTGACGAAGAAAGAAATAAAAGCCATATCTCTAACTCTTTTCCTGAATCGACAGTGCTGGCTTCTATCTCCTTGCAACAGTGGAATGGACTGTAGCACTCACAATACTTTTCCTGCTGCTTTTCACCTGAATTGCCATTTTATTTTTCCTCTCCTCCTCCCTCCCTAATCCCAGGGGGTATGACTGGTGACTGGTGGTGTTTATTGTAACTGGTTTAAGCAAGTTAGAACGTTATTTCCTAAGGAGAGTGACCCAGGAAAGAGATGAAAATTTGTGAGTCCCAGAGTAAATTACATCTAAACTAACCAAACACCTGGAGTCCTGAAACTTTGATTTATTACATTGTTGGAGGAATTCTGACTGTGACACTAGAAATATTTTTTTTCAAATCAAAAATACTAAAGGAGAGAGAAAAAAAAGACATAAGTGACTCTTAAGAATAGAGAGCAAACAGAGTTGATGGAGGGAGGTGGATGGGGGAATGGGCTAAGTGGGGAATGGGCATTAAAGAGAGCACTTGTGATGAGCACTGGGTGTTGTATGTAAGTGATGACTCACTGAATTCTACTCCTGAAAACAATATTAACTTATGAAATTTAAATTAAAAAAATGCTGGACACAGGTGGTAAAATTTTGTTTTTCACTAAGTGCTTAATAGGGTACACATAGGTAGAGTAACCATAATTTAATATCCAAACTGGGATATTTTGAAAGAGAAAAGGAGCTTATTAGTTATTATGCTCAGATCCAAATTGGCAATGAAGAAGTCAAACTCTCTCTCTTCGCAGATGACAGGATTCTTTATATGGAAAACCCAAAAGACTCCACCCCCAAACTACTAGAACTCATACAGCAATTCAGCAATATGGCAGGATACAAAGTCAATGTACAGAGATCAGTGGCTTTCTTATACACTAACAATAAAAATACAGAAAGGGAAATTAGAGAATCGATTCCATTTACTATAGCACCAAGAACCATAAGATACCTGGGAATAAACCTAACCAAAGAGGTAAAGGAACTGTACTCGAGGAACTACAGAACACTCATGAAAGAAATTGAAGAAACACAAAAAGATGGAAGACCATTCCATGCTCTTGGATTGGAAGAATAAACATTGTTAAAATGTCTATACTACCTAGAGCAATCTATACTTTTAATGCCATTCCAATCAAATTTCCACCTGTATTTTTCAAAGAGCTGGAGCAAATAATCCCAAAATTTGTATGGAATCAGAAGAGACCCCAAATCGCTAAGCAAATGTTGAAAAACAAAAATAAAACTGGGGGCATCATGTTACCTGATTTCAAGCTTTACTACAAAGCTGTGATCACCAAGACAGCATGGTACTAGCATAAAAACAGACACATAGACCAGTAGAACACAGTAGAAAGCCCAGATACGGACCCTCAACTCTATGGTCAAATAATCTTCGACAAAACAGGAAAAAATATACAGTGGAAAAAAGACAGTCTCTTCAATAAATGGTACTGGGAAAACTGGACAGCTATATGTAGAAGAATGAAACTCGACCATTCTCTTACACTGTACACAAAGATAAAATCAAAATGGATAAAAGAACTCAACGTGAGACAAGAATCCATCAGAATCCTAGTTATTATGCTCAGAAAGTAAGCCGCAATGGGATTGCTTGGACAAACCGGGATGAACCTGACCAGACTACACAGTAACATGCCTTTTTGTTAACGGATACGCAGAAAACAGTTGCACCCTTGGTGCATGCCCATGTCATGTATTACTAGTTTGCCCTGTATGCTTGCTTGCTCACTGATTCTCCCTCCCGAGATCTAAGTTGAGATCAAGTATTGGTTTCCTAGGATTGCTGTCACAAAATACAACAAACTGGGTGACTTTAAACAATAGACATTTATTCTACCTCAGTTCTGGAGCCAAGACATCTGAAATCAGGGTCATTCTCTCTGTGAAGGCATTGTGGGAGAAGCTTCTGGTGCTCCTGGCAATTTTTGGCATTCCTTCACTTGTGGGGATTCACTCCAGTCTCTTTGGTCACCATCACATGGTGTTCATTCTGTATACCTGAGGCTGCGTCCCTTTCCCCCTTCTTATAAGGAAGCTGGTCATGTTGGATTAGGGCCCACCCCAAGGACCTTATCTTAACTCTATTATATCTGCCAAGACTATTTCCAAATAAGGTCACATTCACAGGGACCTCAGGTTTAGGATTTTTTTTTTTTAAGATTTTATTTATTTATTTGACAGACAGAGATCACAAGTAGGCAGAGAGGCAGGCAGAGAGAGAGAGGAAGGGAAGCAGGCGCCCTGCTGAGCAAAGAGCCCGATGTGGGGCTCGATCCCAGGACCCTGGGATCATGACCTGAGCCGAAGGCAGCAGCTTTAACCCACTGAGCCACCCAGGCGCCCCTCAGGTTTAGGATTTTAACATATTATTTTGGGGGACACAATTTAACCGTTAACAAATAACAGCGGTACCAAAGAACATATATTTAGATTTAGAATGAGAAGATAGCAACGGCCCAGATGCCCCTGGAGTCTACTTTGCAGTCCTTACTATTACTGTTGTTTCTTAAACAAACAGACCCCTATGGAGGCCTGAAGCAGGTTACTAGAGGAAACGGGGGAATTATAGAGCACAGGGGAAGCCATTTCACAGCACGGTTCAAATCCATCGTGGAGCAGGTAGTCTTTAGGAATACAATATGCCTTCTTTATGACATATTCTTTTATCGAAGAGATTTCCCACTTAGATAAAGTCTCATGAATTCAGGCAACATACCTTTCAAATATTTCTGGGTTATCCTGCCAGGAAAAAAAAAAATCGCCTATCTGTCTTAAAATACTCTTGGAAAGGCTAGTGATCCAACACACATTGTTGTGAAGGGAACACATGGACTGGGCATTCACCTTCACCGCACACAGCTAAATATATTCACTGTTGTTTTTGATACATTATTCATGTTATTTCTTCCTAAAAGCAACACTGCCATTTAATGCTTATCAAATCTACTTCCTCCTGACCATATTCTTGTTTTTTTCTTCAGACACCTGAGAGAAATCATTATCATGTCTTCCTGAGGTAGTGTTAGCAGCTCTGTGCTGTAATTTTACAGGTTATATAACTCAGAAATAAGTTAATAATTAGCTGGAGTGATATAAAATCAGAGATGGATTATTATCTAGAAAAGCAAAAATAAATGAGGGAGAAAATATTCATGCCTTCAGGCATTGCATTTATGTTTATAGATATTGCACATTTTATTGTTCAAACTTATTCCACTAAAGATGCTTTGGGTTTTTGTTCCTATAACTCACAGAGTAATGCATTTCAAGACCATTTGTTTTTTCACTAAAAGTGACATATAGACTTCTTTCTCTTTCAAATGCCAGAATCAAAATACCAGGGTATGAAATCATTGTAAATTCATCACCATTTATTGTGAGAAATCAGTTATTATTATAAGCTCCATGGTATATATCACTATTATTCCATACTATTTTCAGACCTAATTAAAACGGAATCCTTTCTCTTTTGTCCAAGAAACTTACACTGCATTGCTAACAGATTTGTTTACTTCATGCAAATGTATACCTCACACTCTTCAGTAACATGTAAATTATGCATGCCTCCAACCGTAGCGGTCATTTTGTGTTCTGTGTGTTGGGGGGATTATATTTTATCTTGCATTTTCATGTGTCTCTTTGCAGACATCCAAGAGACAGGTTTAGAATGTTTTGAATTGAGGAGTAGGGGGGCATTTTAATCATTTGAGGTTTGAAAAGGGAGATTTGAAGGGAGTCTGATCAATACCAGAGATAAGGATGTGGTTTCTGGTGCTGCCATGACAGGTAAACATGACAGCATTGACCTTATACTGGACTGGAATGCTTAAAACTGCAACAAGGTATCAATCTTCAAACACCTATCAAATGTGACACACTGTACTTAATCCGTCTTACAGTTCCTTTACTCCTAAATATCTTGGCAGCTGTAGTAAAACGTGTATTTTACATTTATAGACATTTTGACTCATTCCCTTTCACATTGTTTGAATATAGATAATGTGTGACAACTGGCTAACTGGTCAGAGTGTCTAGTTATGCATTTGTAGTATTAGTGCTTTCCCTTTCTATTGATTTGTGGTCATATATTTATTTTGCCCAAAGCTTCTTTAACTCTTAGAAAAATTTATGCCAAATAAGGCCAGCTTTGGAGTATTCTTCTAGAATCCCTGGGTTGTTCATTTGCTAGTGTAGCAAGCCCATAATGACCTCAGAAATTGTTCCATATGGAGCCACTGAAAAGCAAACTTGCACATTTTATTATTTCTTTTCAACTAATAACTTTGTAATGCCTTCTACTGAGGGCTTGGTGTCTTGAGCTATTACTGCACTGAGGTCTACTAATAGAAAAGATGAGGGAAGGAATATGAGATCTGCATCATGTGACAAAGTCATGGGGTTTGGTAGGGTGGTGCTATGGACTGAATATTTGTGCCTCCTCATTTGTTTGTTGAAACCCTAACCCCCACCCATGTGATGGTATTGGAGGGTAGGGCCTTTGAAAGGTAATTATGATTAGTAAGGTCATAAGGAGGGAGCCCTCATGAATGGGATTAGTACTCTTATGAGAGTCCCAAGAGAGCTTGCTTGTCTCTCCCTGTTCTCTGCCATGTGAGGATGAAATGTTAAATCAGGCCTCTGCAATGTGGAAGGTTTTTACCAGAATCCAGCCATGCTGGCACCTGATCTCAGACTTCCCATATCCCTAGCAGTGAGAAATAAATTTCTGTTGGTTATAAGCCACCTAGTGTATGGTATTTTGTTATAGCAAGTTGGATTAAGACAGGTGGTTAAAACCAGGCTTACAGTTATCCACCCTCTGCAACTTTATGGAAGACATTAATTTGTACATTCTTTAAAATGCTTCACAGATGATTTTGAGCCTTGTCCCCTCTTTCTTTTGGTTAAAGCTCTCACTGCCTGCACCAGAGGATGGTTGCTCTATAAGCTAGGAACCCTCCCTCCCAAAACAACAACAACAAACAGATCCCAGTGGAATATGGCTAGAACACCTGTTGTGAACTCAGAGGGCTGCAGCGGCCAATAGTTACTGTGCCAGGTACTATCCTAAGTCTATTACATGTATTATCTCACCTGACTCTTTTAAGAACACCCCAAGAGAGGTAGTATCATTGCCCCCATTTTGGAGACGAGTAAACTAAACCATAAGAGGCTAAAACCTAGTTAAGAAGCAAAACTGGAATTTGAACCCAGGAAGTCTGATTCTAAAATGTGTCATATTAAAGCAATTCTGGACTGGGATAAGATTCACAGAGAAGCAAAGAGGAAGAGGGTCAGTGAATACAGAGGTATCAGTCCACTCAGTAAAGAGGGCTTTGCAGTGGAATGGCTGAACCTCTCAGACCATAGGACAGCTGATGTCTACACCTGACACGTTTTTCTGACCCATTTTTAGCCACCACATGTGTCACAAGTCTTAACCCCACAGTCATTAATATGTGTTTCCTGCTTTAACCCAAGAGTACAGAAAGGAAGAATTGCCAAAGAGAGGGAATTTGAAGAATTATAAAAATACAGGTAAGAAGCTAGGAGAGGCAGTAAGAGGAATTAATTTTGGTCTCAACTCAACTTTAAGCTAGAAAAGCCTTCTACAGCACAAGAAAAAAGTACATTTTCTTAGCATAAAGCCTACAGAGTTCTTTTTCCATTCAAGGCAGAGTTAATATCTTCTAAAGCAGGTGGATGTTCTTTATGCTCAAGGGCCTCACATGATGTCCACTGGGAACCTGAAGAACACCTTGCCAACTGTGCAGAAGCTAAAGCTATTCCTAGGAAACATAATTTGGTTCAATGTGTTACCAGATTAATCCTTGACTGTGATGTCATCATTTGGAAGTCACTGAGAATGAGCACAACCCAAACCCTTGCCCCAAACCCATAAACCACTTACTTTACACAACTCCCTATCAATCAAAACCAAGAGTACAAGAAATGATACCAGGAATGATCAACAGGTGACCTTTACAAAGGAAAAATGAAAAGGAAAAAGAACTAAACCCAATAAAGTTCAAATCATGAAACGCATTTAAGGAAAGATGATTCTTCTCTTGAACATTGCCAGAATGAAAGAAAAAAGAGACGATGATGAGGATGATGTTGATGGTATTTACTATTTGTTGAATATTTAATGTGCTAAGTATTACAATAAACATCGACACCACATAGTTAGGGATTGTTGTCCCAATTTTGGGGGGGTGGGGATAAGAAAACTAAAGCTTAGGGAATCAAAGCATTTTGCCTGAAGTCCCACAGCCGTTCTTTCAATGGCAACATTCAAACCTAGTTTTTTATTATTCCAAAACATGTGCTCTTCACTGCTTAGCTACACTACCTTTGCATAGATGATAAGAATCTAATTCTGTGTTTCATATTTTTGTAGACAGAACGCCTCCACAATGCTACATTTCCCGCTTGACTAGAATGATTCAAGAACACACAAAGGAGCTATCAAGGAGAACTGCGGGAGCAATCTTCTTCTGGAGATGGTTCAAAGTTCAGGGGTCTCCTGTCCCCTGTCCACAAGGTTCCATAAAGGTCTGGTTATGCTGTGTATTTATAACCATGCCATCCAAGGGGATTCAGAACACATTTATCCAAGCCTATTGAAAATCCTTTTTAGTTTTTCTTCAGAAATTAATCCAGTGCCTTGCTGAGCTGAGAATGAAGAATAAAGACAAAGACCACAACATCTGAGAAATTTAAACATTTATTAGGACTAGAGCAACCATTTTAAGTGAATCAGGTTTGAATTTCAGTTCCTTTGGAAAACAAGCAGCAAATCAAGGATTAGGTTTCTCTTCTAAAATTTCTTAAAGGCTATTGAAACTAGTTCTAGAAATTATGAGGTGGTAGGCTGAATGATTTTGAAAGGTGGATTCCTGGGAGTTCCATGCAGATTAGTGTTAGTAGAATCTCCAGGTACCACCTCAGGCAAAGGATTAATACCTTGTTAGATTTACCCCTTTCCTACTCTTTTTACTTCCATTTTTTCTCTTCTTATTTGTGATAGTAAAAACCTAGACTTTAGTCCTAGGATCCCTGAAATTTTGTGTGTCTGCGGGCTTCTCAAGTGACTTTGGTCCACAGATTTGTTGACAAAGAGTCTTAGAGAAAACAGTATAGGCAATGGGAAGAATAACAACTTCACCTTGGCTGGGTGCATGTAGGGCCTATGCATTCTTCACCTACAAGAGAGGTAGAAGGAAAACTGTAGTAGGTACAGAGAGGAGAGGCGCTGCCCAGACCTACACGCCTCCATGAGAGCACTGGCCTCACAGCCCTCGAGTGTGATCGAGTGTCCTCGGTAAACACTGCCAGACTTCAGCGTCTTCACAGTTGCTTCCAACTGTGGAGAGCCACCTCACTCAAGTCCATAAGCTTTTCTGAGGCAGTCTACAACTGGTGAGTGACAAGTGGGGGTCAACAAAACAAGTCTGTCAGGCAATATTCCCTTGAATATTCAGCATTGCCAGAAGTTGAACTTCTTCCTCTGTCAAGCCCTGTCCCCAGCTTCCTTTCATTCCTTCCTTCCTTCCAATCCAACAGTGGATTCCCAATAAATAAATAAATTTTAGCCAAGTTCTAAATCTGTGGGAAACACTTAACATTTTTTGAACAATTACTATGTGCCAAGGAATGCTTTGAGATTTATATGCATTATCTTATTTACTTCCACCAACAATCTTATAAATTAGCTACTATTATTACCCCATTCTATCAGGGAAAGAACAAACTTGGAAGTCATGGATTTAGGATTTAGGCCCAGGCTGCCCAAATACAAAATGATATTTAGCCACTTATTTTATTCTTTATGTTTGAGGCATTTTGGTGTTTTCAGGAAACTTGGTATACAGAGTATAGCTGGAGGGCTGAGAATATGAAGGAAGTTGATGAGAAAGGTTTGAAACTCAAGAAAACAGGAATCTGGAGGAGGGTGTAAAGATTAAATTAGCAAAAGGAATGGTATGAAGATGAACTATCGGCTATCTATAGGGGGAGAGCAAAGCTGTGGGGATTTCTGGGCTGAGAAAATAAGATAAAACCTTCAGCTCCCAAACCATCAATCTCAAGAAGTTGCTTGGGGACAGGAGTCGAATTAGAAACTGTGAGACCAGAGGAGACCCTAGCAGACGTGAAGGTGAAATTGGATAGAACTAAGAAAAGAAAGCTTCATGAAGAGAGAGCTCCTCAATGATGCTGTGCAGGGTTGATCGTTGCCTCCCTATGTTCACTTTGTCAGCCCCAGGATTTCCTCACGCTTTGTGGTCATCAGTGGGATAAGCTGGCCTTCAGCTAAGAATCAGAGAAAGGGACTCAGCTCTTGCCACTGAAATGCAAGAGCAGGTTAATTAAATTATGCAGTCTAGGATTAAGGAAATCAATCCAGAACTCAGGGAGCAGTCATAAACAAAGCCAGTTTGCCATATTGGAACAGAAGGACTGAGATCCTTGGAACGAAACCTGCAAACAGAAATTGAAATCAGAAATGGAACCAGATGAGCCAAGCCAAAGGCAGAACACAGAAGATGGAGTTACATCCGAGTTGGTCAGCCAGAGCGGTGGTTCCGCAATCCTGACTGCACATGAGAATCACCTGGGGAGCTTTCAGGGAAAAACATGGGTCCCACCTCCAATCAGGATGGGATGGGGCATGAGATTTTTTCAGGTGAGCCCTATGCACAATGACAGTTGTGATTTAATGAGCTGGAGACACAGAATATCAAGAAGTGACCAGGATTCATACTTGGACTAAAAGAGAATTGCTGGGAAAGGCCATCCCCAAGTTATGCTCCATCAAGGTAGAGTCTCAGCTTTACTTTGATTCTGAGAAATCACCCAGTCAGCCTGCTTCATACACAGAGCATAAACAAGTGGAAAATGGAGCATCCCAGCATTCTCCTTATTATGGCCCCAAGGCAACTCATGGAGCAGAGCTTCACCACCTCTAGATTCTTTTGTCGATAATGAGGAAAGTGGCCATCCTTGAACACAGGGTATAAGCCCTTCATCACAGTAACCATATACCCACATATTTTAATAACAATTTAAGGTAGATAATATAAATTCAACAAGATAACTAATTTTAATAGAAGTCAGAGAAACATAGAAAAAGCAAAATTAATTCAGAATAAAGTTACTACATAAGGAAATATAAAGTAAGTTTGTATGTAATAACCAAAGGCAATTTTGACCCCAAACCACTGTCTTTTGGCCCCATCCAACAATCTGCTTCATCCTTAACACCAAAGTTTGATTTAGGACAAAGACAGAGGTCTTTGAGTTTTGGAAAGTTGGGTCCTCCCCAAGTTTCCTTAGAGGAGGAATAAGAGGAAGTCATCTGGAGCGCCTGGGTGGCTACATCAAGTGTCTGCCTTTGGCTCAGATCATGATTCCAGGGTCCTGGGACTGAGCCCTGCATGGGGCTCCCTACTCAGCAGAGAATTTGCTTCTCTCTCTGCCTGCTGCTCCCCTTGCTTATGCTCCCCACCCCACCTCCCTCTTTCAAATCTTTAAAAAAAATCTTTTTTTAAAAAAGATCTTTAAGAATCTTTAAAAAAAAAAAAAAGAGAGGAAGTCATCTGGGTTGCCTCTGAAAACTTTTTTTTTTTCTCTATCTAGCTAAGAAGATGGAGCCTGATGAATGGAAAGACTTGTGCCTTATGTCTCACCTTTTGTCTGGGGTGGCAGGCACTAGAGTTCTCAAGCTTTGGTCAATATTAGAGTCATCTGAAGAACTTGGTGACCATGGGCCCAGACCCTATTCGTCAAAAAGCCTGCATCTCTGCTTTATCTGTTATGTGATTTCAGTGCACAACAAAGTTTGAGAACTCTAGCTAGAGCTGCAACATCCATCCTGTGTCTGAAGGAAATTCAGTGATACTGGTTCCTAGATGAGATACTGAACCCATCCCAGCACTCATCTTCAGACATCTTGCTATGTAAAAAGGTAGGGGGAAAAAAAAACCTGCTTAAGTTATTGTAAGTCAATGTGGCTAAAAGCATTCTCAGTTGATACACAGCCAAAGAAAAAGCAAAGAATCACAACAGATTATAATATCCCCAATGCCCATAGAATCAAAATGTTCTAGTTGCTCAGAAAAAAAAAATTCAATTTAAGCCCTAAGGCCAAAGAAAAATTCTTCCCTAGGCCCGCATAAAGGAGACACTGCTAGCCATGATGAGTAACACTTTCAGCAATACTCTTACAGGAGATAAAAAGAGAATTTTTCATACAATCTCTCCATGGTGTCTCAATGCAAACTACCAAAGCTTAGTCCAGTAAAAGTAATTCTGCTAAATAAGATGTAGATTGCGGGGGGTCTGACTTAATCCCAGAATGAAATTTAAGCTATCTGGATGACTGTTGTTGCATAATGTAGAAAGATAAAAATAAAAAAGCAAATCTAAGAATTGATTGATTTTCATGGGCCTCTCATAATCTGATTTGACAATCTTTTCTGACTTCTGATACAAACATGAACTTCTCATTAATTCGTAATTACCCAAAATTTACCAAATAGTCCATACTAACTCTGTTTTCTTTCACTTTGTCTTTGAAGTATGAACAAATTTCAAACTCAGCTTGTTCTAGTTGTATTTAATGTTTGTTTTGCAGTTCCAGGTGTCTTCTCAGGTTGGACGCTCACCCATCCCAACAGCTTCTAAAAAGTGTTCAAGCATTATTGCCTTTTAAAAGAGCAACCATAGAAGTCCATGGTCAAGACTCATGGAAAGTCAAGAGAGAGCAGCCAGGAATGGAAAAATGGGCCTATAAATGCAGGTGCAGGTACAGGAAGCCTGCTCCAATGGTAGTCCCATCATACCTGCAAGCTTCAGATCTGGACCTGGTTATCAGGTCTTACTGTAGAGTGGAACTATTGCCTCATGTAATAATAGAAATTACTGCTTGGTGCTGACTTGACTTTATTATAATTCACAATAAACCCACAGTGTTATGAGCCAATAGTTTCTTCTGCCTGGGCTAAAGGTAACCAAATACTGGGTGCATGTCCATGAGACTCATGGGGATAGCCTCTATGTTATCTTCCCCTTCACCTCGGATTTTCTCTGGATCGGGACCTGTCCTTTCCCCCTTTAGTCCTGTCTCAGACGGAGAATTACTTTGTCTTTTTGTAAACTAATTACTCCACTTGTTATCTTGATGCCTTTGTCTGTCCATTCTCTTCGTCCATCAATATCCCTGTTCTTCATCTTCAACTCTTCCCTTTCCTTCTTCTGATTCTGTCCTTCCAACTACAAACACATCTTTATATTCCTGATCCAAAAACAAATCCTTCCCTTGGTCCTCCCTTTACATAAGCTACTGTCTAATGTCTTCCCTTTAACAGAGAACTCCTAAAAATAATAGACCGTGGTGAAATACTTCACTTATAACATCCTTTACCCCCACTTCAGCTTACTTTCCATTGCTTTGAAAAATAAGATCTTCACCTAATACTCCACTATATCTTGCTTTTTAGAATGACTTCAATAAACTAATTATCCAGATCTATTGCCTTTTTTTTCTTTTTACATTCTTATCCTCCCCTTTTCCACACTATTTGTCATTGTTGATCACTCTGAAATTTTCTCCACCTTTGGTGTCAATGATTACACTTTACTCTTCTAGTTCTTATTGTAACTTCTATTTCTTTGACAAATTATTGTTTCCATACCTTCTTGTACGTACACAGACACAAAAATATACACATTTATATACACATGTGCACAACAGCTGTTCGTGGAAGAAAGATGCCATGACTACTTTTGCCCTCAACTGAAAATGACTAGTCAGAAAGTTGCAGCTAAGTTAGGACAGTAAGGGAGGGTGAGCCAGACATGCTGTTAGAATATAGGTACCTCAATACCCCAATTTCTGTTCCTAGGTCCTTTCTCGTCTCACTGTGGCTATTACATTAATCATAATTTCTACCTAAATGACATCCACATTCATTCATATTTAGCCCTGATTTTTTTCTATCCAGACTCAAGCCAAAATAACCACCTGCCTGACTATAGTATATGACTATGCTGATGACCTTTCCAATACTTCATGTCCAAAGTCAAGTCTGTCAACTCACCCACAACACCCAGTACCCAGCGTGATGCCTTGTTAAAAAAAAAAAAAAAAGAAGTCTGTTTAATTTTTATATATATTTTTAAGAGCCTAAACAATTATATACTGTTTTAATAAAACTAGGTTTTAAAGCATATTTGTGCATAAATGTTGTGACTGGCCCCATTTTTAAAGCCATGTGGAGGTTTTACTGCTAAGCTACGCTGAGTGACAAGAGCCTAAGGCACTTCTGGTTCTTTCCATTATTTCTCAAATATACAAGTTTCAGACCCCTTAACAGCACATTTGTCCCTCTCTGGTCAAAGTCTGTCTTGTTAATATTCTTTTAAAAAATATGACTCCTGGAATTGTCAAAATGAGTTCAGCACTGTTGTGTAACTCCCCAAGTTTTGTAGACACAGCTAAACCTAATAACCATTTCAACCTGCTATGTGGCTGCTGGTTTCAATTTCAAGTAATAGCTAAAGCAGCATGGGCCGTGTGTGTGTGTGTGTGTGTGTGTTTAAGAGAAAGAGGTAGAAGAATAAGTGGTGAAATTTGCTTTTTGTATGTAACTTACCTCACAGTGCCCTTCCATCATCAAATACAGCATCTGAAAATGGATCCATTGTTTTGTGAAAATAGTTTTGGGAGTAGAAATAGGTCTTTTAGCTGCGTGGATGCTCTGGTATGATCCAGTGATTAGATAACAGATGGACAAACACATAAACACTAAATAAAAAATATGTGCCAAATTCATGTCCCAGGATTTATTCATGAGCCTATGAAAACTTGAAGACTTATGTGAAGATATGCATATTTATGAAGCTGAAAACAATGGCACATTATTATTTCTAACCTACAGGCCTCTTGATTTTATGTGTGCATAAAATGACTAATTTTGAAATGCAATATTTTTTACCTGCATCTGTCTTCTTAGATGACGGGTGAAAGAGAAATCCCCCAAGTCATATAGATTCATTTGAAGTCATAAAGTTAAGATAGAATTCAAGACCTCATCTGACTATTGGATATTGCCCAATTCTTTGCTGTTTGCTTTATTAAAGAGTTTAATGACTTTGAGTGATCTAACATCTCACTAAAAGCAACTAATGCCTTTATTAGCCACATAAAGAGCAGAGTCTACACAGATGCAGCAAAAATTGTGTCTTGTATTATTCCACAGTTACTTAGTGAGGTGAAGAAAAAGTGGAACTGATTTCTCGTGTTAAACATCAGAAAGAAAAAAGCAGGAGAAATTAACATTTTTGAGTGTTCCTATGGGCCAGGCACTGTTAAAAGCACTTTACATGTATGTTAATTCACTTTAATCTCATAAAAATCCATCAAAATGGATAATGCTAATATCCCCATTGCACGGGTGAGGAAACTTGGACCCATAACAGTCCCACTGCTACTTAATAGTGGAGTCAGATTTCAAACGAGGGAAAAAAATTTCCAGAGTTAACATTTAACTCTTGTTATATAACTTTGTTATGTTCACTGTTTCCAAAATAGACACAAGTAGCATTTTAATTTGGTGACAGTGTTATATGTATTTAATTCTGCCATCAATTCATTCAATTGTCTTCATAATTCTGCTTCAAATTTTAACAACTTAGTATTCACTATGTGAAAAGTCCAAGCTACAAAGCGCCAACATTTGGGTTTTCCCAGTACCCACACAACCCACAAATTTTTTTAAGGAAAATACCTCAAAATTTTTGGAAACTGACCAGAACATCCCAATCCATTGATCTGAAACTGAAGTGATTATTTTGCAGCATGACCCAGTAAGCCCAGCCACAGTTTATTCCTGGGAGAATACATGACTTTTTTTTTTTTTTTTAAGATTTTATTAATTTATTTATTTGACAGAGATCACAAGTAGGCAGAGAGGCAGGCAGAGAGAGAGAGGAAGGGAAGCAGGCTCCCTGCCGAGCAAAGACCCTGATGCGGGGCTCGATCCCAGGATCCTGGGACCATGACCTGAGCCGAAGGCAGAGGCTTTAACCCACTGAGCCACCCAGGCACCCCGAGAATACATGACTTAAACTTAACCAGATGATCCCTGCCTTGGGAACTTGGGGACAGGGAGTCTCCCTGGATGCTTCAGTTACAACATATAAAATGTGAACACTTTTTGAAAGTTATGCTTTGCTGTGTGGACCTGGGAGCAGCACAAGGAAAGAAAAATGAACCTCCATGGGGAAAAGCCAGATACAAGACACAAAGGAGTATCCCAAGCTTTTCAAAAGAACCCTAATCTTGTAGCCTATTTCTGGAGCCCACAGGACTTTATGCCTTTTGGTTCCATAATACATTTTGGTATCCATAAATGCTTTGGGATACCCTTCTGGTATCCTTTCTCTTTTTGTTTCAACCAGTTCTAGTTGTGTTTCTATTGCTTGCAACCACAAGAATTCTAATGAGTTTCAAAAACAGAACAAAACATTACATTTAGAAAAGGTATGGTTTTTTTTTTTTAAATATACTCATTATATTTAATTAAATAGACCTGGAAAGCACTTAAAAAGTTTTTGCTGAAACATTCAGTAAAATTTTTACCAGCTGCACCCATCTTTTTTTTTTCTTTTAAATATTTTCTCTTATTTTTTTTATTAACATATAATGTATTATTTGCCTCAGGGGTACAGGTCTGTGAATCACCAGGTTTACACACTTCACAGCACTCACCATAGCACATACCTTCCCCATCTTTGAAGGTTAACCCTTTGAAAGGATAGATGAGAAAGAATAATTGAATTTTACTGGGCCAGGCTTATCAATAAAACTAGTCATTTAGAATTCTACTTGCCTGAGGACACATAACTTTTGAATGTTTATTATCTAGGGTCATGAAATAAAGCTTCCAGCATGTCAAAAGAATGCTGAATATACCATGTTTCTTTTGACCTCTATTTGCTGCTCCTGGGTCAGAATGTTACCTGCCTTGGGCAACTTTTCAGCCAGGTTGTGAGGCTGTTACCAGCCAGAGGCACTGGGACACAGGATGGGAGCCAGGCTCTGTGTGGGCAGAATAATGGAACTTGAAGATAAATGAAAGTCTGCACCCACTTTAAAAAATTGCCCTCAGACACTTTCCCTAGTGAGAAAGTTTGAGTGAGGAAAAGGAAAAACAAAACCTTGAAACCATTCCTCCACTATCCAGCTATTTTAGTCAAATGTCAAGTCAGGAGTGGAGATAGGCATGGAATTAAAATGCTATAACTAAAATGAGCAGTGGCTAACACGGTACATTGACTGGGCAGTAAAAATTAAATCAGAGCCAAAGCTGTGGCATTAGTACAGCCTGTATTTTATTTAGCTGGACTGTTCTCAAGTTAGGTGGTCCTTTATTATCAGAAGTCAGGTGGCTGGGGTATAATATTGGTGTTTCATTTAGTGAGAGTATTTACTCTGTGATAGCTAATGAGTGCACAGTGTTTGAGAGGAAAAAAGAATAGGGAAGAATTATCATGGATCATCTGAGTTAATGTTCGAAAGAAATTGCTTCGGTTATAGTTTGGCAAAACAGCAAATGGTTCTCTCAAATATTTGAGAAAAATCACTTGCTACTTAATTTTAGAGGTCCTCCTTATTTTGTGAGGGCTCCTGAGAGTCACTTCTCTACCTGGCTGTAGATACAGATTCAGCAAATACTTACTGAATACTGACTATGCATTTATAAGAAAAATATGATGGAAAGATCTTTGGAATCAGATGACCCTTTGTTGTAAATCACTGATCACTCCCAGTTTGGTCCATGAAGATAATACATTGAAAGTAATTTTCTCATTGTTGTTAAAACACTGACTTCATTTCTTCATTCCTAACACCTTTGGTCCTGCAAGGCCAGTGTACTGGGGCAAGGGATGTGTACCAGAAGGAGAGAAAGGCTTTCAGATGTCAAAGGGGAGCTATTACCGGTCTATTCCAAATGACTGCAAAAGGGGCAGAGGAATAAAAGCAGCCAGAATCTGGAAGTAAAGGGCAGACTCCCAGAGCTAAAGAGTATGCACCAGAAAGCATTCCCCTGTTTGAGAGAGCTGCAGGACAGACAATCCAGAGGGTGTTCTAAGAGCCCAACAAAATGCCCCCAAGAGAATCAGCCATCTACTGGCCCCAAGAACCCAAGTCTGTCTGGAACAAGTTCAAGCAGTACTTGTCTTACGTACTTACTGTCTCCTCAACGCCAAGTGTCAGAAAGTGCGTGGCAGGTCAGGGCAAGAAGACCAAGAGCAAAGTAGAAAAATAGGAAGAGGCATTATCATAACTACATCTTCCATTGCTGCCTTCCAGCGGCAAACGCTGGGAAGAACCCGAAGCCAAGAATTATGGTTATTATCTGAGAGTAGCAACCTAATTTCTCTCTCTTATTTTTTTAAGGTTTATTTACTTATTTGAGAGAGAGAGAGAGAGAATGAATGGGAGGAGGGGCAGAGAGAGAGGGAGAGAGAGAATCTCAAGCAGACTCTGCGCTGAGCATGGAGCCCAACTTGAGGCTTGATCCCACAACCCTGAGATCATGACCTGAGCTGAAATCAGGAGTTGGACGCTTAACCCACTGAGCCACCCAGGTGCCCCACAACCCAATTTCTGAATGAGAATATATTGCTCCTTGCAGTGACCTAGGACTCAGTTACCTATAAATGAACAGAAAAGCCAGGAGGACTGTGAACAATTTCAGCTTGAGACTGGGGATGAATACATTTTATGAAGTGGCAATGGGAGACGAAAACAAAACATTTATTTTAATTACATCCTGAGTTTTTCTTGTTCATTAACTTAGTAGAATAACTGAACCATTATTATTTTCCAGGCATTATACTACTAAGTGCTATTCATGCATTATCTCATTTTATTTTAACTCTCACATCAAATATACAAATTAGATATAATTGTCTCTCTTTTGAAAATGAGAAAAATAGAGATTGGAGAAGTTCAGTATTTTGCCCAAGGTCATATATCTAGTAAGTGGAGGAGCAGAGAAAATAGCTCGGTCTGTCTGATTCATGAGTCCATGTTCTGGATGACTCTGCTTTTAACCCCTACTCCATGCTGCTAGCACAAAGAAACTATTCATAATTCAGTACAAAAAAAAGTTTGATATAAAGATCTTTTATAAAACAGCATGTAAAACATCCCAGTTTTGTAAGAAAAAAAATGTATTTCTGTATGTATTTAGAAGAATGTGTGTGATAACTCTGTGTGAAATATTTTTAAAGTCTAGAAAAATACCATGATTTTTCTGAAGCTGGTTGTAGGTTTTTCCTTCAATTTGCTTACCTTCTGCTTACCTTCTGACTTTTCTACTACTCTTGCTTTCCTAAAATGATCATAATCATTTATTCTTTTATTAATTAAAAAATATATCCCTTCTGGGGCACCTGGATGGCTCAGTGGGTTAAAGCCTCTGTCTTCGGCTCAGGTCATGATCTCAGGGTCCTGGGATAGAGCCCCGCATCGAGCTTTCTGCTCAGCAGAAGCCTGCTTCCCCCCATCTCTCTCTGCCTGCCTCTCTGTCTACTTGTGATCTCTGCCTGTCAAATAAATAAATAAAATCTTAAAAAAAAAAAAAAAAATATATATATATATATATATACCCCATCTGTGTTTTGTGTTTTATTTTCTGGGTTTCATTATGTGACTGTTTCTTTAAGTTAATTTCAGCATTTCGATCACCCAGTTTGGTTTAAATGAGTAAATTCTGCCCTCCTGAGCAGTTCAGATCCTCCTAGTTCCCATGTGTACAGATGGCGCCAAGTGCTTCGAGGTAGGGGAGCCCCCTCGGTTCCTCTTTCAGACAGGGACTCCATCACTTCAGAGCTTATTGCACAACATACTCACATCGATTACTTCCTATCAGCATATTCCTATTAAGAAAACAATGAACCTGCATGACTCCATTTATACCACATTCAGGGAAGGAAGAATGACAAGAATAGAAACTAGATCACTGATTGCCAGAGTCTACGGTGGGGGAAGGGTTGGCTACAAATAGGCAGGGGGTCACTTGGTGGGGGGATAAGAAAATTGTTCTATGAGGTCGTTGCATACTGTGTAGTTTGTTGAAACCTGCAGAACTGGACACTAAAAATAAGAATTTTTCCAGTAAGTTATATGGTAACTTAGTAAAAAAAAAAAAAAAAACCAAAACCAAAAACAAAAAACCAGAAAGAACTATAATATAAAACTTGACATGCCCTTATCAGTTTTCCTTCTTATTCATATGAAGAAATATTATTCAGTACAATATAATATTCAGTACAAGATCTTATGGCTCAAATCCACTTCTTATCAACACTACTACAATTAATTATTCTTCTTTGGGTGTCTTTTCTCTTCTCACAGTTCAGCAAGTTTGTTAAAGAAAACCATTGCAGCCCCACACAAATGGCATTGCCTCCTTCTCCCGAGCCCCGTGAATTTTGGACCAATGAGTAACTTAACTCCATGTTTTAAATAACACAATCTTTAAATTCCATTTGAGGAAAAACTTTTTCTTAAAAAATGCTTAAGAGCATTATTTTATTTATTCTGGAAGACATCTAGAGCAGTGGTTTTTGACCATGGCTGCACAATGGAATTACTTGAGGAGCTTTATAAAAGTTACTGGAGCTACCATTCCACTTATAGGGATTCAGACACATTATTTGGGTGCAGACAAGGAACAAAGATTTTAAAATCTTCCCAAATTATTCGATTTCTAATTCTTGTCAAAGTTGAGATTCACAATAGAAAGTTTTTAGAATAGACTCGTCTTTTTCCCAAAGAAATTTCCTCTTTCATAACTATTCTTAAAGAAGGAAATACTTATTTTTAGTATATAAAACGTGTGTGTGCACCAAAAGCCATTATTGTGATTTTCTTTAGTTGCTGAAGTGATTTTGAGATTGCCTTAATGACTAATGATGGTTCATTGCATTTCCTGCATTTCCTTTCCAGGGGGTAATTGTAGCTTCACAAAGGTCTCAGCAGTATCTTACCTTGGCATCCAGGCTGGTAGCGGAAATGACAGGAGTAGGAGAATCAGGTCATCCTGTTTTTCAGATTGTAGTTGGTTGGCAGCTACCTACTCCATCTGTGCATAAGGAGAAACATCATGCCACGTGAAGACCATTACAAAATCTCTCTTAAAAGGGAAGGAGAATCAAGTCACAGGTGGGAATGAAAATGAAATTTGAATAACTAGGAAAGCTCAGATTCACAAGATAAGAGGGAAGATACCCAATTGCATTTTATTTAGGAAAATACATTTTGTGGGTATTGTCCAGTCCAGAATCATGTCTGGTCTTTCCTGACCAAACTCCCTGAGGGCACAACAGATGCCCAATCCTTCTAGGCGAGTAAAGCTGGTGAGAATGTATTACACACTTTTAATATTTAGTGATTGTAGGTCTCTACTAGAAATGGTAAAATTCTGGGCTGGACATCAAAAGGTCTATGTAATGCTCCCACTCCAACTTCCTGGGTGAATTCAATGATTTAAACTATTTTTACCTTCAACTTTCACATCTATTAAATGGCTATAAGAGGTACAACCTATGTAGATAAGTATCGTTTGGATAAAAGGGTATTATATCAGTGCTATAAAGTGAAGGCATTATCTCCTAAATAGTGACCTCTTATTTTAATTCACAGAGGACATAATAAAGTCTAAGATCTACTGCACAATTCTATAACCTTCCTATTTCCTTGCACAGAAGCCCCATTCCCAACACTGGTGTTATTTAGGTCGGACTAGCTCATTCTAATCAGATAAGACTTAAGTCTCATTCACTATAAAACTAGACCTGTAGATTCTGCTATGCCCTGAACCTCAACTCTCTTAACTTCATTATCTCTGGCCTTTTCTCCCTATTCCTTAGTCCCTGTTCTCATATTTCAAACTCTAACCCAATTCCTTTCAACTGTCTGTACTATTTTGCTCTCACTAGTTCTCCAGGTTTCTAAAGTCTTGGTCCTGAAACTATGTGACCCAATATCTTCGATTTCTATCTGTCCTGTGACTGGAACCTCCCAGTCTTCATAGGCAAGGTTTCCTTCACTGTGAGCTGACCTGCCAAGACTCCCCATCTTACCTCACAGACTCTGAGAACAGATATGGGTCACTGAAATTTTCAGTGGGCTGAGATCCATGTGTGCACTTTGGAGGGGAGATATTATTTGTCATTGTAATTTTGACAATGGAAACTAGGGCTTGGAAACCAATATTTGTGTTTGACAATGGTCTTTTGGATGAATGTGACTCAGAAGAGTCCATGAGTTTTGTGATATTTCTAACCCAACCCAGTAAAATACAAAATAAATAATTAAATATGAAATCCAGAAACCATCTACCAAAGTGAAGTCAGTCTTTTTATTAGTTTCGTAAAATCATTAGTCAGAATTAAAGAAACTTTGGGGTTATCACAAGATTGTCATCTGAACTCTCTGAAGTATCACTGAAAGGGGAATAATCAAGCAAAACTCAAAAACCCTTGGCACTAACTCAGTATTTTTAAAAAGTGTCTTTATGGAGAATTTTAAAGGTATTTAATTATTTTCTATTTAAAATTGTCTTCCATTTTGACTGAGTTACAATCATACTTAGGACAAACAAATTAGCCTTAGTCATTTCTGTGTTCCCATGGCCCATCCAGTTATTCATTTATTTATTATATATTTATGGAATGCCTACAATGCAGCATGAACTGTTATGGTTGGGTGTGCCATCATGAGGAAAACAGACATGATAATAATCCTCATGGCACTGAAATCCAGTAAAAGAGAGATACAAAAATTAAAATAATTTTAAGTAAAGAAAAATGACAATGAAAAAATAAATAGGTGCTGGGGCACCTGACTGGCTCAGTCAGTAGAACATGTAACTCTTGATTGGAGTCATGAGCTCAAGCCCCACACTGGGTATGGAGCCTACTTTAAAAAGCTAAAATAAATAAATAAATAAATAAATAAATAAATAAATAAATAAACAAGATGCTTTAACAGAAATACTAGGTTAGAAGTATACCTTAAGTGGAATTATCAGGGGAGGCATCTCCAGGACAGAGGCATTTAAACCAAGACCAGAAAAGTGGGAAATATCCAGTAGTGCCATGTGAAATGTATGGGTGCTGGGAGAAGAGTGACCCTGGTTTGAGAGATCTGCAGATATAAAAATAATACAGCAGCAAAGAGATTGGCATGTTTCAGCAATGGGCAGATGGTACTGTGATTAGAATAGAATGAACAAGTGGGAATTTGGCCTAACATGAGGCTGGAGAATGAAAAGGATCAGGACATGTGGGACCTTAGAGGTCATGCAATGAAGTTTGGATTTCATTCTTTGTAAAGATTTATCTATTTATTTGAGATACAGAGAGAGAGAATGAGAGAGAGAGGATGTTTTTGAGCAAGGAGAGGGGCAGAGGGAGAGGGAGAGAAAGAATCCTCAAGCAGACTCCCCACTGAGTGCAGAGCCTGATGTGGAGCTCAATCCCAGGACCCCAAGGTCATGACCTGAGCTGAAATCAAGTGTCAACCATTTATCTGACTGAGCCCCCCAGGTGCCCTGAGTTTGGATTTCATTTTAACCATGCTGGGAATCTAAGAATTCATTTATGATGGCCAATTCTATGTGCCAACTTGAGTGGTTCGTTGAGCGCCCAGATATTTGGTTAAACATTATTCTGAGTGTTTCTGTGAGGGTGTTTTGGATGAGATTGACATTTAAATCAGTACTGTAAGTAAGCAGATTGCCCTCCTTAATTTGGGTGGGTCTTTTCCAATCAGTTGAATACCTGCATAGACCCCAAAGTCAGAGATCACTCTTCCTGCTTGACTGCCTTCAAACTGAGATATTGGTTTTTTCCCTGCCTTCAGTCTTAAACAGAAACATTGGTTCTTCCCAGGTTTCAAGTCCACTGGCATTTGGATAGGTGCTACACCCGCAGTTCTACCGAGTCTCCAACTTGCTGACTCACCCTGCAGATCCTGGGACTTGCCAGCCTCCATAATCATATAAGCCAATTTCTTATAATAAATCTCTTTTACACACACACACACACACACACACACACACCCTATTAGTTCTGTGTCCCTGAAGAACCCTGACAACAGAGCAGTGACCATTTTCTTAAGCAGAGGACTGACACAATCCAATTTTATTTTAAAGACACCACTGATTACAGTGTGGGGAATAGTAGTAGATTGAAGGAAGATAGTGGCAAATATGTTTTTGTTTCTAAATATTTTTCAGTTCTCTCTGTAAAAGAATATACCTTCTTTCCCCTTGGAATCTTGACCTTATCACTTTCTTTGACCAATACAGTATGAGCAGAATAATCAATGCCACAATGGAATGGAAGTTCTAAGAGCCATTTTGCAGTTTTTCCATTATTCTTTTCTCTTGGCCACGAGAGCAGTGTGTCCCAAATAGGAGTTTTTCCTTCAGCCTAGATCCTTGAGTCAAGAAGATACTGGAGCAGAGCCACAGCCAATATGCATTGTGAGCCAGAAACAAACCCTTACCAACAGAAGCTCCTGTGACTGGGGCTTGCTTGGTGCTATAGTGTAAGCTTGTCAACTGCCCATATAGAGAAGTTAGAAGGCTGTTGCATTTGTCCAGGTGAGGGAAGCCGGCAGCTTAAATACAAATAGTAACAGCAAAGGTAAAGATGAGTGAAGGGCCTTGGGGTAGTTCGCATGTTATGGTGGTTAATTCTATATGTCACTGTGGCTGGGCTATGGTGCCCAGTTGTCTGGTCTGAGGGATTTGTGAATGTGGTTAAAATCTGTAATCACTTGACTCTAAGTAAAGTGATTAACCTTTACAATGTGGGCGAGCCTCATGCAGCTGAAGGCCTCAAGAGCAAATATGTGAGGTTTCTCAGAGAAGGAGGAATTCTGCCTTGAGACTGTTAGAGAAATCCTGCCTGGGTTTCCAGCCTGCTGATTTACTCTGTGGATTTTGGACTTGTCAGCCTCCAGTATCACGTGAGCCAATTCCTTAAAATAAATCTCAGTTTCTCTCTCTCTTTCCCTCTTTCTGTCCTGTTCTCCCTCTCTCTCCCCCTCTCTCTGTCTCTCTGTTTCTCTCTCCCTCCTTGTATGTATGGAGAACCCAGGGCAGATAAATGACTGATATGGATCCAGAGTTCATGCACTGGTTTGTAATGGGGCTATGGGGAGCTAAGACTCTTAAGGTCTTACCTGTGCACCTGGGTGGCTGGGTACATCACACATGACCTATGTCTCTGAATGGAGGCTGCAATCAGTAGTAGAAAAAAATTGAATCTCCAATTCAGAAAGAATCTCAAACATTTTTGGAAGTTTGGACAGCCACTGGAATTTCATAGATAAAAATTTTAAAATTCACCAAAGTATTTTTGGTTTTGCTGGGCTTTATGGAAAATTAAAAAAATCTGTACAGGAACTATGAGGAGCCATCAAGAAAGTCCTGTGCAATTAAACAGTCCCTGAAACGGGCTATTGATTTTCCACATTGTTCAGCAATGCACTTCGAGAGCTATTCACTGGCATTCTAGTCACCTTAAAATGCTACCGTGAAAAAAAATGGTAAAGGTTGAAGAAAGCTCCTAAAATGTGCTGAGTTTCAGAAATTGCATGCGGAACAGTTACTTGTCCCCTGACCTGCACACCATCAGCCAGGCAGGCCACAGACAGAGAAGGCCAAGACTTGTGAATATGATTTATAGCCCACGGGAGCTGCAGGAATAAAATATTAAGAATTCTTCCCAGCGCTCCCAACGGGGTGATCCTTCATTACAAACACAGACAGTAGAAACCAGCAACCTTCACACAACCAGCATGTGCAATGCTAAGGGTCTGGTCACAAAGCCAGACCAAGAGACCGCCAAGAGGTCATGAATGGGAAATCCCAGGGCTCAAGAACTCCATCTGTCCCAGCAGTCCTAGCTAGGAATCACACTTCTCTGCCCTGCAGGCAGAGGTCTACATGTACTAACCAGTTGGGGGAGTTTTCTCATTACAGTCCAGGGACTGCGGGCAAAGGAACAAACACACATTTTTCTCTTGGAAGATCTACCTGTATTATAATTTTAAGTATAAGATAATGATAATTAGAGTCTAATTTTTCACATTCACTTTAGGGTCTCCTGCTAATTTCTCCTTTTTGTTTGTTACCTTAAATCTTTTTAAGAGGTAAGTTCCCTGTGGCATCCACCTGACTTTTTTTTTTCTTTCTTTCTTTTATTTTTTTTCTTAATGAATGAAGATCTCTCTCTCTTTTTTTTAAAGATTTTATTAATTTATTTGACAGAAACAGAGACAGAGAGAGGGGGAACAAAAGCAGGCAGACTGGGAGAGGTAGGAGAAGGCTTCCTGCTGAGCAGGGAACTGGATGTAGGCTCCATCCCAGGACCCTGCGATCATGACCTGTGCTGAAGGCAGATGCTTAATGACTGAGCCATCCAGGCACCCCTCTTTTATTTTTTTAACTGAGTTGCAGTTTTATGTTTTTGTTTTGACTGTTCATCAGTTACCAGGAACCTCATCAGTAGAAAAGATTAGGATTCTTTTTCTCAGACATGTACTCACTTCTGCTGGTGAAAAGTGGTATTTATGATTTTAAAGAGCAGAGATTGCATTCGTGACTTTTTTGAAAACATGGAATGCCCAAAGATTCTAGGTTTATTGAAAAAGACAACTTTTATAGCAGGAATTAGATACCGGTTGCTATGGCCTCTCCTTGAACCCCAACTTTTCTTCCCCCCCAATTCCAATTTTGCATGCATTCTTTTCCCTCTTGCTCAGAGCTTCACGGTTCATCCCGGGGCACTGGAGCCGTGTTCCTGACAATCTCAGGGTATGGAAGCATGGACAAGACAATGGTGCCAGTACAAACCGAAACAGTACCCCGTTTATCACTTCCTTCCCCACACCTTCAAGATTCAATGATGTACATATATCTAAACTAGCATTTAACTACACCCTTCCAACTCCCGCTGCCCAACCCCCACAAAGGCTGAAATGACTCTAGAAGTTTGAAAGTAGAAGTTAAGAATCACCAAGGACGGACCATATGTGGGAATTTTGGATGCTACTTTCCTCACCTCTGCTGGCCCCAGATCTTTCCAGTGATCTCCCCTAGATTCCTGAAAGATCGGACTCAGGCAAAACCCAAGCCAAAGGGTCACATTTATGCAATACTCATGCTCCACAAAATCTTTGAATATTTTCATCAGTCTGAAAGAAGGATCTTCAAAACTTTATTTTCCCCAGTGCTTCATTCACTGTCTCCAGCTGCAAACCCACCAGACGCCCCAACTCTTACTGAGCTAAGGAGCCCCACTCCCCTGAAGTGTGGTGTCCCTGTGTGCCACCCAGGGGAGAAGCAAAAAAGTGCATAGGTAGAAGAATTCCTTTATTTTCCTGCTCTACTGCTCTCATGACTTCCCATCGCCCCACTGAAGAGGGGCCTTCTTTTTTCCTGATGGGTCCTCCACTGAGGTGGTTACATGGTGGGGGAAACTCTTTTTAAATCCTGTGCCCAACATCAGAGGATTGAAGCCCAGCACAGTAGTTTGGGAGGTTAGTTTTTATTCCCATCACGTTATAATCACCCAACCATATTCTACACAGAGAAGGTGCTAGCAGGAATAGGCCCTTCCCTGTCTCATCTCTTTGCCCCAAGATAGGCATTTTGAGAATAAATTTGAACCTGGCAGCTCAGCCATCATTAACTTAGAGGTTTCAACCTATTTCTGAATTCTAGAGGAAATATTGAATTGATATGTAAAATGTTCAATGGTGACCAAGGAGGGTAGGAGGAGAATTCTAGAACATCGATTTGCGTTCAATTGTGCCATTCACCTTCATATATGCTATCTCATTAATCTAAAACCTGTCCTGTAAATCAAGTATTACTATTTCATTTTTGTATTTGAGTAATTTTTGGCTGAATGGTTAAGTGACTGGCTTAAATTTAACTCAATGTCATGTGAATGATAAGATTTACTCCTAAATGTTTATTATTTCTGATTGAACAACACACTGTCTTTCAAAAACAGGACAAAGTGAAGAAGGATGGGAAATATATAAAAGTCAGGTAAGTTAACAGCCATTTTATCAGTAATGTAGGCAACTCTGCAAGTGATTTCATTGGCTCTGGCAATATCCAGATGATACTCACTGACAAAAAATCACTCCACTTTGATATAATCTCTTAAGCTTAGACATGTTTCCTGTTAGAGAAATAGTACAAAAAGAAAAGAATACAGTTGAACAATTCTTTATCATTTATACTTCTAGTGAAGAAGCTCTCGATCTTTTTGGAAAGAAGAACTACGGTTATTTTCTTCCAAAGTGCCAGAAACCTGGAACATTTGGATCTCCTTTGCTAGAATTGTGTTCAAGGCCAATTTGTTGACCACATAAGGATATCTGTTTCCTTGCACACATTCAGATTTTTTTAACCCAATTTTTCTATCTACTTTTTTTATTGGGCTCTAAGTAGCTTTTAGCTATCACCAAAAATGAAATTCAGTATTAAAGGTTAAAGATTGGTTATTGCAGAAGATAGTCCATAAAATGTGTATTCAATCCCAAAGACAATTCTGGAAATATTTCGAACAAAAACAGCAAAACTAGAGGAAGTCTATGACTTCCAAGGAGTTTATTTTTGAAGGGGTTCAAACTGCTCTGAATGTAAAAGTTAGGGTATGTTTATTATCACTTGCATTACCTTCCTGTAGCATAAAAATTAAAGAAATAAATTTTAAAACCCTCTTCCTTCTTATATTTAGAAATCTGGGCAGAACACGGCATATGAACCCTGTAATTAACAGAGGTACTTGGAGCATTACTTTTTTGCATTATGAGTATGACCTTTGTCAGCGACATAAGATAAATGAATGTATATACTCAGAGGAATCTTGAAAGAGTAGGGGAGAACACTGCGCAATATGTAAAAAAAAAAATCCAAGGATAAAGCAATCAGAAGCTGCTAGAATCCCCACCTCCTGAGATCTGAAAAGCACAGACAATTTGGCTCATCGGTTGCAGTAGGCATTGGCAACAAATAAAAACTGGAATTGGAATGTTCTGCCAAGTAACATAGAACTAAGAAAGAGGAAAGGTGGTAAGAAAGAGAAAATAGATTGTACAAATGTGGCACGTGCTGGAACAACTGTTCAGGGTGTTAAGGATAGAACACAGAAGCAAGAGATGGATGCCTCTGTTCCAGGACTGATTTTTTTTTTTTTTAACACAATGGCTTTTTTTTTTTTTTAATTTATTTATTTGAGAGACAGAGAGAGAGCATGAGAGGGGAGGTCAGAGGGAGAAGCAGACTCCCCATGGAGCTGGGAGCCCAATGTGGGACTCGATCCCAGGACTCCGGGATCATGACCTGAGCCGAAGGCAGTTGCTTAACCAACTGAGCCACCCAGGAGCCCCCAGGACTGATTTTTAAAAGAAGATGGAAGGGGAGGAGGAGGAGGAGGGAGGAAAGAAAGAAACATAGAGTTATTATCTGACAAGAGAACTTTGTGGAAACTGACAGGTGAAGTGATATGTATTTATCTCTTGGGTTGTTAATAGTATGAACAATTGGAGCATATTTAATAGTATGAACAATTGGAGCTCTTTCACTTTTTTATTAAATTTTTTTATTCTTTTATAAACATAAAATGTATTTTTATCCCCAGGGGTACAGGTTTGTGAATCGCCAGGTTTACACACTTCACAACACTCACCATTGGAGCATATTTGCAGAGAACTTGCAGAACAAGTCTGTATTGGGAGACAATTCTCTTTGGGTCTCTCATATTTCTGCTGAAAGTCATGGACAGTCTTTCTTTCTGGAACATCTTTTCAATGATGTTTGTAAAGCAAACAACTTTGGAAAATAGAGTGTCTCCGTCTGGGGTGGAGGACAGACTATTTTTGCTGTCCAGGGTAGTAAAGATGTCGTCTATGGGGCAAAGACTGAGCATTGTCTGTTGGCAGCTTCTTTAAAAGACTGTGTTTCCTCGGCTCACGTTCATCACCTGAGACACAGAACCACTGTGTGTGTTGCGTCCACGTGGGCTCCTCTGTGTGGCCCAACTGGGACCAGGGGGCAAAGGAAATCAACGTGAACATGAAGCCTATAAAGCCTGCCGTGCCATGAATAACAAAGTCCTTTGTCTCTGATACAAGGGTCCCATGTCTTCTGCTAGTATCCATAAGATTATGACAAGCTACCTTTTTAGTTGGCAAGCAGGGTGAAATTTCAGACCTTTCACTGCTCTGGATAGTCTGAACTTCCAAAGAGAGAATCACATAGGACCTATTAATAATCTCTGTCAAACAACAATTTTTATCTCCAAAGAAAAAATTAAAGCAGACATATATGCCAATGAGAAAAAGATAGATCCAAGTAGAAGGAGAAAAAAAAACAAAAACAAACTATGCAGCACAGAACGAAACCATATTTTAAATGACTTGTCAATCAATCAATAAATATAGGTAGATAGATAGATAATGGGTAAGTGAGATAGATGATGGATATACAGAGGAAAAAAAACAGAGACACAGAGAGAAAGAGTAGAATGCAAATTTGGTGTATGAATGTGTGAGTGTGTGTGTGTGTGTGTTTTCTATGTGAGTATGGTTATTGAGCTCTGCATTAACATACAAGTTAAGAGCATGTGCACATAAAAATAAAATGCATGCTTCAAAATTTGTAGTTCAGAATTTGTATTTTAAAAAGGGTCACTCAGGCAAGATATAGAGTCTTTCTTCAAGGAGATGGGTTGAAGATGAAATAAGTTGGTTTCGTATTTATTTTTCTCTTCGATTTCTACCTTTGGTGAACCTTCAGGAGAAATGATGCTGTATGAAAATTAGGTCTAAAATTGGCTCATTCATTTCAGTTTTATTGCTTGTTCCCTTAAAGAAAAATGGAAGAGCAATAAATGATCTCTTTCCTCAGCATTATCAATTTGTGTTCACTGTGCTTTATATTTCCCATTCAGACATGGCTGTGTCCTGACCTTCCTTTTAATTTAGTCCCAACATATTTTTAGCATTTTATCTCATGGCCGGTCTCAAAAACTTTGGGAGCACCTGACAGCTTTCTGAGGTTACATTCCATGAAGATCTCAACCTCTTAGCTTGTTGGACACGCAGCACCCAAAAACATTGAAAACTTTTGTTTCGGAGACTGCAGAAGTGTTCGTGTATTTCCCTCAGGCTTTGTTTCTTCAGGAAATGCGGCATCTCAGGAACAACCTGGGTAAAGAAAACTGAAGCAAAATGTAGGTTTTTCTCTAATCCCTCACCGCCATTTGAGCAGTACGCACCAAGTAAGAAAACCTTAATCTCGCTTTAACCACTGACTGCGTAAAAGAGTCTTCATTGGAGGGGTCTACCTGAGATCAGAGCCTCAGAGGTGAGCTTCCCAAGACATAATTCCTCCCAAACCTCTAAAATCTTATGTCATGCTCATTTGGGTTTATGACACAAATCCTTTCACTTGCTTTCATTCATTTTTTCCCTTATTAACGCTAAATCTAGCGGCCGATAAGAGGATTGGGAATCTTTATCCTCAAGGTACACAAGACTCCTCAAGAATGAGGGCCTAATAGTTCCTAAATGCTTCTTGTTTCAATTTTCATGCTTTAAGAACACTAACATATTTCTATTTGTTGTTATGCACCACACCCCTACCCCATACGGTAACTTACCTTCATGACATAGCTTTAATTTCTTTTTTTAAAAAGATATAATTTATTTTATTTGACAGAGCGAGAACACAAGCCAGGGGAACGACAGGCAGAAGGGGATGGAGAAGCAGATTTTCCGCTCAGCAGGTAGCTATATGTAGGGCTCCATTCCAGAACCCTGGGATCATGACCTAAGCTGAAGGCAGATGCTAACTGACTCAGCCACCCAGACACCCTAATGTAGCTTTAATTTCTTTTTTTTTTTTTTAAGATTTTATTCATTTGACAGACAGAAATCACAAGTAGGCAGAGAGAGGGAAGCAGGCTCCCTGCTGAGCGGAGAGCCTGGTGTGGGGCTCAATCCCTGGACTCTGAGATCATGACCTGAGCCGAAGGCAGAGGCTTAACCCACTGAGCCACCCAGGCGCCCCTAGCTTTAATTTCTAAATTATTATTTTTTTTACTTTGCTTCCATTTCAAATGTATATTTAATCTCATTTCTAACATGAATTCTCTTTTTTAAAAAAGTTTCTTTCACTTTTTTATTAAATTTTTTTATTCTTTTATAAACATAAAATGTATTTTTATCCCCAGGGGTACAGGTTTGTGAATCGCCAGGTTTACACACTTCACAGCACTCACCATAGCACATACCCTTCCCAATGTCCATAACCCCACCACCCTCTCTCTCACTTTTGACCACATTACTTTTTATGTAACTTTGGGTCTAGTTCCATTTTCCAGTAGAATACATATTTCTACAAAAGTGGTTGAAAGAAGAACTATTTTGCTGACTTGCTCAATAAGAAATGAAGTTGAAATAAAAATTGAACACAACAAAATCCCTTGGGAAGAAGGGTTTATTACCCCTGCCGGTCCTGATTCTCTCCCGAGTCCATTATTTTGCTTCTTATAGTTGTCAGCTTTGGAAGCAAAACAAGACCACAGTGTCATTTCCAGACTTCATTAAGATCTAGGCAAGCGTCACCAGCATCCTATCTCCTCTTTGTAAGTTTCCAGTTCTCTCTATCCTTTGCTTTAAACCTGTCTCTTCCTACTTGGGTGTCTCTGCTCCTTTTCCCAATCTTCTGAGTTTGTTTTTGTTCTTAGCACATTTGTCACGCAGGTACACTTAAAGGCCCCTGATTTTCCTAAATGAGAAAACCTTTCCTTGATCCATATGCCAGCTTTGTCACCTTCCTGAGCTTCTCTTTGATGACATGTCCCTAAGGTATGTGAACTCCTTGGGGTCTGTCATTGCAATTTTATGTCGAGAACTATTTTAAATACACATTGAAAGCATGCTTTTGGTTCTTTCTGACACTTCACCACCAAAATGTTTTCTTTAGTCATTAAAAAAAATATATTGAGTATCTATCATGTGCTAGATAAGTTGCTATGCGCCAGCAACAGGGGGTTTCATTAGACATGGTGCCTGCTTTCTTTGAATTTACAACATCTCGGAAATATTAATAGGTGTTTTCTTTTGTTGCATATAATTGATTAATACTCAAGTTCTGAAATGTTAGATGCATTCATTTATTCGAATTCTTCCTCAACTCTATATTGTAACTTTCACTGCATAATTTACATAAATAAAATATAAAACTCTCCATGGCTGAAACTTAAAAAAAAAAAAAAAAAAGCCTAGATGGAAAGATGCAGACTTTTACCATAGATTTTATACTAGGAACTATTTAAGGAAGAATTATCTGAAAGTGGAAATACAAGAGCTCTGAGTCATCATTGAGAATATCAGACCCTATCACCAAAAACCTACATGGCTTCAGAAAAGTCATTTAATCTTTTGAATTTCAGTGTCTTCCTCTGTTAAGTGATGGGTGGGAATAAATGTTCTCTTAGCTCTCAGGTCAAAAATTCAATGCTTCTAAATGTAGACGTATTTCAGGTATGAAATACTATTCTAAACACAACTCTTATGGGAATTCAGTGCAACGTAAACATTCAAGCCGGCAAACAGAAGAGTGTTCACTGGATAGAGAGACTGAAGGTTGCACTGAAGGTCCCACCATGAGCAGTGCAGGATGACCAGGCCTGCCCATGGCTGGGGTATATGCGGGCTCAGTCGGCTCTGGGTCTCAACCCCCAGCCCCCCTCCCGTCTTAGCAAGGTCAGGCTCAGTGCCAGCGGAACATTATTGGTCAGCTACAGCTTTTCTTCTGGATCCAGTGATAATCTTTCCAAACTTTTCTGCAAAATTAGACTGAAATGAAGTTTTGTTATTGGATATACATGACTATCAGGACTGGTAGTTAGATCAAGACAAAGAGGAATCCATATAATATTTATGTCCCCCCGTGATGAAAATGGATCTTTCCTGTATCTTCTGCCATTCCTAAAGCTGTGCTCTACAGAGAACCAGAAAATAAAACGTGTATTATAAAATCATGAGAGCAATTGCAGTATTGATGACAGTATTAGTGCTTTTCCCAAGGACAATAAAATAGGGAAAACAGTAGACATTTTCTTCATGCAATTTAAAATAGATGTGGACTTAAATAAAAACTTCACACATAAAATTTATCTTCATGCAAAGTAGTCTTGGAGATGAATATCCACTGCTCACTTAATGATTAATTGAAACGTGTTATATTGAGGAAAAATATGATTTTTCTACCCTTTAAATTATCATTTTTGTTTCTGCTTTGGCATTTGTTAAGGATGTACTTTTAAGATGAGCTCTTCTTAGTCTTTGGTACCATGTCTGCATAGTATGAAACTGATATTTGGTTTATTCCTTACTTTATAGTGGATAATGCCATAATCTTGACACGAGTCTTAGTCTCTAATGACTCAGGGACAAAGTCCATGACAGATCTCTAGTTTTATATTTTCACTAAGAACATGATGACTTCTAAATCAATAAGGTTGCCTTCATTTGACCTTGACCAAATGTGAAATGACATAGCAAATTATCCATAGACTTGTAAATATTATTATAAAACAATGCCCCATATCAAGGAATACACTCATTTCCTACATTTTACATGTCATATTTTAGAATCATGTACTACTCATCACTGGAAAAACACCATTTAACTCCCAGCAGCCTAAAATATGTGCTACCAGAAGGAGATTTCCAATGGTTTTATTAAAAATGGTTGCACTTAATATATGTATTATCATATTCTACTATTATTTCAGCCTCTCGGGGTAGCTCTTACTACTTTAAGAACTTGGTTAAAGATGTACAAACCCCATACATATTCAACAACAACAGCAATTTTCCTTGATACAATCAAACCAAATTAAAGAGTATATTGGATAGAAACAAATCATTTTATTTTCTTTAATTGTTTTATTTTCTTTAACTGTTCTAAAAGGTTGTATCAGACCATGGTTATTGGTGTCTTGAAGCTTAGTGTGTCATAGTAAAGTGATCTCAAAAGGTGATAAATATTTATGACTGTGTAGGTTAAATGGATGTGCTTGCATGTTTCCAAATTTTATGTATTATGCAAAATAACCACAATATTACTTTAGAGTCACTAAAAGTTATCTTAAAATTTTATCTGTGATTTTTTTTTCAAAGCTATCATTTCCTACTCCAAATCTCAGCTTCTCATGAATGTTCTCCTAGAAACTGCTGTGTGCTCACATAATTCATCTTGTGGATTGAGGCCATAAGTATTAACAAATTAGCTGCAATCAAATTTGGCACTTTAAAATTCTATCTATCCTCTTCAGGGCTTGCTGAGTCAGAGCTCATCAAGTGATAAAGGTCAGTTCAGGAGATATGAACTAAATTATAATTTTCAGATTAAGGGAGAAATATTTATGAATTTGCAATGTATGCTTGGAGTCAGTGGCTTCTGAGACATAAATTTTTCACTCCCCATCTCCTTTGTCAAAAATGGGGGTATAAGAACTAGTCTGGATCCCTCTTTTACAGAGCAACCAATATGGGACCTAACTGGGAACTTTCTGATTTTCTGATAGTGTTGCCAGGGTTTCAGAGCAGAAAGCATATCTTGTGGTGTCATGTGTGCTATTGAATTGTCTTGGAGCACAGCAGGTAGGATCTACCTGGAAGAAAAATCCATCTTTCTTCAATAGAAAGAAAGACCATTGAAGTAATTAGTTTGTGGGAGGGCGGTTAGCAAGAATTTAATTAGATGGTCCTGTTTGAAAACATTCTTTTACTAATCTTTATCCTCCTATGAACTCAAAGATGTATTTTTCTTTTCCCCCTCATGGCAAGTTTGGTGAATTTAAGATTTTTAATTTGGTTAAACATGCTGAGTGAAATAATCAGTCCATTAAAAAAACAAACAAAGATGTCAGTCTCAATTTACTGAATCATGTCATTGAAAGCAAAACTTTACTTAAATGGAGAATGTGGGATACCTGTGTTGTTACAAGTTATGTATGAATTATATAAAGTCCCTAAATGGAGAAAACTGAAGGAAATGATAGGAATATTATTATTAAAATTTTAAAAATGGAAGTAAACGATTTAAGCATTAATAAAGAGAAACCACAAATGACAATTTGCATAACAGGAAAAGCAGACATAGATGAATTATGATAATCCATGTTTCTCAGCGTTTTTTAGCCAAGGGTTTGGGGGAGATCATGATAAATTTTATACTATAAAGATTTTTAGTAACATCACATAAATTAATCCTTACAATTTTATGTTTCCACTATTCATAATATTTTAGTGATTTTTCCCTGAGTACCCCTTTTGAATAATTTGACCTATGTTAGCATTGTACCTAAATTAAGCTTTCCACTAAAAGGTAATCATCCCGATTATAGAAGTGTAAGTCGGTTGCTAGGCAGGGGAGAGATTTCTCTGACTGGGAGAGATATTCAAGTATCCAGAACCAAGCAAAGAGTTGAAAGGCACTGCGAAGAAGAAACTCTATGGGTTTTAATTCAAGCAGTCAATTGTCTGTTCAGTTATATGCACAGACAATTATTTTTCTGTGGGATTGATCAACCATCTTAAGCCCTTCCTTAATGGTTGAAATTTTCATCTCATTCTACTAAAGTGATTTTTTCCCCCATGAGCACCCCTCCAATTGGACAATGAAAGTCAGTGGAAAATAGAATTCTCTTTTTAAAAATCACTTCTTGTATCTATTTTTGCAATTCAAGTGATGTGGAAATTAATACCTGTGTCAGGGGTTTTCATCAGGCTTGGGCTGCTGCAGGACAGAATGTCTTCTCACTGCACTGCTTCCTTGAAAACTGCAGCTTTAAGATAAAGTTGGAATATTGTACTGGCTTTGTTGTATTTACGCCTCATCTGTAGAAGCACACTTGGGCTGTGGAGCTGAAAGCTGGCAGGACTTGGACCTATGTGACTAGAACTGCATAAAAGATGTGAGGAAGACTTGGCTCCTGTCTGCAACAGCTGCATGTGCTGAGTGGGGGAGCAGGAGAAAGGACCTGTGTACTTGAGTAGCTGCTGGGTCCCCATGAGATGATGCTGCATTTGTTAAAGCACCTGCCTGTGTCCTTCTATAAAGCTAAGGAAATGTATCTTTAAAGCTTATTTGTGCCTTGTGTTTCTAATCGCCAATTTGGACATCCACCTATGACTGTGTTGGTACGATATCATACCAGACTTTTCTTCCTAGTTTAATCACCCTTCCACTCTGCTCTCCGATCCTACAGATGTGGGGAATACCAATATATAACACAAAATGGAGTGTGACTCAATGAATATTTATCAAGTGCCTGCTATTTGGGAGAAGAAATGGGGTTTTCAGCAGAATCTCTGGAGAAAGCTATTTCTCTTCACAAAAAAAAAAAACAAAAAAAAAACCAAAAAAAAAAACCAGCACACAGCTGCATTTTCACAGACATACACACAGCCTGCGTGTCATCTCTCTGCACTCAGGCATAGTAACATATGGGAGAAAAAAAGTCGTCTATTACTACAGGCTGTGACAATCACAGAGAGAATTTACTGCAGAAGATTAGCCAACACTATTTCAGCAGGAGGTCCAGAAATTATCTATCAAAGATTCAGGGACTTGAGGCAACATTTCATCTCATTTATTCAAATGCCTCAGGCAAATAAAATTATGATAAAGCACCTAGCAACCTGTGTCCTGTACATTTTGACAAGCTTACTGCTAATTGATTGTTTGGGCCCAGTTCACGCTCTAAGGGAAATAGATTACTATTAATTTTGGTTGACATTTCATATAAGGGCATATATTTTGTTTTTAGTTATTTTTGTGAAACTGAAATCTGATTCTATAATACTTCTGGGGGAAATGGAGGTGTCATGATTTGTCTCCATCCTGTGGCCTTTAAAAGCAAGCAACAAAGTCGCCACCCAACTAACAACACTATGAATAAACAATTGGTTAAGCATTGTAAAGCATGAATGTTAATACTACACCACTTAAGCAAGCTAATCAAACTTGATATGGGAAGGATGTTATACAGATAAGAATACAAACGAATTCCCAAAAGTGTTCCTCAAATGTATTCCTTAAGCTTGGTCACTTTCATTTAGCCGCCCACCAGTCTCTTAACCCTTCTTGGTGCTAGTTGAACTTGAATACATTTCAGGAGATGTGACAGTCACATTAGCAAAGGTTTGCAAAAACTCTCTACTTGGGATCTGCTTTTAATGCACGGATAGAGCAACAATCTGGACAACATAAATACGTAAACACAAATAACCAACCAGCTGTTGGGTTCAGCAAATATTTATTGAAGATCTATTGTTATCCTTTGTGCAGGTCACATGCAAACAACTCTGAATAAGTAACAGATGCATCCTTGAGAAGTTCAAGTCTCCTGGGGAAAGACAGATAGGTAAAGAGCTAACATCAGTGAAACATGGTGAGGGCAACAATAAAAGTGTGCATGGACTCTTTGGGAGTTCCTAAAAGATACGCTAAGCAAACCTGGTCAGAGCAGATTTCCTTAAGGTGAATGGACAACAGTGTCCCCAAACTGTGGAGCATCAAAACAGAAAGTGAATTTGGAGGTCTTCTGGCTCGAATACCACGAGTGTCAATGTCAAACTAGGAGTAGGCAGGGCTGTACGAGCAGGTGTGCCCTGAGAAAGTATATAATGAGGTTTCTTAAGCTAGAGATCGGGGGTGGGGTTGCACTAGAAAAGCAGAGTAGCCTTACCCTTAAGCCATGCTCTCTGTGAAGCCACTTGTGAACTAAGGACAAGAAGCTGGGAAACACTGATCTAGTTGGTTGGTTTTATGGATAACACTGGAGCCAAAGAAGAATGAACGCCCTGTCTGAAGGCATTTTCAGTGACAATTTGCTGAGATCCTATCACATACATGGTGGTGTTTTAAGGATAGAATTAAAACTTGCGGTAAAATCTATAATGTCCAAGTAAAGGGAGAAGAAACAAATGCTTTCCTTCTTTTTTTCTAAAGATTTATTTATTAATTTGAGAGAGAGAAAGTGGGAGGGGGTGGTGGCGGGACAGAGGGACAGGAAGAGAAAATCTAAAGCAGACTCTCCACTGAGTGAGGAGCCCTATGTGGGGCTTGGTTCCACAACCCTGAGATCATGATTTGAGCAGAAATCAAGAGTTGGATGCTTACCCAACTGAGCCACCCAGGGTCCCCCAAAATGTTTCCTGGTTTAGAAGAATTTAGTATGGGTGAGACTATGGGAAGTCAGACAAAGGAAAAGAAAAGTAGGACAGAAAAAGTTGATCAGATCATTACGGGCACAGTCGAAGAGTAGGGAATGTGAAATGATATTCCAGCTGCACACGAGGACGTACACTCCAGCCTCATATTACCTTACAGGACAAGCCTGGAGACAATCACTGCAGAAACTCACCTGAGACCCAGAGAGACCTGTTCACATCCTCCACCCAGTCGAGGCCAAAGGCCCACCAATTGATTTTTGTGTCCTCAGTTACCTCCGCATATTGTAAACTCACTTTTCACTGAAGAGTTTCCATCCCATTTAGCATTTATTCTAATAAGAAATTTTTACTTAGCCTCTTGAAAAAAGGCAAACACTTTAACATTGGGAAACACATCACATTTTCCTTGCAAATGTTTTGTAATAAATGAGAAACTGTACAGCAGTTAGTTCAATATTACCCGTGCAGGATGAATCCTCTGAGCAATTACCTTGTTTCCATGGCAACAGCATATCTGCCCATGCTTCCGTGTGATACTAGAAAACCAGCAAATTGGGTCTGCTCAGTAAAGCTGAGGAAAACTTAGCGAATTAGGGGAGGGGGGGATTGTAAGTTTGATACTAACTAGGTTAACAAAGTGCTATTTATATTAAGTGGTTCATTTACGCAGCTTAAAACAATCTGCAAGGAGAATGCAGCATGCTGGGAAACAAAAAGGAAATTTGTTAAAAAAAAAAAAAAAAAGAAGAAGAAGAAGAGGAAGAAGGAAAATGATGACCAGGTTTTCTAGGATCCTTGCCCACATCCAATCCCTTAGAAGAGGCCTCTGAAGAATCCCAGGACCCTGAGTGCAAAATGGAAACACATCTCCAGGAGACGTTCACCTCTTCACATCAGCCTGGACCTCATACTCCTCCCAGAGTTCTCCTGAGCGAGTTTAAGACTTTTATTTTTAAGAAAATCCTGGGAAAGGAGGCCAGGAACTGCACCGGTGACATCCACGAGATATCACACTGTCATTTGGCTGTTATGCTCCAAGGAACTGCAAGAAAAAAGAAAGCAGAAACCTTGTATGGTGGATACTGAGCTATAAAGCAAACACAAGAGCAGAGGATGCCCCTTCAGACCCAGATAGCCAGGTCAATCGCAGCTACCCTTTTTTTTGGGGGGGGGGGGGGGTGAAAAAGAGAGATTAAGTCAGAAATTAAAGATAGTTTCCTCAGGGAAAAGTGGACATTATAACCATGTTGTGCCCCTGTTATCACACTTGATTTCAGGTTCTCGGGGGAGCTGGTTCCCAGACAGTTTTCGAGTTAAGATATAATTTAGAGATATTTTCTTGGTGGGGATCATAAGAGAGGCTCTAAAGAGGGAGGTGGGAAGATAATGTAGAAAAGGTGCAAAGTGGATTGTAGCAGAATTGAAACCTGATATGCTGCTATTTGATTCATATGACATGTAATTACATCTAATTATAGGCATCTCTTAGAACTTGAGCCACAGGGTTATAGATAAATTTAAATACCTTGGAGAAATACCCTGACTAATATAATAAAGGTCTTTCTTCTAGTTAGAGTGATAAACTTCTTAATGCAGCATCTCTAAATCAAATTATTATACATCTGAGAAATTTGCTTATTGAAAGGAAAAAAGAAATACCACTTTGGGAGACCGGGGGATAAGGGAACCAAACAATTCCTTTATAAACATAAGAAATAAACATAAAACATAAAACATATTTAAGGGATCATTTGACTTTATAAATTACTCTGCTTTTAAAGTGCTTACCTTAAAAAAATTAAAGGAAAGTTCAATATAAAGATAAACTATTTGGAAAGTGAAAGACGACATGTCTTGAAAATTATCTTAAAAATAGAATTTTGAAATAACAACTGTTATATGGCCTACAAACACTGCTGATCTCTTTTTCTACATAGAGACCTGGAACAAATTATTTATATTTTATTGATTATATGTTTGCATTGCCCTATCAAAATGCCTCAAGACTCTTAGTGAATATACATATGAAAATAATTCTCAGAGAAAAAGGTTTGAAAATACTATTTTTCTTCTATGTAAGAAAACATATATCTCATCATGTATAACAATTGAAAATCTCACTGGCTAATTTAATGTATACTCAAAAGCCCATATATATTTAGATGACCTATGCTAATTTAAATCTCATAATATTGACATAGAAAAATAAGACACTTATGCTTCAACTCACCATTATAGCTGGGTCAAAAGACATAATATTCAGCCTGTCCAAAATTGAGGTACTTATTCCGGCAAATGCCACCATCTAGTCTAAGACATAACATTGTTATCAGTAAACACTAAATAAATGTTTGTTGAATTTATTAATTGATGGGGAGAGCAAATAATCAGCTTGTTTTAATTCACCAGTGAATTCACTGCAGTTTGGGATTATAGGCATAACCACAGGTATCTCTAGAGTGTCCATTATTATATAAAGGATCTTTCTCCCCACTCTAACACCATTCTCCTTTTTACCCAAAGTTCCCTGTGCAGGTTTCCTTAACTTCCCTGCAGTCATGAAATCCATTTTCATTCTCCTTTTTGTTACCTGCAACCTCTATGGCTTTGACGAGTCAAGATTTCCTTTGCTTCACCAGGTTGCAATTACATGAACACAACAGACTTACTGGGCATCATCTCTGTGTACAGTGCTACTCGTGACTATGAGGTTTGGGAGAAGACACACACAACACACACACACACACAGTGAATTATTGGATAAGAGAAAATAAGTGGTAAGAGTCAAATCATATAAAAGAGCGATGGAATGAGTGGATAATAAATTCGATAGGTGGAGAGATACAGGGAAACTAATATTTGTTGAGTGGCTGTTTTTCATCAGGCCCTATGGAGGAGATTTCATATATAATATTTCATTTATCACTCTAGTCGAAATGTTGAGGTATGCCTTTCTGTAATTTTACAAGGTATGAAGAGCAGCAGGGTTTCAAAACCTGCTCATGATTCTATTGCTTGTAGGTATCTGAGCAGACATTCTAATTCAAGTTGATACTATTTCCATCCCAGGCAGGAGGAACACAGTGTGCACAAAGGCGCGAAGGTAACTTTATGCACAGGTGTGTTGGACAGCTAATGATGGCAACAATTGTCTAGAGCAGAGCATCTGGTGGGAACACCGAAGCTTGGAAGTAGCAGGTCTAGAGACACTCAAAATCTTACTTCTAGCATTCATTTTTGGTTCCTTCTTAGTATTTGTAATAGACAACTGGTCAAATAATTAAATAAGAAGTGAATGAATGTTTTTCTTTTTTTAGTTCTTATATCGCCCATCTATTCTTGCATGCTGTCTACTTTATCCATTAGAGCACTTGGCACCTTAAACATCGTTTTTTTTTCAAAGTCCTGGTCTGGTAATCCCAATATCCCTGCCTCATCTAGTTCTGATGCTTGCTCTCTGTATTCAATTTTTCTTTGTGGCTCTATTTTTTTGCCTTTTGGTATGCATTGCAATTTTTCCTTGATAGCCAGGCATGATGTACTGGGTAAAAGGAACTGCTGTAAAAGGTCATTAGTAAGGTGATGGTGATGAGTGGAGGGAAGGGAAGCATTCTGCAGTCCTGTGATGAGGTCTCAGTCTCTTAGTGAGCCTATGCCTCTCTCTCTCTCTCTCTCTCTCTCTCTTTTTTTTCCCTATCTCTATGAATGGGACAGGAGGCTACTGTGGACTTCAGTTGGGTATTTCTCTTTCCCAGGCCAGTTAGGCTTCATAATAGCCCAGCAGGTTAGGGTCTGGTTACACTCAAATGCTTTCACATGGCCTATAAGGTCCTGTGTGGTCAGGTCTGGTGTGTCCAGCCTTATCTGAGCCTCTCACCTCTTTGCTCGCCTCCACACTCCAGCCACACTGGCCTCCTTTTGGTCACCCCAGCAAGCAAGTTGTTTCTAACCACCAGGCAAGAAGGTTCTTCTCCCAACTTGCTGCCTGGCTGGTCCTTATATCACATTAGGTTTCAGCTGAAATATTGCCACTTCAGTGAAGTCTTCCCCTAACTACCGGAAGGTGGTTTTCCCACCCCATTCTCTTCAACCCTATTATTTTGTTTCAGTGATGAGTGTTCCTTCTTCAGTGCACTCATCATAATCCTAATTACTGTATTTATTTGATTGTTTCCTTCCTTACCATCAGTTTCCTGGCTATGGTGGTATACTTCAAAGACATTTAAACATGCTTGTTTTGTTCATGGCAATTTAACCACAGCTAAAAACTATGCCTGGAATATAAGAGTCAGGCCATAGATAACTGTTGAATTAATTAAAGAAGTAATGAATGAATCACTTTTTTTTTTTCAATTTTAGTCTTAGCATGACTCAATAAACTGAAATAACGTCCACTGCTATTGCTTAATATTTGTTGCTAAATAAGTGGTAGATTAGTGACAAGTCTATTTGAGAGTGACAGGTGTTCACTCCCGGAGGGTGACAACATATGGCTGTTGATAAAACAATAACTGTAACATGCTGAGAATTCACAATATAATGAAACAAAGTATTTTGGAAGTTAGATGTTGCTGGAATCCTTATTCCCTGAGCAAGGAGTTGAGCTACCATTGTTATTTATAGACATCACCAGCCCTGGGTCTTGGTGTTTTGAAACAAGTGAACAAAAATGCTTGTTTCTCTGTCCACTGTGGGATCTAATACCAAGAGAGGTCTCACTGTGATCTGATACCTCATGAGGCTCTTTGTTCAGGGTTGTCATTCAGCTCTGGACTCAGAATAAATGTGTCTCTTTTCCTTGCAGATTTTAAAATCTGCACTTTCTCAGCACCTGTGGCCCTTGCATTAAGGAATCAGATTTAACATCGAGGGCACCACTGTCACTAACAGCTCTTAACAACGTGTGCCTAGATAAGGGGCTCTCAGGAGAAAAATAGACACATCGGCGGTGATTGTATATGGATGGTGGGGCTACAAAAAATTTTTTCATGTTCCTTCCATTCTCTGTTTTTTAATTGAGAAAATAAGGCAAACAGCTTTGTAACTAAAAAATAGTAATAAACCCAGCATGATCCTGGAGCTCACTTATTAAGAAAATGAGCCACCTGAAGGCCAATTTCCTCACTGTTAAGGCTAATAATAGTGGTAAGTGAAAAGAATAGACTTCACATATTGTTTTCCTGATGATGCTTAACCCCAAAAGTATCACTAGAAATAATAGAGCAGATTGTCAATATTACATTGTAATATTAATAAGCAATTACTATGTCAGGCAGTATGCCAAGTGTTTTACACAATATGATCTCATTTAATCATCACAAAAAATGATATCAGGCAATTACCACCATTATCCCCATTCTATCATTAAAAACAACAACTAAAAGAAGTGAAAAGATTATACTGATCCAGTAGTCAGTTTGACTTTCAGATATCCAGTCCATGTTCTAATCTAAACTATTTCTTCATACATTTATTCAATAACACTATTAAGCACAAACTAGGTGCCAAGCTCTGACCTAGTCATTAGAAATATATAAGTAGGTAAAAGAAACTTCTGCCCTCAAGTACTCAATCTAATGGGAGAGACAGTTGTGTAAACAGACAAGCCTAAAAAAAAAATGTGTTATGATAATAAGGGGTAGGTTCGGGGTTTTATGAATAGATCTCCTAAACTAGACCTGGGCAGAAAGAATGTATTTGAGAAAGTATCTAGGAGATGGTGACACCTGATCTAAATCTTAAAAAACAGGTGGCACAGGACAGTTACTGGTGTTTTGCTAATTGGGAAATGATGAATGAGAAAGCCTCTTATAAAGGAGAGTCTGAACAAAGACCTGGGAGGAGAAGCATCATGACATGAAAGAGGAGATGTTCTTTAAGGAAAGGAGGGATAAGACATGAGACAGAAAGACGGCAGGAGTAAGGAATGGTAAATGTCACACCTTCATTACAGAAACATGGCCTTAGCATGTACTGACCAACTGAGAAAGCCAAGGTTGGAGAGGCAGAAAGACTTGTGGGAGACTGCTAAAATATTATAGGCAAGTGAGAAAGAGCCATAGGTGGGGCAGTGGTGTCAGAGATGCAGTGAAAAGGGAAGATCTGTGAAATATTAAGGTTGACTTGCAATGAAGATAACGTTCAGAAAGAAGTTAAGAGTAACTCTCTGTAAAATTTGGGAGTCAGTAGAGAGATTTGGACAGGGATTTGAGGGTCTTTATCATCTTTATCATCATAGCAGTAGGTGAAACCAAGAAGTTTGATGAGATATCTCAGGGAGAGTGGTTGGGAAAGAGAGAAGCCTACACAAAAAAATGCAGGACTGGAATTTTGAAGGGTAGAAGCAGCAGGAGGATTATATGAGCAGTGGGCATTGATGGAGTCTTGGGGACAGGAACATGCTAGGAATGGGACAAAGAAGATCACACTAAACCCACACAGGTCAGGATTGATATAGTAAGTTTATAGAGAATCAATGGGTTCTATGGAAGGCAAGATGAAAGAGATTTCTTTCAGGAATTAGGGAAGGATCAACAGTAACAAGGGTGGATGAGTGGCCCAGTAAGATAACATTTAGGAAAACACTGTTTTATTTGGAAATTGTGTCATCATTGGTGACTTGATAAAATCAGTAGCTTGGTGGGGAGAGAAGTCAAGCTACAACTATTAGCTGAGTGAATGGGAGGGAAAGAAGTGAAAGCATTAGATGGAGCTACTTTCTAAAATTTTGATAAGAGGTAGAGAAAAAAGGGGTGAATTTTTAGACTAGACTCAAAGTCAACAGTTTTAGAGAAGATTGTGGCTTTTCTTTTTGGTAAGGAAGAGATTACCTAGATATGAGCAGATTTATGGTTTAATGTGTAGAAACCAGTTGAAAGGAAATGAGAAAGGATAATTGGAGTAGTAAAGTATCAGAAGGAGTTTGCTTTGACTAGAGTTAAGGGTACAGAGGAATAGGTTGACCTTGGGAAGGAAGAGGAGCACCTAATCTACTAGGACTGTTGGAAATATGGGGAGAATGAATAGTTGTAGATAAATTTGTTAACAGACACAGTAGTTGAATAATAAACATTATGTCCAATGACTTCAATTTTCTTAAGAAGCTGTAAAGGTCATCATATAAATATCTCATAAACATATTAGGGAATAACAGTCCAAAGATGTCCTAGACTCCTTTTCCAAAATACATTGACCTTTACAGAAAGTTTAATAGAATCCAAGAGTTCATCTGCCATATCAAATCTTATATTGATGCCATGAGTCTAACACCGTCAGAACTTGAGCATGCATTCCTATACATGACCATTCTAAACAAATCCATATAAGAATTATTTTTCATAAGAGTCCAAATTCATATAGAGTCCTTTGCACTTGACTCAAAATACATTTCATTGGAAGATCCTTGTAAATTCTGTCTCACAAACTCTTAGCATCATGTGGCATTTAACTGAACATCATTGCATTTAAGTCCATCCCTTGTGCCTAGCATTAATAGGTGAGATACATATCAGAATTACAGAGATCTCCAGGTATATACTTATGAAGAAACTGTCTTCAGCAGAATTCTGCTTGGTGGAAGTACTGCTTTGTTCAAAAGAAATACTTGAGTGTATGATTTTACATAAAAGGTGAGATCACAGAATGTACAAATATGTTCACCAAAAGGTGATTGCATGTACATACATATATACATATGTACCTATAGATACACTTATAAAAGAAAGGAATGTATTTAATTCTTGAGAAGATAGTGGGGAAGGAGTTCACTGAGGAAAAGGAGATGAAACAGGAAAGGTGGATATGAAGAAAAAGGAAGAGTGACCTTTCTCATGAATACACACCATTGATAAATTCAGCCAAATACAAGAAATCCTGCTTGAGAGAGACAGTAAAGGGTGTGAGTGATTTCCTCATCTTTATGGAGAGAATGGGGATAAAGTGAAGAGTAGAAATATAGATATCTCACAGAGATACAGAAGGCATCTCTGTATGAGATCCTGAGAGTATAGGGTTTCCCCTGCTCCTGAATATCATGAGAAACTGGAGCATGGAGGATAATTTTGGACTTTCACAGACTGCAGAATTGAGGATCCAATTAAGGCTGCCCGACTGTCCTGGGATGATACTATTGCCCCACTCCCGTCCCCCAGCTCACAACTGCGATACACAAATCTTCGCTAAGGAGAAGTTTAGGGAAAATATTCAGTGGGAGCTGTTCAGTAGATAAGAAGTAGGATGACAAAGGCTATATATAACATTGTTCAATCCAGGAATATAATAGGAAGAAATATTAACTAGAAAAGTGTAACTCCAAAAACCTGACAATTAAGCAGAGTCCAAAATAGACTCCAATATGAACAGATTGCTCCCAGAAAAAGAAATACAAATGCCTCATAAACATATGAAAAGTTGGTCAACCTTACTCACAATCAGAGAAATGCAAATTAAAAATCTACCAAAATGCCATTTTCACTGAGTGGAGAAACAGGCATGCTCAAATGTAATTGCTGGCAGAAATGTAAATTGGTACAACTCTTGTGGAGGGTGTTTGGGTATCATTTATCTATATTTAAGATGTTTTTCAAAATTTAAAATGTTCATGCACTTAGTCAGCAGTTCCACTTCTAGGAATATTCTATGACTATTACAACTAGCACTTGTGAAAAATGACACATAGTTTCTCATTGGCAGAACTGTCTATGATAGCAAAATGTGAAAATATCCTGAACATCCATCGGCATGATGGTGATTAAATAAAGGGTGATATGGCAGACAAAGGAATACTTTACAGCCATTAAAATAAAGAGGAAGATCCACATGCCCTGATGTGGAAGAATCTCCAAATTATAGTGCAAAGGGAGAAGATGCAAGGTAGTGTCTATAATGTCCTGCCACATGTGTGTCTACACACAAACATATATATACTCATATGATTACAACTGGAGTTTATAGGCACACATATAAATGTTTTTACTTGTATTTTATAGTGTGTCTCTAGACAGATAGATAAGAAGTTCAAAACCCGATTGTCTTCTGAAAGGGAACTGGGTATTAAAGGGATACTTTTATAGAAAATTTACTTTTAACTATACACCTTTTTTTCACTTTTTGGATTTTGATTTTGTACATGTATTAACTACTTGAAAATAAGTTAACTTTTTAAAAATTAAGATGATTATATCAAGCAGGGTAGCTTTCCTGTTTTGGTTAAAGGCCAACCTCAGACATTTAGAATGGCAGTGAAAGGGAAGGAAAACACGAATGAAAAAAGGAGAAATAAAGGATCAGTGGGCAAGTTTAATAGCCTACTTATGTTGTGGGACCATAAATCTGGAGTGATACCAAGGCATGGTTAGGTGTGCTTTTCTGTTTTCTAACAACACTGAAGAATTCTGCCATTAAGATTGAAGAAGCTAAATTTTCAGGATTTAACATAGGATTGGAATTTTGAAGGACAGAGCAGAGGAAGGATTTAGCTACAATAAACTGACAATAGAAGCATAAAAAGAACTCAGATGATTAAGTTTGGGTCTGGCCTGAACATACCAGAAAGACACTTCCTGAGGGACAGGTAGAATGAGAGAGATGGCAGCATCAGTCACCTGAAGGTCTGGAAGTTTTCACAAATAGCTCCCGTGAAGATGGGGTTGGAAAGCTATTAAGTAAGCATGTCTCATGAGGCAGTTTCCAAACAATGTCATGGTCCAGGTTGAGAGTGGCTTATTGGAGAAAAGGTAAGGGTCACCTGAAGCCAGAGAACCTGGAATTGTAGGCTGCATCATTGGATGATTTATCTACATGGGTGTTGAAAATATCTAGAACTAAGGTTCAAAAGGTGGGAAGGAGAGGAAGACTATGAACTGGGCCCCAAAATGTTCTTTGGTGGTGAGGGTGGCCTGTGAGAGTGTGAGGATAGCGAGTCAAACAGCATGAATCCCACTGCTACTACAAGCTCCATCTCCTGTTACCTCTGATGTCACTCCTACAATTCCCTCCTTGGGGTCACACCATTCCAGCCACAAAGGTCTCATTGCTCATCCTAAACCTTTCCAGGCAAGCTTTACCTCACACGCTTGGTACTGGCTGTTCCTCTGCCTGGAAAGTTCTCCCCTCAGGTGCTACAAGTTCTGCTCATGTTTTCTCAAATGTCACCTCTCAGTGAGATCTATATGGACAACCTCTACCTAAGGCAATGATTTCCATCCCTGCTTTTCTTTTACCCATAACATTTATCACCTTCTTAAATCTTTTTAATTCACTCTTTTCATCCATCATCTATTTTTACAAAGCTCCTTGAGAGCAGGAAATTTACCTATTTTTTAACTACTTTAATCCCTGGTGCCTACAACAGTGCCTGGCAAGAGTAGGTATTCCATAAGTATCTGCTGAATGAGTGAAATTAACTTTTAAATAGGATATATGAGTAGTAGGCATTTGAAATCAGGTTATTATCCTGGATGTATTTAAACATAAGTGCTTTGAATATCTCACAGATAATCACCAAATGTTTAATGTGCATTTTCCAGGTGCTAAGCATGGTGCTGGCACAGCAAATGGAAAGAAAGGATCCCATAGTGCTCCTGGTCTCAAGGATTGCATCATCTGGAGAGGGAATATGAAGATAGCCAAACACTTCATCACCACTCAAGGCAACTAAAATCCTGCAGGAATCCAGAAAAATAATTGATTCCCCTTGTTGGTTTCCAAAGTGGTATGTATACTGTTAACTGCAGGGGGAGTGTTACCCTGACAGCACCAGCAGGGGATCCTGAGTGGCTGTGTGAAAGATGACAGTGATGACTGATAGGCTCTCTTCTAGGCATATTGCGTGAGTCCTCTCATGTGGAACTCAGTAACCCCTCAATACTCATTTCACAGAGAAGTGATAGAATGGACTCCGGGCCACCAAGTTGGTAGTGGAGCTGGCTCTTGAACCCAGGCAACATGCCTCCAGAACTCCTCCCTACTCTAAACACCTGCACTCTGTGGTCTTCCTCATTTAATGTCTGAAGAGGGGCGGCGAGTAGCTGAGCATGGATGGAACAGAGTTTGTGTGGAGGGACACGGTGAAAGAGGAGTCTAGAAACAGTAGCTGGAGCAAAGCTGTAGGGAGCTCTGAATGCTTGGCTATAGGGTTGGGACATCACTCTGCATGGTGGACAGCTATCATAGGGTTTCAGGAAATGGCGTCATCTGTCTTGTGTTTCACAGTGGTGGTTGACAGCACTGAAGCAGAAAGAGAATGGAGGTGATGGGCGTATTAAACTGGTCAAAGGAAATGGAAGAGAAACGGGGTTGGGAAATATCTCAGAGTCATAAGTGGTAGAACTAGACAAGACCACAGGAGCTTGAGACACGAGCAGTCTGTTAACTGAGACAGAGCATGTACGAGATAAACACAGAGAACTCTTGGAACTACTTAAGTTTTTATATTCACTAGTGTCAAATAATCCTTATTATCCAGCCATAAAGATCAGCATTCTAAGTTTAAATAGTTTCCTGAGCAGATATAGAAGTTAAATATTCTTCCTTCTAGCCTAACAGACATTTTATCACCTACTGGTAAACTCAATTTATCAAGTCAATTAAAATATCTGTAGTAAAAGGTGTACATGTTTCCCCAAAACTGCTTTAATGGGATTTGGAGTTCTTATTGGAATCTTTACCTGAGTCTAGAATTTTAACTTAAATTTTCCTTTTAAAAAAAGATTTATTTATTTATTTGAGGGAGAGCAAGTAAGTGAGCTAGAGAGAGAGAGAGTCCACAGAAGGAGAGAGAGTGGGAGAAGCAGGCTCCCCACCCAAGCAGAGAGTCCAGTGAGAGATTTAATCCCAGGACCCTGAGATCATGACTGAGCCAAAGGCAGACACTTAACCGACTGAGCCACCCAGGCGCCCCAATATAAATTTATTTTCTATCAAATTTGCCACTTACATTTGCTCCCTAAGAAGGAAAAACAACTACCTTCCCAATAAATTATTTTTAATTTCAACTAGCTCGCTTTTCCTTGGAGTCTTCAAATCTCAAATTTAGTAACAGAACCAGCATCCATACTTACCAGTGAAAGTCAACAGGGTTCTGACAGAGGTAGTGTGGTGAACTCCATGCTGGAAGGCAAGAGACAGGTCCCCACCTACTTCTGTAGCAAGAAAATCTTGAAGACACTACCACACTCCCCTGAGCCTGCTTCCTCAGTATTGTCTAATGCTTGTTCATTTTTCATTCTATCATGTATATATTCAGTGAATATACATTGGGTGTCGGTTCTAGGCAAGTCTATCTCTCTCCTGAAGAGATATAGTCCTAAATTAGCTGGTTGCAGTTCTCAAAGAGCTTTCAGTGCAAGAATTGCAAGCTAAACAATTATGATTTTAGAAATTAGTATAATATTTATCTCAAGGATATCTCAAGGAAATGATCTATATTGTGAAGACAAAGGAACCAATCCACTTAAACATATGCAAAACTGTCAATATACAGTGTCTGGAGAATAATTCTCTTTTATTTAGACTTTGTGAAAATGGTTAGACTCAGGAAACCAAGAAGGAAAAAAAAAAGATCAGACTGAATCAAGAGTCCCTTTTGTCTTCATAACATTGTACTATATTTGTAGAAGAGGTCTGAATCCAATGTAGCAATGCAGAGCCACCAGAAAATTCTCAGCTCTCCTCTGGCCCAGATTTAAAAAAAAAAAAAAAAATTGTTTTCAGGTAAAGTATGGGGCAGCCTCTGTAACTTTAGAAATATAGGTGCTTCTGACCCCCATGCCCTCTATAATCCATGAGCTACAGATAGAGAAAAGGCAGGCCTCCTGTTGGGCACACTGGGCATTTTCTAGGAAGCAGTATAGGAGGGCTACAGTGGGGCAGGTTTGACAGCCTGTCTCATCTACATTCGTTTTCACTGGCAAAGCACCATTTCTAGAAAAAGTGTGTCTGGGGTCCTGCTGCCAAGCACAGGGTGGCTGTGGGACGCCTGGTTGCTTCTAATGGGAAAGTGCCCACTGTCCCTGCTGGGCCGACTGGACCACAGCTGTCAGCTCGGTTCAGACAGAAGTGCCTCCCCCTCTGAGCTTCAGGGATCTGTGCAAAACATCATTTCCACAAGATAACACAACAAACCAGCTCTGTTGTGCTCTGTTTTGCTTACCCACAAAGAACCAGTATTTTCTTCAAGCTGTCTTCTGAATATGAAAGACCGTGAGAAGCCAAGAGATTCTGGGCTCCTGATTCATTGAAAGCTGAGACCTGACTCCTATCAGCAACTAGCCCATAGCCTGGGTAATGGTGGATGCTTAATAGATATGTGTTGGATTAATTAATTAATGATTTAATAAGATAATTTATGGGCATATGCCTAGCATGGTATCTGGCACCTGCCAAGTGTCACTAAATAATTCGATGAGTGAATGAACCAGCTGCAAAGTCTGCTATGCTGTCAGGTTCGAGCTCCAGCACAAAAGCCAAGGCACCACGATGAAGCAGATGAAGTTATTCCAGCCTCTCTGGTCCTCACTCGCAGCCCTTGGGTACACTTAACCATGCTCACCCCAGACAACCTGCCTGCATGCAATGGGGTCCCCAGACCAGCAGCAGCAGCATCCCCTGGAACTAGGTTAGGCATGCAAATTCCTGGGCCCCACCCCAGACCTCTTGAACCAGAAGCTCTGGGCATGCAACTAGCAGTGTGTGCTAGGACAAGCCCTCCAGGTGAACTCAATGCTCACTAAAGTTCCAGAACTGCTGCCTAGGTTTTTGTTCGCTTATTTCCAGAAAACTACCTGAGAATCACCCAGGAGTGCTCACTGAGCAAGTGGTTTGCCCTCTCCTCCAATTCTAGAGAACTTGAATCTCTAGGGCTGAAGCCAGGACTTCTGCATTTTGAAGAGCTGATTTTTTTTTTTTTTTTTAAACACAGTGGCACCACTTCCCCAGAGCTTTACTCTCTTTCCATCAGTTTCAGCAGAAGCTTCTGGTAGATTAGATGTATTGTATCACCTCCGTAAGTTAATAACCAGAGATATTTTAATGTTTAATGAGGAAAAAATGTCCCCTGTTCTAAAAGAATAATGTGTCCCTAACCGTAGAAATTCAGATCCTGCTTTAGGCAGGAGAGGATGCAATGGCCTGCCTTCTGACATCTATCCCTGAGCCAGGGACAAAGTCAATTGTATATTGGCTATTATGTCTTCAAAATTCAGCCATTTAAACAAGATGAGGCCCACGAAGTTCAACCTGCAGATGTGTGGAATTTTTGGGGCCGTTAAAATATGCTTTATAAATAGAAAACTAACATACAAAAATCTGAATGGCTAGCATTTCTTGAAACATTGAAACATTTGGCACATGGGGCAAAAATATTCCTACATGGTAACAATCAACTAGATCTGAGTAGCTGTGCTCCTTTTAGCTCACCAATGACCACCATTCCCTACACTCACTCTCCTTAATCTAACTGTGGCCCACTTCATCTTCTGTTAAGTTCCTGTTCTCTGTGGGCACTGGGGTTTGTGACTTCTGTTTTCACATGGGTTTGACACCATCACCTAAGAGAGAAGCATGTGGGGAAGAAGAAGGGTCCTGTTAAGGCCAAGAGAAGGGAGGCACAACATGCATACCCAAGCCAGTCCAGTTTCCTTTATGTTACTTAAAATAAGGATGATGTCATTGCCATCACCTGAGCCTTGTTGGTCAAGTGTGCATCCATGTAGAGTCTTATACTGTAAGAATTCTAATGTGTTTTTCTTGTCTTCTCAGGTCAGGAGGATTTGCCAGCCTCCCATTCCATGGAAGGTCCTTGACATCCTGGCTTTCTTTCCAGAATTCTGCTTAGCAACTTAATGCCTTTTGTCATGTTGCAATATTTTTTTCCCAAAACTTAAATAAGTATTTTATTAAAAACATTTTTCATGTTTTAAAATTGAATCACAACACTCACTTCATCTAGTATTCATTTGATTATAAGAATGGCCATTTTTAACCAAGCATATAATAAGACAAAACAAATTATAGCTGGCCCACTAATGGCATTTCCCCCACATACCTTTCAGAAGTATCCTGCTTATATGATTAATTACTAACCTTATACATTTATGTTATCTGTTCCCACTATAAATAATTTTCCCCACCAAATATTTCTGGAAGTCTCAAAGCACATGAATTAAACAAGTAAATGCAGCATCTGCTCCTTCCCCTCTCTTCTGCTCTACTACTTGTTTATTGCTTTATATTTATTTCATTAGAAATCTGGAAATGAGGAGATTCAAATTCATGAGCCATAATAGACACTCTGAAGCAGACGTTAAGGAATAAGTCTCGCTTCTGATAGAGGAGATTGGTTCAAAGATATAGCCCTTTCCCACTGCTGATGTTTATAGTTCTGAGGTAAGGTGACTATTACTGCCCCAGTGCTCCTTCAGTGGGCCTCCTTTTCCTGAAACAGAAGAATGTCATAGAACAGGAAGAGGACAGAGACCTAAAACCATCCACACATATGCAGATCATTGCTCACCTTAAACAGGACCTAATTATTCCACAGTATTTGTCCAGAGGAATTTCCTATTCCAGGAAACTCTTGCCCGTGAAGATAAAAGTTGCAGATACCTTCACTGTTCATTTTGGAAATTTCTCCAAAATTCCTATTTCACCTAACACCAGATTGTCTGGCTTTTTAATAGATAACCTCAAATGACAGTTTAGTCTTTGAGATTCTTGGAAACCTCACCATAAAACCCTTCTCTTGCTGTACCCGCCAATTTTATGTGCTTTTCTTTTTCAGTTTTATCAATGGATAATTGACAAATTAAATTGTGAGATACTTAAAGTGGACAATGTGATGATTTGATATACATATACAGTTTAAAGGATTTCCAATGTCTACTTAATTAATACATCCACTACTTCACATATTTACCCCTTTTCTTTTCTTTGGTGAGAATATTTAAGTTCTACTCTCAGCTAATTTCTGTATGCAATACAGTGTTATTAACTATAGCCATCATGTTCTACATTAGGTCCTCAGACCTTATTCATTCTAGAGCTAAAAGTTTATAGTGTTTTACCAACCTCTCCCTATTTCTCCCACCACCCTCTTCAATGCATGGCAATTACTTTTACACCTTTTATTAGTTGACCCTGCCTGTTTTTTTTCACTTAGCATAATACTTTCAAAGCCCAGCTGTACTGTCACAAATAACAGGATTCTTTATTAAGACTAACTAATATTCCATTCTATAAATATACCACATTCTTGATCCATTTATCTATTGACAGACAATTGTTTCCATACCTTGAATATCTGTGTTCCTATGTTCATTGAAGCATTATTCATTATTATATCATGATTCTTACCCAATATTAACCCTTAAATCAGACTCCAAAGCCTCAAAAATATCCTGATTTCACCCTCCCTTCTCCTTGACTTTTTGAATAATGAACTCAGATTTTTCTGATCATCAGGGCTTTTTAGCAGTACTTCAAGAATGCCAACATTCAACAGTCCCAAAGACCAGACTCATCACCAGTCTTTTTGTGGCATCTTCACCAACCAGCTGTATTCCTGCTCACCCTTCACAAAAGCTTTTTACCCTACTTCCATTTATTTGGTTCTGCCCTAGTGAGAAAGGACATTGTTTAGTACTGGATCCCAACTCTGAAGCTTTCTGTGCCTGCTCAGCTGCTAGTCAATGAAGCTCTCATCTCCCTGCCCTACAGCATTTTCTTTTCCTTAGCTTTGAAGATTTTATTTACTTATTTGTCAGAGAAAGAGAGAGCACAAGCAGGCAGCGAGGCAGGCAGAAGCAGAGAAAGAAGCATGGTCCCCGCTGAGCAAGGGACCCAATGCAGAACTCGATCCCAGAACCCTGGATCACTACCTGAGCCAAAGGTAGCCGCTTAACCGACTGAGCCACCCAGGCATCCCTTTTCCTTAGCTTTGAACTTCTGTTGGAAGAAGAAGTAGCTTAGTCACAGAGTAAATCTAATTGTGACCTCATCACATAAATGAATACTTAAGCCATACATTACTTGCTGGTTTTATTTCCAGGATATAATTGCAAATATAAAGAATGCATCCCTAGGCCCTTGACAGAATCCAATGTTGTGATACACTGGGCCAATCTAGTAGGTTGACTCCAAAAGCCAATTCCCTTCAGAGGGAGCCATCCCTCTGTCCTTATGAAAAGGTTAAATGCTTTAAATACAATAAAGATGATTATGAGAATTTTAACTCATTAATTCAACATGTGTTTTTGAACAGGCACAGTACAGATATCCAGCAGGTCTTGTGTTCAGCCTCGGGTGTGCAGGGGGAACAGAATCAATGCAGTTTCCATCATGGAGTTTGGTCTAATGATGACAGCCATGAGACAAATGTTTGCAAAAGTACTGCCTACGTTACAACTGTAAAAAAACTCTATGGAGGAAATAGGGCTGCAAAGGTACACACCAGGGGAACCTAGTCAAGACTGGGAACTTGGAAGTACTTGTTCTAAGAAAATGATCTTTAAACTGAAACATAAAACTGTTCGATCCTCTCTGCCTTCCCTGGGAATCTTGAATATTATGGCACTAATTGAAAAAATGATAAAATGTTATTTATTTTTTGTTTCGTTGGCTGAGATATGCTTTATGATAAAAATTTACAGTCTATCTAAAAAAAAAGAAAATATTTGGCATGTCATAAGTTTACAGGTGAAGTTCTTATAAGGTTTCTGTAGTTGAAAATGTCTTTTGGTTTTTGTTTGCTTGTTTGTCAACTTAGATCTCTCTTTGTACATGATAGAAATGTTATGATAATGCTCAAATTTCAAGTCAAATTTTCTATGCCATCTTCTGACATATTATAAAATTAAGTTTATGAACTAAAACATCACTTAGTGATTCTTTCTATTTTTTAAAAATATTCAATTATATTTATAATATTTTTACTTTTCATGTACTACTTTTCTCCTGTTTATACTGGACAGAAAATGTCATAAAATGATAGGGCTCTAGAACATCCTGGAGAGGTTAGACAAATTGTATTATATCTGTTTAGAAAGCATAAATGAGGACTTCATGAATATAAATTAGTGTTTTATTTTTTCTAGTGTCACATATGATAAATCAGTTCCCTGGCAAGTGACAGTGATATGAACAGTAAAACATCTCCTCATCTTTATGCAAAATAAAGGGCTTAATAAGATAAATAAAAGGAGAATCTGAGAATGAAAAGAAAAGCATTCTTTTCTTTGGGAAACGAGTATGAAGGATGGGTAACAGAGGAGAGGAGGGTTTCATAACCCATTGATTCACACCTCACCATGGAAATCAGGCAACACTCCTATTCAGGCTTTGCTTAGACACTGAAGATTTCACTAATATTTTGAAAGACAAAATATTAAAATAGTGTATTTCCTCAGTCAATCCTCATAATTTTCACCAACATCCAGAAAGCAATATGATAAAAAGAAAGAATGAAAGAAGGAAGGAAAGAGGGAGGAAGGGAGAGACGGAGAGACCTTGTATCCTTAGCTACATAGACACACAGATTGAGTATTTTGCTTTAAGAAAGCAAATTATCCAAAATTTACATTTCAGAGAAGCTGATTCCCATCTACTGAAAGTGAAGATTTTATTTATAAGTTTTATATATAAGTATTATAAAAAAATAATTCAAGGAATAACTGGAAAGCCATTAAAAATATATGGACATTCACAAGTGACACTACAGACAAAGGGCTGATATCCAAGATCTATAAAGAACTTCTCAAATTCAACACCCAAAAAACAGATAATCATGTCAGAAAATGGGCAGAAGACATGAACAGACAGTACTCCAATGAAGACATACAAATGGCTAGCAGACACATGAAAAAATGTTCATCATCATTAGCCATCAGGGAAATTCAAATCAAAACCACATTGAGATATCATCTTACACCAGTTAGAATGGCCAAAATCAACAAGACAGTAAACAACAAATATTGGAGAGGATGTGGAGAATGGGGAACCCTCTTACACTGTTGGTGGGAATGGAAGGTGGTGTAGCCACTTTGAAAACAGTGTGGAGATTCCTCAAAAAATTAAAAATAGAGCTACCCTATGATCCAGCAATTTCACTACTGGGTATTTACCCCAAAGATACAGATGTAGTGAAAAGAAGGGCCATATGTACCCCAATGTCCATAGCAGCAATGTCCACAATAGCTAAACTGTGAGAAGAGCCTAGATGCCCTTCAACAGATAGAATGGATAAAGAAGATGTGGTCCATATATACAATGGAATATTACTCAGCCATCAGAAAGGATGAATACCCAACTTTTGCATCTAGGATGGGACTAGAGGAGATTATGCTGAGTGAAATAAGTCTAGCAGAGAAAGTCAATTATCATATGGATTCACTTACTTGTGGAACATAATAAATAACATGGAGGACATTAGGAGAAGGAAAGGAAAAGTGAATTGGGAGAAATTGGAGAGGGAGAAAAAGCATGAGATGCTGTGGACTCTGAGAAACAAACTGAGGGTATTAGGGGGACAGGATGGGTGAGCCTGGTGGTGGGCATTAAGGAGGGCATGTATTGCATGGAGCACTGGGTGTTGTACTTAAACAATGAATCTTGGAACACTGCATCAAAAACTAATGATGTATTTTATGGTGACTAACATAACACAATAAAAAAAAATACAGACAACAAAGGAACAGCTATATAAGCTTGCCAATGGAGTCATATAGTGATATGCTGAACAAAAGCTACCTTGATGATAATCCATTTCATGAACACATATACCCCTGCACTTTTAGAAGAGAAAATTGAAGAGGCCTAGAGACAATTATGAGGTCAAGTACACAGTTTATATCACTAAGATATGAATACATGTTAAGCACCATTAATTTTTTAAATTTAATTAATTAAATGTGAAGGCATAAGAATATTTTTTCGGGGGCACTTGGGTGGCTCAGTAGGTTAAAGCCTCTGCCTTTAGATCCAGTCATGATCCCAGAGTCCTGGGATGGAGCCCCGCATCGGGCTCTCTGCTCTGCAGGGAGCCTGCTTCCCCCTCTCTCTCTGCCGGCCTCCCTGCCTACTTGTGATCTCTCTCTGTCAAATAAATAAACAAAATCTTTAAAAAAATAAAAAAAATTTTAAAAAAGAATATTTTTTCGAACTGATGCTAGCTGTTCAAGAAATAAAAATGACTTTTAAATTTATGGTAAGATGTTCATTCTCATTCAAAGTAAAAAAAAAAAAAAAGAAAAAATGGACATCAAATTCATATCTGCTGGTGATTACCTCATCTTTGGAGTAGAATTCAAAAAGAAAAAGACCGAAGGTTTTGTGTCTATAGACGTTTATTTCCAATTGCATTTAGCTATTAGAGTTCTTTACATCATTAAATTATTTCTCTAGGTGCCTGGGTGGTTTAGTCAGTTAAGCATCCAACTCTTGGTTTTAGCTCAGGTCCTGTCTCAGGCTTATGAGATGGAGCCCCACAAGTGGGCTCTGTGCTCAGCAGGGTGTCTGTGGGAGATTCTCTCCCTTCCCCCCCCCTCGCTCTCTCTCTCTCTAAAATAATAAATAAATAAATCTTTTAAAAAAATATTTTAAAAAATTCTTTCTCAATTCATCCATTTCCTTTTCTCTGTCTGCTCAGTATACCTACATCTTCTCTAGATGTATCCCATGCAATCAGAAGGTAAATTATACTAATTCCAGATTCAGCTACCTTTAATTAAAACTTTTCTCTGTGAGGATTTCTTGACAACCATGGAAACATATGGGACTTAGAAGCCCCAACATCTTAAAGTTGAATCAAACTGATTAAAGTTCTTCATAAAGTAACTCATCTTTGTGCGCCATAAGAAGATATTTCCCTCAGGCCTTATGATGGACACACTCCCTAGATCAATAACCTTAACTGTCTCTCTTTCTTTGCTTTCTTTGGATTTCCAGTTCAGGAACAAGAGAATCTCCCAATCAGATATATTACCTCAACTTTGACATCTTCTATTTTTAAAGTCTGAATAACATTTTGCACATGAATATTAATGAAGCAATTTATCCAAAGAAAACACTAAATTGGACTCAGAGAAATTAAAAGAGACAATCTGAAAATGTGAGGATAATACCTTCATCTATCTCCTACTAGTGCAGTAACTTCAAATGTGAGCCAACCAGTTTTACAAGTGGCTGGGATACTCATCAGGAAAGGCTAGGTCCTTGCTTCTCCAGGGTCTCATCTGGCTTCTAGAAAATGTGGTTGAATATGTTTCAAACATTTTCACCTTTGTCAGATTTTCCATAGCTCTTGAAGTATGCTTAGAAAGATGAAGATCTCAGTCTCTAACAACACATAAATGATGATACACCTCACTCATTTTGTCCTGGAATTATTTGGTTAGACTGCCATATCCAGTACATCACCTTTTCTTTCTTTTATCCTTAAGAGCCTATAAAGCTCTTATCATAACAAATGAATTCAATTTTATTATTTGCTCTTGAAGGATTAACTGTTGTTCTGTCATATATTCCTTTACATTAAAGGAATGGAGTAGATCTGTGCGGTCCAATCCAGTAACCACTAATTACATGTTGCTATTTAAATTTAAATGAAAATTAATTAAAATTAAATAAAATTGGAAATCAGGTCTTCAGCCACATCAGCTGCATTTCAAGTACTCAGTAATCATATGTGAGTAGTGGCTATTGAATTGGCCAGTACAGAAATAAAACTTTTCCATCTTCACAGAAAATTATATTGGATACTACTAGATTAAATGATTAAGGGAATTAATTAACTCCTCAGTTCAACTGGGATAAGACTTTTTCAGTACGATTTTAACTTCTCAACCCTTTTAGAATAGAGACCTGGTTCTAATAAGCATATAGCTGGGCTAGTGTCCAACTTAGGAGGTGAATTCAGCATCCATAGAAGATTATATATTGGGCTGCACGAACTGGTGTAGAAAGAAGATGCTGTGCGTGTGTGTGTGTGCGTGTGTGTGTGTGTGTATAAAATTTATATTTGACTTGGACTGTCTGTCTAGAACATGAGGACCTCAAATCAATGAAGTTCTTTTTTGTGAAGCTGAAATCATGGCAAAAGTCAGAGGACAGAACATTAGAGCTAGGTACAGATCAGGAGGAAAGTTAAATAATCAAGTTGCTGACAATCAAGGTGAGGTAAATTCATACTGAGTTGGAGTAAGTCCTAATCCAAAGACTAATGTTCCTATAAGATAAGGCAAATTTGAACACAGACACACACACACAGGACAACACCATGTGATGATGAAGGCAGAGATTGGATGTGTCCATGTGACCAAGGAATACCAATGATTGGCAGCAATACCAGAGGCTCAGAAAAGGCAAAGAATGATCCTCCAGAGGATTCAGAGAGCATGGCCCTGCCAAATCTGATTTCAGATTTCTAGCCACCACAACTCTGAGACTGTAAATCTATCTTATTCTAACCAACCTGGTTTGTGGTCTTGTTACAGCAGCCCTAGGAAACTTGTACAAGTATATGTTATACCTCACTGCTGCTGTAGGAAGTACCTCAGCAGAGAACACACCTCAAGAACACACCTAAGATTGCCATTTTACTGGGTTACCAGCCCAGTGTTGAGGCACCTGCTCTGTTCAAGGCAGATTGCCCTTCATGAGACAAGGTAGATGTTAGGATGGCTGAGTTTTCATGAACAGATAGGGCAGGAATATAGTGAAGAGTAGAACACTAACCAGGCTTCTCTGGACTAACTTGCGCTTAAAAAGCATCCCTGAAATTTTGCAGTTATCACAAGAGAAAGATCCCAGACAGAAAAAAGAGGTGTCTTTGCAACATGTGGATAGAGGTTTGGTATCATCTACTTTGAATATGAAAAAGAATATGATCTTCTTTGGTATCCCAGGTTGATAAAGCAAGATGTATTAGTTGTAGTACCAAAGGCTAGGGACCTAATTAATACAGACATTGGTAATATGTCAGATCTAGAGTTCAGAATGACGAGTCTCAAGGTTCTAGCTGGGCTCGAAAAAGGCATGGAAGATATTAGAGAAACACTCTTGGGAGATATAAAAGCCCTTTCTGGAGAAATAAAAGAACTAAAATCTAACCAAGTTGAAATCAAAAAAGCTATTAATGAGGTGCAATCAAAAATGGAGGCTCTCACTGCTAGGATAAATGAGGCAGAAGAAAGAATTAGCGATATAGAAGACCAAATGACAGAGAATAAAGAAGCTGAGCAAAAGAGGGACAAACAGCTACTGGACCACGAGGGGAGAATTTGAGAGATAAGTGACACCATAAGACGAAACAACATTAGAATAATTGGGATTCCAGAAGAACAAGAAAGAGAGAGGGGAGCAGAAGGTATATTGGGGAGAATTTCCCCAATATGGCAAAGGGAACAGCATCAAAATCCAGGAGGTTCAGAGAACCCCCCTCAAAATCAATAAGAATAGGTGCACACCCCGTCACCTAATAGTAAAATTTACAAGTCTTAGTGACAAAGAGAAAATCCTGAAAGCAGCCCGGGAAAAGAAGTCTGTAACATACAATGGTAAAAATATTAGATTGGCAGCAGACTTATCCACAGAGACCTGGCAGGCCAGAAAGAGTTGGCATGATATATTCAGAGCACTAAACGAGAAAAACATGCAGCCAAGAATACTATATTCAGCTACGCTATCATTGAAAATAGAAGGAGAGATTAAAAGCTTCCAGGACAAACAAAAACTGAAAGAATTTGCAAGTACCAAACCAGCTCTACAGGAAATATTGAAAGGGGTCCTCTAAGCAAAGAGAGACCCTAAAAGTAGTAGATCAGAAAGGAATAGAGACAATATACAATAACAGTCACCGTACAGGCAATACAATGGCACTAAATTCATATCTCTCAATACTTACCCTGAATGTTAATGGGCTAAATGCCCCAATCAAAAGACACAGGGTATCAGAATGGATAAAAAACCAAAACCCATCTATATGTTGCCTACAAGAAACTCATTTTAAACCCAAAGACACCTCCAGATTTAAAGTTAGGGGGTGGAAAAGAATTTACCATGCTAATGGACATCAGAAGAAAGCAGGAGTGGCAATCCTTATATCAGATCAATTAGATTTTAAGCCAAAGACTATAATAAGAGATGAGGAAGGACACTATATCATACTCAAAGGATCTGTCCAACAAGAAGATCTAACAATTTTAAATATCTATGCCCCTAACGTGGGAGCAACCAACTATATAAACCAATTAATAACAAAATCAAAGAAACACATCAACAATAATACAATAATAGTAGGGGACTTTAATACTCCCCTCACTGAAGTGGACAGATCATCCAAGCAAAAGATCAACAAGGCAATAAAGGCCTTAAATGACACACTGGACCAGACGGACATCACAGATATATTCAGAACATTTCATCCCAAAGCAACAGAATACACATTCTTCTCTAGTGCACATGGAACATTCTCCAGAATAGATCACATCCTGGGTCCTAAATCAGGTCTCAACTGGTATCAAAAGATTGGGATCATTCCCTGCATATTTTCAGACCACAATGCTCTGAAGCTAGAACTCAATCACAAGAGGAAATTTGGAAAGAACCCAAATACATGGAGACTAAACAGCATCCTTCTGAATAATGAATGGGTCAACCAGGAAATTAAAGAAGAATTGAAAAAATTCATGGAAACAAATGATAATGAAAACACAACGGTTCAAAATCTGTGGGACACAACAAAGGCAGTCCTGAGAGGAAAATATATAGCAGTACAAGCCTTTCTCAAGAAACAAGAAAGGTCTCAGGTACACAACCTAACCCTACACCTAAAGGAGCTGGAGAAAGAACAACAAAGAAACCCTAAACCCAGCAGGAGAAGAGAAATCCTAAAGATCAGAGCAGAAATCAATGAAATAGAAATAAAAAAAACAATAGAACAAATCAACGAAACTAGGAGCTGGTTCTTTGAAAGAATTAATAAGATTGATAAACCTCTGGCCAGACTTATCAAAAAGAAAAGAGAAAGGACCCAAATAAATAAAATCATGAATGAAAGAGGAGAGATCACAACCAGCACCAAAGAAATACAGACAATTATAAGAACATACTATAAGCAACTCTACGCCAACAAATTTGACAATCTGGAAGAAATGGATGCATTCCTAGAGACATACAAACTACCACAACTGAACCAGGAAGAAATAGAAAGCCTGAACAGACCCATAACCAGTAAGGAGATTGAAACAGTCATCAAAAATCTCCAAACAAACAAAAGCCCAGGGCCAGACGGCTTCCTGGGGGAATTCTACCAAACATTTAAAGAAGAACGAATTCCTATTCTCCTGAAACTGTTCCAAAAAATAGAAATGGAAGGAAAACTTCCAAACTCATTTTATGAGGCCAGCGTCACCTCAATCCCAAAACCAGACAAGGATCCCATCAAAAAAGAGAACTACAGACCAATATCCTTGATGAACACAGATGCAAAAATTCTCGCCAAAATACTAGCCAATAGGATTCAACAGTACATTAAAAGGATTATTCACCACAACCAAGTGGGATTTATTCCAGGTCTGCAAGGTTGGTTCAACATCCGCAAATCAATCAATGTGATACAACACATTAATAAAAGAAAGAACAAGAACCATATGATACTCTCCATAGATGCTGAAAAAGCATTTGACAAAGTATAGCATCCCTTCCTGATTAAAACTCTTCAAAGTGTAGGGATAGAGGGCACATACCTCAATATTATCAAAGCCATCTATGAAAAACCCACCGCAAATATCATTCTCAATGGAGAAAAACTGAAAGCTTTTCCGCTAAGGTCAGGAACACGGCAGGGATGTCCGTTATCACCATTGCTATTCAACATAGTACTAGAAGTCCTAGCCTCAGCAATCAGACAACAAAAGGAAATTAAAGGCATCCAAATCGGCAAAGAAGAAGTCAAACTATCACTCTTCACAGATGATAAGATACTATGTGTGGAAAACCCAAAAGACTCCACTCCAAAACCGCTAGAACTTGTACAGGAATTCAGTAAAGTGTCAGGATATAAAATCAATGCACAGAAATCAGTTGCATTTCTCTACACCAGCAACAAGACAGAAGAAAGAGAAATTAAGGAGTCAATCCCATTTATAATTGCACCCAAAACTATAAGATACCTAGGAATAAACCTAACCAAAGAGACTAAGAATCTATACACAGAAAACTATAAAGTACTCATGAAAGAAATTGAGGAAGACACAAAGAAATGGAAAAATGTTCTATGCTCCTGGATTAGAAGAATAAATATTGTGAAAATGTCTATGCTACCTAAAGCAATCTACACATTTAATGCAATTCCTATCAAAGTACCATCCATTTTTTTCAAAGAAATGGAACAAATAATCCTAAAATTTTTTTAAAAAATTTTATTTAGTTATTTGACAGACAGAGATCACAAGTAGGCAGAGAGGCAGGCAGAGAGAGAGAGAAAGGGAAGCAGGCTCTCTGCTGAGCAGAGAGCCCGATGTGGGGCTTGATCCCAGGACCCTGAGACCATGACCCGAGCCGAAGGCACAGGCTTAACCCACTGAGCCACCCAGGCACCCCCTAAAATTTATATGGAACCAGAAAAGACCTCGAATAGCCAAAGGAATATTGAAAAAGAAAGCCAAAGTTGGTGGCATCACAATTCTGGACTTCAAGCTCTATTACAAAGCTGTCATCATCAAGACAGCATGGTACTGGCACAAAAACAGACACATAGATCAATGGAACAGAATAGAGAGCCCAGAAATAGACCCTCAACTCTATGGTCAACTAATCTTCGACAAAGCGGGAAAGAATGTCCAATGGAAAAAAGACAGCCTCTTCAACAAATGGTGTTGGGAAAATTGGACAGCCACATGCAGAAAAATGAAATTGGATCATTTCCTTATACCACACACGAAAATAGACTCAAAATGGATGAAGGACCTCCATGTGAGAAAGGAATCCATCAAAATCCTTGAGGAGAACATAGGCAGCAACTTCTTCGACCTCAGCCGCAGCAACATCTTCCTAGGAACATCGCCAAAGGCAAAGGAAGCAAGGGCAAAAATGAACTATTGGGATTTTATCAAGATCAAAAGCTTTTGCACAGCAAAGGAAACAGTTAACAAAACCAAAAGACAACTGACAGAATGGGAGAACATATTTGCAAACGACATATCAGATAAAGGGCTAGTGTCCAAGATCTATAAAGAACTTAGCAAACTCAACACCTAAAGAACAAATAATCCAATCAAGAAATGGGCAGAAGACATGAACAGACATTTCTGCAAAGAAGACATCCAGATGGCCAACAGACACATGAAAAAGTGCTCCACGTCACTCGGCATCAGGGAAATACAAATCAAAACCACAATGAGATATCACCTCACACCAGTCAGAATGGCTAAAATTAACAAGTCAGGAAATGACAGATGCTGGCGAGGATGCGGAGAAAGGGGAACCCTCCTACACTGTTGGTGGGAATGCAAGCTGGTGCAACCACCCTGGAAAACAGCATGGAGGTTCCTCAAAATGTTGAAAATAGAGCTACCCTATGACCCAGCAATTGCACTATTGGGTATTTACCCTAAGGATACAAACGTAGTGATCCGAAGGGGCACATGCACCCGAATGTTTATAGCAGCAATGTTTACAATAGCCAAACTATGGAAAGAACCTAGATGTCCATCAACAGACGAATGGATAAAGAAGATGTGGTATATATACACAATGGAATACTATGCAGCCATCAAAAGAAATGAAATCTTGCCATTTGTGACGACATGGATGGAACTAGAGGGTATCATGCTTAGCGAAATATGTCAATCAGAGAAAGACAACTATCATATGATCTCCCTGATATGAGGGAGAGGAGATGCAACATGGGGGGTTAAGGGGGTAGGAGAAGAGTAAATGAAACAAGATGGGATTGGGAGGGAGACAAACCATAAGTGACTCTTAATCTCACAAAACAAACTGAGGGTTAATGGGGGGAGGGGGGTTGGGGGGGTGGGATTATGGACATTGGGGAGGGTATGTGCTATGATGAGTGCTGTGAAGTGTGTAAACCTGGCGATTCACAGACCTGTACCCCTGGGGATAAAAATATATGTTTATAAAAAATAAAATTTAAAAAAAAAGATGTATTAGTTGCAATAACAAATTCTTTCCTACTTGAAAAACTGCACACCCAAGTCTTAAATGATCCAACCTAAAGATGCTGGGAAAAGAAAGAAAGTATTTTTTTACTCCTTTTTAGGATCAAAAGGAGTAAGAACAAAAACCCATATAAAGATGATATTGTAGCCTGCTTAACTTTTGCAACATTTAATTTTTTAAAGAGTTATATAATCTAATGTGCAATATATTCAAATCATTACCTATGCTATATCAAAACTGTAGCTCTCTGGTAGCTACAGTCTGGACCTAAATACCTGTAATATTACCTGACACTCGGGCTCTGAGCCACTGGAATGCAGGCCCCTGGTATACTAGGAGGTCCTCTAAATGAGCAACATGGATCTGGAAATGCTCCTGGAAATTCAGAAAGGAATTTTCTATGGGTTTCAGGCTATACCTCTCCAACTACCCAACTTCCTGTAAGAACCAGTCTCAATAGTCTTTCTACAAAGATCCTTGGTTTTCTGTGGTTCACTAGCTCTCCGCAGAATTAGAGGCCAGCACTGAAGGTTCAGCTGGTTGGCTTGAGGGAGCAGAGACCTTTGGGTCTTTTTTCTTCCCGCCCATCTCTATCAGAACTATTCCCAAAGTTCTTGGTGTCAGCAAACACTAAGCTTCCTTACTAAGAATGTGGCAACCTCCACTTGTCCCTGAGAACTCTTCCCCAAAGGGTTGGGGACAATATTTATCACCTAGAGCTGAGAAGCCCAGGGGAGAGCTTCCAGGTGGCCACATACTCATTGATTTGATATCTTGGTCCCTTCCCAAGAGGAAAGAAAGAAGCAAGCAGCTTTGCTATCTTAGTCAGGTTTCCCCCAACCCACTCCAGTCTGCAGTCTGGTTCTGTTTTGCTCATTTCTCCCCTGGAGAATAGCTTATAATGCAGCACAGCTGGTGCCCCATCATTAGTACAAATGGCAGGGATCTACTTTATATATGAAAATTACTGTTTAAATTATCTCTGTATTTTGAAGCTATTTTATTACCCCTGATATTTCTTTACTATTTTAGGAATTCAAGTGGGAAATGTATGCATGATTAAGCATGTTAATCCGCCAATGGAATTATGGACCACCTAACAATTAATTGTTTCTTCTGTTTAGTGTGCTGGAATTTTAGAAAAAACAGACCCACAAAGTTTTTGGTCAGTGAATGTACCATTCAAACTACAGTGATGACAAGAAAGGTTTGTTTTTGCCTTAGTTCACTGACGACAAATTACTGGGACACGCTTCAGCAGTTTTTACTTTTATATTATCTTTTTTTTGTTGTTACGTTGTATCAACCTTCTCCTCAGGGGAGTTTTAGAAAAAATTCTTCAAGTTTAAGTTTTCAATTGAAATCTACCAAGGCATGATCACTTTGTTTGAGAATGTGTGTGTGTGTGCACGTGTGTGTGTGAGTGTGTGTGTGTGTTGGTTGGGGGGACAGGTGATAGGTGTATCTTAAGCTTGAAGAATGGACTAGATTTCATATCTTGGCCATTGTGGTGTATAATAGTAATTCCCAAAGTGAAAGAAAAAGAAGAAGGAAAGAAAGGGATGGAAGGAAAAAAGAAAAAAAAAAAAAGTATCTCCTTGAAAGTAGAAAAAAAAATTCAAAGAAATCTTGGTATGGCTTCCTTAGGTTGAGAAATTGGGGGAGGGTGCAGTGCCAATACTACTTAGATGGCAACATACAAGCAGCCCCAGATGACACCTTACTGGCACTAGGAAGAGAGGCTCCTTATGAGTTCAGCGTACTTTCCAAAACTCCCCCGAGGAGCCTCATTACTAACACAGTATCTTTTACTCTATTACTCTTCTTTGCCTCCCTGACTTGATCTTTGACATTTGCCCAAAGTTAGCCATAAAGATGGCAAGGAAGATAGCAACCTTGCTTTCATCACACAGAAGGAATTGGAATCGAATGTTAGGGCTTAGAATAGATGCACCAGGACTGTCCTCCAATAATGATGATGATGATAACAACAACATATGACTCAGTGCACAGAATTCCATCTGAATTTTCCCTGGATACCTGTCTTTTTTTTTTTTAATATTTTATTTATTTATTTGACAGACAGAGATCACAAGTAGGCAGAGAGGCAGGCAGGGAGAGAGAGGAGGAAGCAGGCTCTCTGCAGAGCAGAGAGCCCGATGTGGGGCTCTATCCCAGCACCCTGGGATCATGACCCGAGCCAAAGGCAGTGGCTTTAACCCACTGAGCCACCCAGGCGCCCCCCCCTTGATACCTGTCTTATGTTACCCTCTATCACTTGTGCCAGGCACTGAACTCAATGCCATTTGATCAAAGCCTTGATTTAATGTCTTGATAATTCCATACTTTGGGGTGAAGAATATTACAGTCCAGTGTGTTCTAAAATGTAAAGGATCTCTGATACTGCCACAATCCACCCACCAGACTGAGACTCCTTCTAATAGCCCTAGTCTAACCCACACCTGACATCTGCCTCTCTTGGGACCCTGAGTATTTGATCACCAATCCGTGTTTGCTGGGGTTAACTTTAGCAGCCTACAGTGCTTCTTCCCACCATGTCCCTTGCAATTGACCTGAGTATTCTAAAGTCAAATTAGCCTCATTCCATAACCTCACCTCCATTTCCCAAAGGAAACTGCAACTCTGAGCTGTTAAGATGTGGCTCAAGGTCATCTAGCTAAACTAGGTTCTCAGAAACAGCTTTGTCTAAATCTAGACCATCTGCTCTTTCCACGTTGTCACTCAGCTTCCCATTATTTATATTCTGAATCATTCCAAAAAGGATTTAAGGTTTTCAAATTAATAAGTGAATTCTGGTTTATAAATCAGCGTACTGTACAATTGGGTAGCATGAATAAATTCCATTGCAATTTCTCCTAGTGATCAACTTGCTAGATCCAGAAATTGGACCAATGGTCAATTCACCAAAATGCTGACACTCCGTAAAGCCACCTGAAACAGCCCTTGGAGTCTTCACAGGTATTGAAACTATAGTGGGGACACTTTGGCCTCCATGAGGATCCATGACACTGTGGATAATGTCACTTAAGAGACTATGTAACTGAGACTTGAGATCCAGTTGCAATTATCTTCAGCTCTCTACAAGTCACCTTAACAGCAAATTGAGTTCAGTGATTAAACCTTATCTTTAAGCTCAGAATAGCTGCAGCAGGGAGTAGAATGAGTCAGTCCTTCCAACACATTCTCCCCTTATCTTATCACATTGCAGAACCACCCACCTGCTCACACAGAGACTCTTCCATAATTCCCCTCAGCTCTTTCAGCTGGATCTTGATTTTGGAAGCACAATGGGGATTTGATGTGCTTCACGGATATATTTGGCTCCACTTCCTATTTTCAAAGTGATTTTCACTGGATCTCCTTTAAATAGAACTTTGAAGTTTCCTTCCTTCTAAGTGGGCCCGTTTTATTGGCTCCCTACCCAAAGACTTATCTCTAGCCATCTGACTAATATCAGGAATGCTCTTAACATTCTGTTAGCTCCCTTACTATCCAGGCCTCAAAAGTCAATTTTTCAACTTCACTGAAAAGAAACAAAGTTTTTCTCAAAATGGCAAGACATTTCTTTCCTTGGCCTGTTCTTTGGTAGCACAGTAGTTAAGAACAAAATCTCTGGATTCACAGCTAAGTATGAATGCCAGTGGCAGCACTTACCAGCTGTGTGGTCTTGGGCATGTGCCTTCATCGGTCTAAATCTCAGTTTCCATTTCTATCAAATAAGACTAACTGTCTGCCTTTATATACATTGAAAAAATGATATGAGGCACTTAGAACATACTGTAGTACATAAATAAGTTCTTAGAAAATACGCGCTGTTATCCATAACTTCATTGTCATAAATTAAAAAGTAATGAATAGCCCTTAAAAAAATGAAAAAAAAATGCAGATCATTGCTTGGGAGGTGGGGCAGAGGAAAGCATTTGTATATCCAGGTATTTGTCTGTGTCCATGGGTTAGTGTCCCACTTCCCTTTAACTGTTCTTCTATCAACTTTTCCCCCATATGATTAATATATTTGGTAGAAGACTGACAAAATAATAATCTCTCTAAAACCTGGCACTAATCTGGTTACATTCTGTTCAAAAGACTTAACTGGACTGTCATGGTCAAGTAATTCAAACACACACTCTTTGTCTTGACACCCTCCATCCCTACTGGGAGGGCCTTGAAATGTTGACTATGAAAAATCTAGCAGAAGGCTTGGGATATGACTGGCACACATTAAGTCTTGCCTTCCCTTCCCTTCCTTGAATATTATTGCCCAGCTCAACTACAACTCCCTCTATGCCTCTGTGGGAAGGAATGTCTCAATGTCTCCTGCAACATATCCAATGTTCCCATCTGCCTCTACTTACCCCGGCTGTCAGCCTTCCTTTTCCTTCAAGCCCAACTCAAGTGTTAGCCTATCCATAATCCTTTGCTTAGTATTCTCATTTAAGGGAGCTCTGTGGTTTTTCTAGACAACTTTCTACTCTTGTGTATTTTATTATACTTCCCAGGGACTCTCCACAAGTTTCCTACCACTTTGGAAATGCCAGGTAATTCTAATTTGGCAAAAGACAGTGATGCCTGGAAATGACCTTTAAGGAACCTAAAAGCCCTCAAAATTTAGGAAATGACTGAACCTTAAATGGGCGAAAGACAGAGAATGCATGGTCTCTGCAGTCAACTGGACTGGGTTTGAGTCTCATCTCTGGGATTTCATGAGTAGTTGTCCATTGGGCAATTACTAAACCTCTATGAGAACTGGTTTCCTCTAATAGGACTACTAATGCCCCTGGTTGAGGTTTTGTTCCGTAGACATGAGATACTATATTAAAATCCCAATGCCTAGCAAAAAAAAAAAAAAAAAAAAAAAGTCTATGCTAAGAAAATGCCAACTATAATTATTGTCCAGTGAACTGGCAAACTATTGGCTCTAGTGGGTCAATTATTCCAGCCTGGTCCATACATACGCTTCATAAGAGTTCTTTTAGTTTTTCTGGGACTTAGGTGCGATGTGTCAGTCAATGCTCAGCTCAACAGTTCAAGCTGAGCAGCTCAGCTATGGCTGTGTGCAAACCCAAGTGATGCCTTGTTTTGAGAGACCCAGTGAGATTGTCCCCGAAGAATATGAATCATTTTTATAAGTATAACAAACCACAAAGAAAGTTATTTCTTTGTGGCTCAGTATCATATTCACATTCTGTTTGATAAGACAGTAGCTGGAAAATGAACGGATCCTACATTTTTCTTTTTAAAGATTTTATTTATTTATTTGTGAGAGAGAGAGAGAGAGTGTGAACACAGGCAGACAGAGTGGGAGGCAGAGGCAGAGGGAGAGGCAGGCTCCCCACCCAGCAAGGAACCCGATGTGGGACTCGATCCCAGGACGCCTGGGATCATGACCCGAGCCAAAGGCAGCCACCCAACCAACTGAACCACCCAGGCGTCCCTGAACGGATCCTACATTTGTAAATGTAGATATTGGTTGCATTACATCTTCATGTAGTAACAGAAATGTGAAGCCAAGACGTGGATTTGTGTTTGTCCAACCTCTCAAACCTAGTTAATGACAGAATTAGATCAGGTTTTCTGATTCTTAGCATATTCAAAAAATAGTAATTTTATTTCCCTTTACCTTTCTTTTCATCAACTTCAAGTTAAGCTTCTATTAATTACAACTGCTCCAAGATTGTTTCATTTAGGAACTTGCTTTGTGTTTGAACAGAAGAAGAAGGGTCCAAAATGATGGCAATAAAATCCTTTTCTTCATGGTGAAATTGTGTATTGTTCACACGATGGAATCAATTTGGCTAAAGAATTCAAACTTTGAAAGAAAATCTCTTCACATTGCTTTTCTCAGTGTCAAGAAAATTGAAGTGCAAATGGATGAAAGCTATGTCTAAAAGATATCAAAACCTCTTTCATTTTGCATTTGGATGTTTTTGACATTATGTAGAGTCAAAGTAAATTTCTGCAAGTCTTAGAAAATTAGAGTAGAGGAATAAAGAACAAAATTCAGATTTTTCTTTTATCTTTTATCTTTTATCTTTTATCTTTTCTTTTATCAAAATTCAGGTCCTTCTTTTATCATTACTTCATTTGCAGCAGTGCTTCTGTATTCCTCATTGTTTCTGAATGTGTCTATTTTTTCTCAAAATTCACAGTTGCTTTTGAAAAAGGTTATCATTCTTCTTAAAGTAAATGAATTATTTCACAATTCATTAACTGACAAATTATTTATTTTTTGAGACAAAGTAAGCAATCATGTTAGATTAAAATTCCTCCCTGATGAACATCCCAGGATGCCATTTGTCAAGCACCCATATATTTGTTAAAAAATAAAAAGTAATATTAAATAAATGGTGTTTTGTGCAGTTTTTTGACCAATTAGCATTTCAAGTAGGCACAATTCAGACATATAGTTAAAATGCTTAGGTAGGGTAACCTAATTCATGAGTTCTTAGAAAAAAAGAAAATCCTTTTCTTTAATGTTTTTAAGTCAAGATTAGAAGAACCTGAAGAAATACAATCTTTTTAAAAAAAGATTCATTTATTTATCTGAGAGTGGGGGAGGGCCAAAGAGAGAAAGAGACACAGCATAAAGCAGACTCCACACTGAGTGTGGAGCCCTACGCAGGGCTCGATCTCACAGCCCTGAGATCAAGACCTGAGCCAAAACCAAGAGTCAGACACTTAATTGACTCTGGCACCCAGGCATCCCAAAATACAATATTTATGTTTGATAGAGAGGAATCTCAGTCGTTTCACACCTCAGATCATCATTATTTCACTTTTTCGTCAAAATTTACACCAAAGAAAAGGAGAGGTTACTGTAGATATGGTTGGATTATTCTCTAGGTCTATAAAGATCCAAAATCTAATTAGGTTACAATTCTGTATGCAGATATAATATCTTCAGTATGAGACAACCAGTGAACATAAGCCCTTCACTGACTGCAGGGAAGAGAACCTGTAGCTGACACTTTCTTACCATTAGATATTGATTTCCCTTTACCATCAGAATCTCAATTGTTGCTGTGATCCTAAATCTCCTGATTAGGAAGGAAGGAAGGAAGGAAGGAAGGAAGGAAGGAAGGAAGGAAGGAAGGAAAGTTCTCAGCCTTCCTTGCAGGTAGATATGGCCAGCCACACTCTTCCAGCTTATGAAATGCAAACAAAATTTACCAAGTGTGGCTTCTCAGGAAGCTCTTTAAAAGCAGGTGGACAAACACCTTTGGCTCCTTGTTCTTATTATTCTTCCTGCGTGAAACACTGATATGATACAAGAGATGTAGCCGCCATTTTTTACCCCGAGAAGACATGCGTGAAGAATCTAAATGGAGGCTGAGTGAAAAGATAGAAAATTCTAGGGTCTCTAGTGGCATCATGGAATTAATTTACCTTGAACTTCCTACTTCATGTGCTTCCTATTTTAGGAAACCAAATAAAACAAAAAACAACTTAAAGACCTCTAACTGGATAAATCACAATAAATTGAGTTCTCTGTTATGGGCATTGAAATTACTTCTTTTTCTCCTGAATGATAACCTTAGTCATCCTTCGAAGAGTAAAGTTGAAAAGTAACATTGCTTCATCTTTGTGGAGTCATTTCATGATGAAACAGACGTTTTATCAGCAGCATAAAGAGTGATCATTCTTTGCCCAACCAAAGGTCATGAAGATTTTCCCCTATGTTTTCTTCTAATTGTGCTATAGGTTTAGCTCTCTAACTTAGCTCTATGATCAATTTTGTGTTAATTTTTTTCTTTTTTTTTTAATTTTATTCATTTATTTGATAGAGAGAGTGAGAGCACAAGCAGGGGGAACAGCAGGCAGAAGGAGAGGGAGAAGCAGGCTTCCCACCTAGCAGGGAGCTTGATCCCAGAGTCCTGCGATCATGACCTGAGCTGAAGGCAGATGCTTAACAGACTGAGCCTCCCAGGTGCCCCTTGTGTTAATTTCTAAAGACGGTATGAGTTAAGAACCAAGGGCCAAAGTTTAATCTCTCTCTCTCTCTTTCTCTTACTTCTATTTCATATATGAAGCTTTCTGATTATTTCCACATGATTTGTTGAAAATGTATTTTCCCCCTTTGAATTGCCTTGTCAATTTTGTTGAAAATCAATTGGCACCTTTGTTAGAAATCAATTAGATCTCTTTTTGTAATATTTTGTAGGTATAGAATTTTTGTTATAACTGACCATGTTGCTTGTAAATAAAAGCATTAATTCTTTCTTTACAAGCTGTAAGGTCCCCCCCTCCTTTTCTTCTTTAATCACACTGACTAGGACTTACAATACAATGTTGAATAGAAATTTTAAGAGGGGACATTTTGTCCTCATTCCCTAACTTATGGGGGGAAACATTCAAATTTTCACCATGAAGTATGATGTTAACTTCAGGTTTTTTGTTAGATGACTTTTGTCAGGTTAAAGAAACTTCATTCTTTTCCTAGATGTGCTAAGAGAGTTTTTCTGAATGGGTGTTGAATTTTGTCAAAGGATTTTCTGCATCTATTGAGATGCCCATATGTTTTCCATTTTTTAGTCTGTTAACATGATGAATTACAACAATTGATTTTCAAATGTTGAACCTATCTTGTGTTATTGGGCTAAATCCCAGTTGGTTATGATCAATCCTCTTTTTATATATTGCTGAATTTGGCTTGCTAACATTTGTAAAGAATTTTTTTGCATCTATGTTTATGAGAAATGATGATAAGTAGTTCCTTTTGCCTTGTGTTATCTTTGGTGTTGGTTAATAGATAATGCTAGCCTCATAGAGGGATTTGGGAAGAGTCTTCTATTTTCAAGAAGAGTTAGTACAGAATAGAATAGTATAGTATGGTATAGAATTTATATTATTTCTCCTTTTAATGTTTGTTAAAATTCACTAGTAACCTTTGTGCAACTTACAGGGAATTTGTCTATTTCATGTAAGTTAAAATGTATTGCCATAAAGTTGCTCATTTTATTCTGTTATCCTTTTAATGTTTGTATTAAGTGTTGCAAGTGATATCTTTTCCCTTAATCCCGTTATTGATAACCTATATCTTCTCTTTTTCTTCCACAGTCTGACTATAGATTTTTCAACTTTATTGATCTTTCGAACAACTAGCTTTTTATTTCCTTGATATTTTATATTGTTTTTAATTTTCTTTTTCATTTAATACTTCTCATTTTTTACTTCCTCCTTTTTGTTTACTTTGGGATTAATTTTTCCCTTCTTTTTATAGTTTCTGAAGGTAGAAATTTGTATCAATGATTTTGAAATCTTATAATGTAAGAATTTATTGCTATGAATTTTCATTTAACCACTATTTTAGCTGCATGTCATAACTTTCATGATGGGGTGTTTTAATTTTCACTTAGTTCAAAATATGTTCTATTTCTTCTATGTAAGCTTTTTCTTTGATTCATGTTTTATTTAGGAATGTGTTATTTAATTTTCAAATATCTGGGGATTTTCTAGGTATTCTGATGTTTTGATGTTGGTTTCTGATGTTGGTTTTCTGATGTTGGTTTTTGTTGTTGTTGTTGTTTTCATTTAATTCTGTTGTGGTTAAAGAACATACTTTTTAAAATTCCAATTATTTTAAATTTCTTGAGACTTGTTTTATGTCCTAGAAAATGGTCTGTCTCGGAAATGTTTTTTGTGCACTTGAAAAGAATGTGCATTCTATTGTTTTGGGTGAAGGTTCTATAAATGTCAATTCTATTGAATAGGTTGATAGTACCTGTCATTCAGGACTACTGTAATCTCACTGATTTTCGGTCTTCTACTTCCATTAATTATTGAATGTAAGGTGTTAGTATATCTAAATATAATTGTGGATTTGTCTTTCTTGTCTGTTCTATTTGTTTTAGTTTTGTGCACTTTGAAGCTAGTTATTCTGTGTATACATTTAGATTGATATGGCTTGATAATTTAGTAACTTTATTAGTAAGAAAGGAACTTATTTCAAAAGAAAAGGAACTTGTTTCAAAATCTACTTTGTTTCATATGAATATCACTACTCTAGCTTTCTTTTGATTACTATTTTATGGTACATAATTTTCCATCGTTTTACCCTTAAGATACCTGTTCCATTATTGTTAAACTGGATTTTTTAGATGGCATATGATTGGGTCTTGTTTTTGTATCAACTTGACAATCTCTGCCTTTTAATCATACTGTTGACTTTTAATGCAATTGACAGGCTACGGCTTAAAGTTACCCTCTGGCTACTCATTTCTATTCATTCTACCTAATCTCTGTTTCTCTTTTCCTGCCACTTTGGTATTGAGTGTTTTTGCTTATTCCACTTCATCTCCATTGTTGGCTTATTAACTAAACCTCTATTTTTTTAAAATGATAGCTCTAAAGTCTGTATAATATACATATTTAACTTCTACATTCAAATAATATTATACAAGTTCACATATAGTATAAGAACTTTAAAACAGTGTATTTCCATTTTCTGCTTCTGGCTTTTGTGCTATTTTGTCATGATTTTACTTTTACATGTGCTATTTTGTCATGATTTTTACCTTTACATTATTTTACCTCTACATAGACTCCAAAATATAGTTATTTTTGCTTCTAAAAGTCTATTATCTCCTAAATGCCTTCAAAATATATGTATACTCCTTCAAATGCTTTTCATTCCTTTGTTGTAGATCAAATTTCTGATATTTTCCTTTATCCTGAAAGATTTACTTTAACACTTTGCACAGTGGAGGTCTGACAGCAATAAATTCTCTTAGCCTTTTTATGTATAAAAAAGTCTTTATTTTTATATTATTTTAAAAATATGTGTTGGCTGGATATAGAACCCTAGGTTGATTTTCTTTTCCCTCTCAGCACTTTAAAGACGTTCCACTATTTTCTTCTGGCTTGAGTGGATTCTGATGACAGGTCTGCTGGCATTCCTCTATACTTCACATGTCTATCTATTTGTTTTTTTCTCCTTGCCTGGCTGATGTTAACATTTCTCTTCAGCACTGACTTAAGCAATTTTATTATGAGGTATCTTGTGGTTTCTTCATGCTTCTTCTGCTTGGGGTAGTTTGGGGGCTAATCTGGACCACTACTGAGACAATAACTCCCTAAGAAACTTACCCAGTGCCATGTGTATGAAGATATTTTTCCACTCTGGCTGTGGGAAATAGTGACTATCTCTTACCTTATGTGAGCCCTGGGAATTGTTTTGCTTGTTCCTGCCTATGATTTTTTCCCTCCTTGATTCCCATAGTCTCTTATGTGCAAATCTAGGTCAGAATTCTACCAAGCACTTGAAAAGACCCCTTTGCAGACCTGCCTCACACTCTAGCTTCCTTGGATTTCTAAACTCTGAGCTCTTTCTTTTCCTTTCAGTAAGACACCTGGGTTCCAAGCATATTTTATTTATTTATTTATTTATTTTTAAATTTTTTTAAAGATCTTATTTATTTATTTGACAGAGAGAGATCATAAGTAGTCAGAGAGGCAGGCAGAGAGAGATGGGGGAAGCAGGCCCCCTGCTGAACAGAGAGCCCGATGCAGGACTCTATTCCAGGACCCTGAGATCATGACCTGAGTTGAAGGCAGAGGCTTAACCCACTGAGCCACCCAGGCACCCCAAGCACATTTTAAAAATATAGGTTAATGTTTACCTCTGTTTCTTTCCTAATTTGTTTTTTCATCTCTCTAACATTTCCAAATCCTTTGAAGCCTCTGGGCCAATACAAGGGTATTTCAATACCCTTCTCTTATGTCTTCAGTGCAATGTGTGTGTGTGTGTGTGTGTGTTTTATACATCTGACAATGCAGTATGATGGAATAGAGTGTAGTTGCAACCTAAACTCGCCAGAAAATCAAGTATTCCATATTCCAAAACGACCCATCTTACCCTTCTTTCTGTGGGAATTAGAAAAAAAATCCAGTCCAAATTCAAGATGTCAGTAAAGATTGGCGGTTAAGGGGCACCTGGGTGGCTCAGTCCATTAAGCATTTGCCTTTGGCACAGGTCATGATCCGAGAGTCCTGGGATCTAGCCCTACATTGGGCTCTCTGCTCAGTGGGAGTCTGCTTCTCCTTCTCTCCATGCCACTCCCCCTGCTTGTGTTCTTTCTCTCTCTCTCTCAAATAAATAAACAAAATCTTAAAAAAAAAAAAAAAAGATTAGTGGTTAAGAGGAGGGCTTTGCAGTCAGACTCCCTACGTTGACATTCTGACTCTGCTACTCACAGAGGTGTGGTCGGGACAAGTTATTTAATCAATCTGAGCCTTAATCTGCATATTTAAAATAGAAATAATTATAGGTGCTGTCAAAAGACAATGCAAGGATTGAATAACATAATCCATGTGGAGAATTTAGGACTATGACTAGTGTGTTACAGCGGTATTGGATGTTGGTATTAATACTCATGTAGTATGTAGTTGATAGCCCCTTAGCAATTTTAGAAGACAATTTTACACTTTTAAAGGATGTTTATTAATCCAGATGAACCTCAACGTGATGAAATGTATGCCTCTTTTTCTTTTGTACTATTCCACTTTCAACCAGTATGAATAGGGAACATTACATGGCAGTTCAGTCTTTCCTGAACAGTTATTCTTGTGTGTCATTGTGTTGGGGGTCTTTAAGACTGCCCTCGGATTTGGTGATTTGCTAGGAGGACCAATAGGACTCACTGTATAGTCCTATTTGTGTCTGTGACTTTTTATAGTGAAAGAATCCATAGAAAAATCAGCAGAGGAAACTAAAAGGCAACCTATGTAATGGGAGAAGAAATTTGCAAATGTCTTAACAGATAAAAGGCTAGTATCCAGAATCTATAAGAACTTATCAAACTTGACACCCAAAAAACAAGAAATAAAATGGTTGAGAAATGGGCAGAAGACACAAACAGACATTTCTCCAAAGAAGACATACAAATGGCCAATAGACACATGAAAAAATGCTCAACATTACTAAACATCGGGGAAATACAAATCAAAACCACAATGAGATACCACCTCACACTGGTCAGAATGGCTAAAATAAACAACTCAGTAAACAACACAAGCTGGAGAGGATACAGAGAAAGAGGAACCCTCCTACACTGTTGGTGAGAATGCAAGCTGGTATAGACACTCTGGAAAATAGTATGGAGGTTCCTCAGAAAGTTAAAGATAGAGCTACCCTATGACACAGTAATTACACTACTAGGTATTTATCCAAAGGATACAAACATATTGTTTCAAAGGGGCACTGGCAACCCAATGTTTATAGCACAATGTCCACAATTGTCAAACTGTGGAAAGAGCCCAGATGTCCTGAAGAATGGATAAAGAAAATTTAGGGTGTGTGTGTGTGTGTGTGTGTGTGTGTGTGTGTGTGTGTGTGTGTGTTGGAATATTACTCAGCCATCAAAAAGAATGGAATCTTGCCATTTGCAACAATGTGTATGGAACTCAAGGGCATTCAGCATAAATCATATTATTTGTACAAATAGTTTTAAGTATAGTGAGGCACTGTTTTCACTTAGAGAAAGTTTTATATCAGTCTAAAGAACTATTTACCAGCTAAATTACCAAACACCAGTCAAGACTCAACCTTGCAAGTAGACCTTTCTGAGAATAGCAGTATCAGACCTACTACATTAATTCTTTTTTGCAAAATCATCTTCTGCAAACTCTTAAGCCAGTTTTTTAAGGCTTTCTGCCTTATCAAAGATCCTCCAAAATTTCCAACATCTGCTTTGCCCGCAAGATTCCTAAAGCAGGCAGTAAAAGGGAAGGGGCAAAAAGATACAGTTATTCTTTGTCTAGAAACTGGAAACTGTGAGATAGTGTGCTTAAGTCATTGAGTTTGTAATCATTTGTTACACAGTAATTAAAAGAAAAAACAAATACATTGCATTTTCAAAAAAATAAAAATCAAAAATAAATAAAAAAGGAAGAGGAGATGAATGTATCCAGGATTATCAACACTTTTTCATTATAATTCTGACCTAGACAACATATTTATGAATCATAAATTGCTGCAGAAATTTTTCTTCATGTGTCACACATTAGAGGTAGAATTTAAAGAAAGATAAGGGTTACTACAATAGCATTGCATTAGGTATTCAGAAATACTTTCAGTTGGGCAATCTCTTTCCATCTCAATCATTAATTATCAGAAATTGTTTGTTTTTATAATTGCTATTAGAAATAATGGTATTGTGCTGATTACCTGAGGTTGAAGATTTATGACAAAAATAATACTTTCACTCATTTATTTGTGAATATCGACTACTTTGGAAATAAGTTTTTTCCTTTACTGACATACAATGAAGAAAGATATTTATGTGATATATACATATAGGATTGGATCTTTGTCCATAACCCTGAAAGTAATGCATTCTCTTTCTGATCTCCAGGTGGGAAAACTCTTAAGAGTTTTCTCATGCATCACATTAAGATCTATGATTTAACATTGTGTTCATTTGTCTGGTAACTGATTCCATGACAATGCATTTCAATATATATATTTATTCTTGGATACAACTGGAATCATATTATAGTGGATTACCATGGGTAACAAATATTTGTCTGGATGTAGAAATCAAACACTATTACAAACCTTATTCCTATGTCTGGGGTTTAAAACCTACATGTCTGAACAATTTATAAATCCAATTCAAAGGTCAAATAATTAACTCACAAGTTTAAATAATTCATAAGTCAAAAATAAACACACATCTACATACACTTTTTAATTTCTAAAAACACTGCAAATTGACAGAATATTCTTATTGTTCTATTTGGATTCTGCTTTCAGTAGCTTGTATTTTAGTTATTTCCTTCCTTCCACTTTAATTTTTAATCTTTCTGCTTTTTTCTTAAAGATTTACTTATTTGAGAAAGAGTGGGGAGAGGGGCTGAAAGAGAGGGAGAGAGATTCAAGGCAGGCTTCACATAGCCTGGAGCCTGACGTGAGGCTTGATCTCATGACACTGAGATCATGACCTGAGCCCAAACCGAGAGTAGGATGCTCAACTGACGGAGCCACCCAGGCACCATACCTTTCTACTTTTTAAATGTATATATTAAGGCTCTAATTTTTCCTCTAAATGATATTTTAGCCATTTCCCTCTAGTTCTGATGTGTGGCATTTTTGTGAAATTCAGTTTTGCCATTTTTTAATTTTTCTTATGATTTCTTCTTTGACCTATGTATTATTTAAACATCTGGATTTTACATTTCCAGATATAAGCAGTTGTAAAATAATTTCTTGGTTTCTAAATGAATCACATTGTGATCAGAAAGTATTATCTAAATTAGACTAATTCTCTGAAATTTGCCATCTGCTTTATATCTGAATATGTGGTCAGTTTCATCCTCAAATTGTACCTTTCAGAAATACGAAGACTTACTATCCCCTCAACAGGCTAACTTCTCCTACCTAGAATTCTCATTCCTTCGCTTGGAATTGAAAACCTCTTCCTGGATTCATTCTTTTTTTTTCTTTACTCCTGAAAAGCCTCCCTGAATCCTTCCAATTAAGTTAAACATTCCTTCCAACCCTTATACTATGTGTTTACCTTTCCTATAACATCTATCCCCCATATCAACTTCTCTTCTACTGTGTCCTACCACTCATATCAGGACCACCTGAAGGGCTTTTGAACTATACAGGTTTATGGTTTTACCCCAAACCTATTCACTTAGAATCTCCAGGAATAGGACCCAGGAAACTTAAGGTTTATCAATTTGAGATTAAAGTTGATTTTTGTGGGTATTAAAGTTGATGAACTACTGAGGCATATTATAATCATTTGTTGAGTTGTCTCTCTTTCCCTAATATTGCTTGCTTATTTGTTTATGACTATGTCTCCAAACCTAACGCAGAATCATTATGTTGATACGTAAAAGAAATAATAAATGTTATATACATTTTAAATAAGAAACCAAGCAGTTACCCATGTGGTATAAGTTAAGGGAAGGCTATTTCAGCCTTGTGTTGAAATCTGGACAATTTTACCAGCTTTTACTGCTCTGAGTAAAATGCTAACACCTCTATTGAATCTAACTGGCCAAACCAATTTAAATGATTTGTCCATGTCTTCATGGAGTCTCAGAATTGTAAGAGACCATTTCATACAAACAAGTGAATCCCTGTCATTATACAGATACATAATCTGAGAATGAAAGGTACAGTTGCTTGTCTGAGATGTTTAGCAAGGAGATGGGACTAGAACTTTCACTATGTATTCATGAACAAAGGAGATAAATAATAAAGAATACTTTGGAAGAAAGGGAATAATACAGTGTGAAGAAATACCAACATGAAATTTACCTGATTTTGATTTGTTAGGATGTTAAATAGAAGAACCTGTAGGGCGTCTGGGTGGCTAAGTGGGTTAAAGCCTCTGCCTTCAGCTCGGGTCATGATCTCAGGGTCCGAGGATGAGCCCCGCATCGGGCTCTTTGCTCAGCAGGGAGCCTGCTTCCTCCTCTCTCTCTGCCTGCCTCTCTGCCTACTTGTGATCTCTCTCTGTCAAATAAATAAATTAAAAAAAAAAAAAAAAAACCCTGTAAAACTCAGATGAGACTTTAAGAAGAAGAGAAGAAAAAAAAAAAAAGCCCAATGAGTCTAATCCACTAAGGAAATCAAACATTGATACATAGAGTCAAAACTTAAGAAAATTTAAAATAGAAATCTTTTAGTTTAAGTTTCTCTGACTTTCACCTCCATGTTTAAGCAACCAATGTGGAATTAGAGTCAGAAGTATTGTTACACAGTTGGGACAGTAAATTAACAGCTAGAAGAAGAGATAACATTGAATACAATTATTTTCTTTGTTTTCAATTAATTTAGGCTTCACGCAGGCCTGAATTAGTTTTACATGGCTCCAGTTAAACAGATAACCTGATTCAATGAAGAAATTTTACCTGGATAGGTATTTTTAATGTTTTAACAAATCTAGTTACTATTTCTTTTTCCTCTTAAATATTCCACCAGATGGCAGTAAATGCACCGCCTATTCTTTTAAAAAATGGAAACGGCCCGCTGAATTAAAGCAAATTTATCTCCAAGTGTTTTGTAGAGTTAAATTTTTATTGGCAGGGGAAAAAATGGCAGAAAAAAAATAGATTGAATATTTTATATGGTAAATTAAAGATACGGTCACAAGGCCAATGACAAAGAAAAAATAAAAAAGAATCAAAATAGAAAATACAAAACACTGACCTTTGTAAGAAAACAAAAATCTATAAATTCAGCCAATAGAAGTGAAAAGGCCAAACTGAGGGTTGCTGGAGGAGAGGTGGGGGGGGATGGGGTAACTGGGTGATGGGTTCTAAGGAGGGCATGTGATATAATGAGCACTGGGTGTTATACGCAACTGATGAATTACTAAATTCTACCCCTGAAACTAATAATACACTACAGGTTGAGTAAACTGAATTTAAATTAAAAAAAAATTTTTTTTAAAGTAAAAAGCCCAAATCTGTCACATGTTGAATACATTTCAGTAAAGTGTTGCCTTTTTATACTTGGTAAATTATGGTGTCTGAATTAATTTCACAGATTTCACTTGTGAAAATTTTTGTTTCTCCTTAGCCCAACCAAAATACTTCCAATAGGTAATAGAGATCACTGAGTCCTCCAAAAATCATTGCAATTAACACATATCTCCAATCTCCTTTAATTGACTGAAGCCAGTCAACAAAATTAAACTTCAATTCTATCCAGGTTTACAGCCGCACATAGGAGAGCTTTCTTTCGCCAAACTTAATCTGTGTCAACACATTCCAGAATTGTCAAAGTGGAACAGTACAAGCATAGATTGCCAATTAACAGAAGAATAACATTTAGAGCCAAAGAGGGGATAGTGTAGTCTATTTACATAGGTTGAAACGCACCTGAGGCATTACTTTGGGCCTGCAACTTAAGGTAAATTGAAAAAGTAAAGAGCATTTAAAGAGCACAGACACATTCAGTTTATACTGAGCAATTGTGAATGTTACATCCATGGAAAGCAAATAGAATGACATAACTCTCTGCAAATATACAAATGACTATTTTGTGCAAAAGGAATAAGACCTTTTGAGTGACATCAGAAGATAGCAAAAAAGATCAACAGGTAGAAAGGAAAATCTCCATGGTACAGAAATGAAGGAGAAAGGAATTTGAACGCAGATGGGATTAAGGTGGGATGAGGAAGAAGACTGTTATTAGACCCAGAAATTGGCCTTAATGACCAATGGCTTTACCACTGAGACAAGGACGGAATTTAAGATCTGGATCTCAGAAAGAAAGGAGAAGGGAGTTGGAAAAGAAACCTGTGCATAAAGCAGAAACTTAGAAGTATATGCCCTCATTTAAAAAAAAAAAAAAAAAGAAAAAATCATATGCCCTAGAGAAAACTGCCCACCAATTCAGAGAGAAGGTTGTCTGCCCTGGTGGAAGGAAACTTCCAGAGCTCAGGCTATCTAAGCTTCTTACTCTAAGAGAGAACATTCTCTCAGCTGATGCATCCCAGAAATGGGATTTACCACCTCAAGAGCTGGTGAGCACCTCACCATTTGTACCATGGAAATAATCAAGTGAACATTAACTTTGGCAGAATCATAAAATTCTAGTCAGCATCTGGCAGAGAGGCTCTTTGGGTGGGATCCTTGAAACACATTCATAAATACACTTTTTAGCTTTTGTTAAATGACATATCCTATAATATACAGAAGTTTCTCAAACTGTATTGAATCTATGCCATTGTTGGAGTCAAAGCCTAGCCTCTAGAGAAAAGGAAACAAAGCCTCGAGTCAACTGGAACATTCGATCATGCTCTATTTTGAGCAGCAAGTGTGGTTCTTTGTAAAAGGAGGAAGAAGGTACCTGGCTTTTAGGAAGTCCATGTGCTTTTGCCTAAAAACTTCAAGTTATGTTGAACAGTTTCTCCTCTTCAGCTCTATTTAATTAATTCCAACATACTTATAAACATAAAAATAGCTCCCAAGTGTTATGTAAGAACAAAGTATGAGCCATGAAACATATCACATATTTTACTTAATTTTTTTTTTTTTTTTAGCCTCAGAAAAACACTATAGGAAGATTTTATTAAGCAGAAGAAGAAGTCAAAGTTTAGGAAGTTTAAAAATTTTGTCCAAGGTCACAGAGCAAGTAACAAGCAATGTGACATTGGGTCTACTACAAATCCCCAGCCCCTCACCCTGCTCCATTGCTCACTGTATTTAGAGACAAGTCAAAGACCCACCAGAGGGTCTTGTAGACTTGATGTCAGCGACGAATGGCTGAATAGAAGACACCTGGAAATTTGTTAAACATTCAGATTCTAGGTCTCCATGTAGGGAAACCTGATTCTGAGATTGACATAGACTTACTGTCCCCTTTCAATTTGAGATTATTTTAATTACTTGAGAAATTACTAAGAACTCTTAAACCCAGAGAAGCTGGCCATCCAAACTGAGGATGAGCTGATAGACCCAAGCTGCTTGCAAAAAACAGGATTTCAAGCTTAATGATGTTTCAAAACACTGTTTTTTGCACCTCTATTGGAGAATGACAATCTACTGAAAGATACTGAAGACTGACAGGTCCTGCAATAAAGAAACATAATCATCTTATTTAATCCAGGATTTCCCTAACATGGTTTACCACCAACTTCTTTCTTGCAGCATCTGTTCATTCCACACTTATCAAGGTCAAGCACATATATTCAGGGAGCTATAGGGATAAACACTGTCAGGACATTCTGGCTTTCTGCTATCTAAATCCTTTGCTTCCTAGACCTTCTCCTCTTCTAGGTTTTTGTACTTTTCTACCCTTGTCTGGCTACCTGTTTCCAAATAACCAATCAGGTCTGCCACAGCCTTGCCTTCCACATTGCCCTTAGCTGGTTATAAACTGGATTGGAAACCTCCAAGGTCTTGAAGACTTCTTGGTCAGCATTTCTAAACAGCTAGTTCAAATAATGGAAAAATCTAAATTGAAACAATAATAGGTCAGGAGCTTGAATCCACCTCACATTGTCTTAAAATATCTAAGAAACAGTTTTCTCTTCAAATATTTAAGAAACATTTCTGAGAAAAAGGAAGATTTGTCCTCTGTTTATTTCAAGGGCCATCACCAGAACTTTTGTAAAAGGACTTTGTACTAACCACCATTGGACTGGAAGGCCCCACAAACTAGTAGTGAGTCACCTAATTCTTGACATAATCAAATGGTGGCTGGATGACCATCTTTCAAAGTTTCCTTAAAAGGGATTCTTGTAGAAGGTTGGGCTAGATGATCTAATTCTAGAAGTCTAGTCTTCTTGAAGAAATTGTTACATTCTTTCTAGAGTGTTTGCTGTGGGTGAGCTGATTAAATAATGCCTCCAGTGGCTCTAATGTAATTAGTGTGGCCTAGCAAATAACTGAAGCAATGACATAAGCAATATGACTGTTTAAATATTCAAAGTCAGAGTCAGTGAGGACCCCTGAGGATGGGGAAATTGTGTGTTCCACTTAAACATATGCCCCATACTCACAGGAATTTGTAAGTTTCAATAGTTTAGCCATTTGACTAACAGACTGAAAAGGCTTGACAGGGCAATTACATGAACAAGCTTGTACATGGGAAAAGGTAAACTATTTAAATTGTCTATTTTCAAAACAAGGAAAATAGAATGTTAATAGATTATGTATCATGTGGTGGGAGAGGGACTGTCAGACTTTGTCTTTCCTTCTGGGAGCATATTCCTGTGTATGCCAATGGGAATAGGTAATTCGCTATAGGAAACCTACGTAAAAATCAAAGATATCCCCTAATGTAAAAAGGAGAAGGTTCCTTATTGGGATCTTTTTGCCTATTATTTACTAAGGAATTAGTTATTAATTAGATTTTTGCAAAGTGGAGTTTTTGTATCAGGCAATTTGAAAGAAGATAAAAGTCACCCTATCATGATAAACTTAGTTGTGCTACTTTGTTTAAAAGCTCAGTTTTATGGATGAACTTAATTTTGGCAAATCACCAAACAGCTCTTAACAGACTTATTGATAGAATTTTACAATGGAAGAAATTGATGAGGTTATACAAAGAATTAGTAGTACAAAAAGGAAAAAAAATAAGATTCTGGAACCTTATTTCTGGAGAAAAACTACCTGTCATATCCATGAAAAGTGATGTCTCACCTTTGTGGGAAAAAAATCTGGTTGATTCAGTAGTTAATTTTCAGTCAGAAAAGTAGAAAGAAGGAAACAAAATGTCACCAGTAAGAATTAAAGGTCATAGTAATGAAGACAAAAGAAAACTAACAGCTTAAATCTGTGACTAACTGGAATACTCTGAAACTGCTGGGTAAGTGCCCCTGGAATGGCCTGGACAAGGTGAGATGATGAAGGTTAATGAGCTCCTTGAGTACAGAGGTGGTCACTCAAGGTCGTATTTTCATAAACTAGGGAAACAGTAGGCACTAGATGAATGCTTATTGAATAAATATATGGATAATTTATTATGCCTTAAAGTTTAAATATAGAAATAAAATATTGGATAAGATGGCTAGCCAATGGAATTCAAGGGTTTATTAATAGAGTAGAAACTGAAGGGAAACCGTTTAAACCCTGAATGAGTATTTTTCATCATTGTGAGATCTTGTACAAGAGAAATCTTGTAAATCTTGTACAAGAGAAAGAGGCTCCATGGGACGGGAAGAGATGGATGAAATAAATCATTTCCTTGTTTTTTCAGGCTGTTTGAAAAGTTAGTTCAAAGTTATCCCTCTTCTTTCCTCTCAAATGAGAATAATCTTAAAAGAATTCAGTCATCTTTGGAAGTATCTCAAGTCTACAACTCTTATTAAAGTTCGCTTAAATAAAACACACCTCCATTTCCAAATTATTTTCAGAAAATTACGAATTCAGCTTCTTTAATTAAAAAGTCTGGTTATTTTGTTTCATTTTGTTTTGTTTTAAAGTAATGATGTCTATCAACTTAAAATGAGTTAGATAAAACAGATATGAATAAAATACAAAAAGGCAGTTTACTAAAATTTGATAGATAATACAAGTTTGCATCATCTCTAGCTTGTTTTTTTCTTAAACATCCATTCTCATCAGCTGGGTTTTTTACATAGCATTATATCTTATCTGCAGGCCATATAGCTAATAAGTGAAATGGAGTCTTTTTATAGATTTTCTATACTTTTTCTTTGTGCCATTATCTAATATGCCAGTGCTACCCTGAGCCAAACGATTCCAGAAATCAGTTAGTGATAATTCAGAAATGCGAACTATAGCTACTTCAGGGACTAAGATTAGGGACATTTGGAATCAGGCAGTGTTCCCTGAATTTAAATATTGCTTTAGGAAGTACTTAAACTAATGTAAATGAAAAATTAATGAACCAAAAATATTCTTAATATTCACCTATAAAACTTGATCTAAAATAGGTAGCTTGCTTCCAATTTGGAGTAGCTCAGGTATCTAAAGCTTACACCCTACACAGGTAGAGATGGACTCCTAAGCTTACCTGGAGCCCAACTCTGTCCTGGAATCAAAGTAGCGAACATAGCTCAAACTCATGTCAGTCCCCTATCCAGTACCACCTGCAAATATCACCCTTCTGTCTCTTTATTACAAAATGAGATTTTTTTTTTCTTTCTTCAAATTCTGTTTGATTTGGGGGGGATCAAAAAGAGTTTTGCCTTTTTGGTAGTACTTGCTCAGGCACTGTGCTAATATATTAAATTTGTGACCTCATCGCATCTTCCTTTTAGCACTGGGAATAGTTATTATCCCTGCTTTACAGAGGAAATTGAGGTCTGATAAGATTGCTCTCTGGTCAAGTTATTGGCCAACAGCTGTTTTTCCCCCTAAAATAAGTTTTGGGATTAGTGTAGATTAGTGTAAATCTTGAGAAATGTTCTGTATCTTTTTTTTTTTAAAGATTTTATTTATTTATCTGACAGAGAGAGATCACAAGCAGGCAGAGAGGCAGGCAGAGAGAGAGAGGAAGGGAAGCAGGCTCCCTGCTGAGCAGAGAGCCTGATGCGGGGCTTGACCCCAGGACCCTGGGATCATGACCTGAGCCGAAGGCAGAGGCTTAACCCACTGAGCCACCCAGGCGCCCCGAGAAATGTTCTGTATCTTTAAAGGAGAATTGATTTGGTTGTAGTAGGATCTCCAGTCCCTCCACCAAATATGTCAACTATTGGACTTCAGCCTAGAATTTATCTGGCCCTCATTTTACCGACTGTCTGTCTTAGTTTATCAAGTCAAATATAAATGTATTATAACAACCAGAATTTAAGGTATTTAGAGACAATATTAAAAGTCTGATTCTGGATGTCACAACGTATTTCCCACCAGATGGAAAACAGAGATTCCAGTATTCCCTGCCATCTTAAGAAACACAAATATATCTGAGATGATCACAGAAAGTGGAAGAGGCCAGAGAAGCAACATAAGCTAAACCAACCCCTTTAGTTAAGGTGGTGGTAGGAGCAGAATGGAAAATGATGGACACTATACAGTCCTTCTGTAATATTTTGTTTATGTGACAAAATGAACCCAATTTGGGTTCTAGATTATCCCTCTTTTCTTTGGTAGCATTTCATATCTACCTATTGTGCTTGCATGCAGAGTTTAAGCAGAACGTGTTATAATGTCTGGGCAGGATGGGCAAAGGGGTGTCCAAGAGGTCAGGTCAGACTTGGGGCTAAACCAGGTCTGTGACTATATAGCTGGGGAGATTTTGAGCAGGTCCCATAATATCTATGAATATTACTTTCCCATAAGTCAGAATGTATTACATCAACTTTAAACTCTTTTTTTTTTAAAGATTTCATTTATTTATTTGACAGTGTGAGAGAGAAACAGACAGTGAGTGCACAAGCAGGGGTAGCTATAAGCAGAGGGATAGGAAGGATGGGGCTCTATCCCAGGACTACGGTATCATGACCTGAGCTGAAGGCAGAGGCTTAACCAACTGAGCCACCCAGGTGCCCCACATTAACTTTAAAGTCTTTTCCAGTTTTATGATTCTAGAACTCTGTGTGTGTGTTTAAATCAAGTTTTCTTTTTCTCAGTTATTAGTTCATCCACTCCATGCTCATATGGCATGTTTCTATCTATACCTGTCATGCTGCTGGTTTAGAAATGTTCATACAGGTAATACTCACAACTCCAGACACATACTAATACAAAATACTGAATTCTGCTACCAATAAGTATGACAAAATTAGACCATATTATTAACTCTGGAATATTCATTACTTCATAAACCAGATCTAATGATTTCTAAAAGCCTGTGGAGTACATATCATCCTTCTACCTAAATGAAGAAACAAGACTCATGAAGATTAAACATGCCAAGATTACTCAAACAATGAATCATTACTCCATTAGCTGGCATGTATTCTTCTAACATAACAAATTAATCTCCTTTTGCCATATCATGTTTCAGTGGCACAAACATATAGCACTTGTTGCAATTTGGATTCAAGAGTGAAAGAAGAAAGAGTAGTGAGAGGTACATTTTCAGGTTATATGAAGCCAGAAATGTTGTCTGCAGCCTGGGAAGAGTGAAGGAAGCCAATGGGTTACATAGTCCTCAAAAGGGCTTCTAAAAAACATCTTCTGAAATAACATCCAACCACGACTGGAGGAATTTAGGCTTCTTTCCAGCAGAGTCTAAATGATAGACATTTTTTCCTTCCCCTGCTAAGATCAGAAGCAGATAGTGACAATTGGAAGATCTAAACCCCATAATATTGAGGACACATTTATTAGGACCTGTTGGACTTCATCGTGTCAGTGAGGTGAGATGTGGAGGAAGCAGAAGTTTGATGAAAAGTCAACCAGATGAGAGAGACGCTGATGGCTCAGCAGTAGAAAAACATCTGGTGCCCAGGGAAAAGACCTGCTGGGAGAGAGAAATTCTCACTGCCACACCAAGCATTCTCCCTCCCACTGAAGACACAGACCAGACCAGCAAACTTAAACCATTTAAGATGGTTACATTCGCTTTATCATGGTAATGGATACAAAGAAAAGTGTACCAACAACCTTTCCTTAGAACTTTCTAGAACCTCCCCTGCCACCATCGCCCCACTCCCTGCCCCAGGCAAAAAGACAACAAACCAAGTTAAGATGATGCAAATAAAGCCCTTAAAGAGCCTCATTTATACTAAATTGCTGCTGAAGAAGAAAATGTTGCTTTTAAAGCCTTACATAGAGCCTCTTACCCCGGGCAGGCTGTGGCTGTTCGATGGAGATAATCACCTCCAGCTGACCTATAATTACCTACTTTGGACTAAATCCACTCTGATTATGTACCACCAAATGGATTGAACTGAAATTCAGATTTTCTAAAAATAAAACAGCTAATGACCCAGAGCAAGTAATAGTCTCTAGATGATTCATCATAAAGACTAAACTTAGCTAGATTACCATGTCTGCTTACCAGAGCAGTGGCTGTCTTGTTTTCTCGGATATGAAATTTCATCTTCCTCTAAAATACTTGAAAATCAGCCATTCTGTTGAAAGCCACATGTATCTGAGAGACTGGAAGATGGCTTTCTGAACAAAAACTGGCCCTCTAGCCACAGGCTACTGCCATGATTACAGCGAGCAGTGCAGAGAGCAGATGGGATTGCTCAGCCACACTATTCAGAGAAGGAAAATCACCATTGTGCCAACGCACAAAATTGTATTACCCATCAGACAGATAACAGTTCTTACTGGCTTACCACTGTGTGCAGACTCTGTACACTGGGAGGGGAGGTGACACTATTAAAGACATAGTCCTTGCCCTGAGGGAGCTCTCACGGTCATTAAAGGGACAAAGGAGAGTGGAGCAAAGGGTAGCTTGGAACTACAAGGAGAAATCTCCTCTCTAATCTACCTGCTAGGTGAATGAGAATATCAGCAAAAATGGGAATAATGTTGGAATAGTAACATTATTCTTTTAAAAATTTTTGTGGAGATGTAATTTACATGTAATTGTATTAGTATCAGGTGTACAACATAATGATTCAATATTTGGGTATATTGTAAAATCGTCACCACGAGAAGTCTAGTTAACATCTGACACCAGACATAGTTACAATTTTTTTCTGTGATGAGAACTTGTAAGAATAATGTCCTATTTAAGATGTATTTTAAGTTCAATATTTAATACAAATATTAGTTTCCACTTATCAGAAAAGATGACAAAAAAGAAAAGTTTACTGAGAGCTTAAATTCTCTTGCATTTGAATTCTTCTTTGCCTCCTTCTTCTTGCCCAGTTCTCTTTGTTGGCTTTTCCTCAGCCCACACAGGGTGGTAGTGCCAATGAAGGTGTTTGGCAGAGTGTAGTTACTAAAACAATGTTCATTCTAAAGCTAAGTGGTAGAAGCCTTAAGGCAAGCAACATTTTAAAACACTGTCCTTACCACAAGTGTTCTTCAAAAAGACATACTGGTGTTCTTTTGTTGCTGGTCCCTTGTGTTAATTGCCAAAAGTAAGGACAAATGGACAGATGTGACGAGCAGGTGCTTGCACAGGAGATGAAAAGAGACGGATCTCAGTTTGGTACACCGCCATTCCATTAATTGAACATAGTACACCCCACCCATACATTGACCCAGATCCTTCTTTCCAAGGATGGTCTTCCATGAGAAAGTTCTGCTTTGCTGATAAACCAATGTTGAGATTAGCCCAAGTAAATGTCACAAAAAATGAGGTGACATCTTCAAAGCTGGAGTGAGAAAAACTCCCCAAGATTTATGAGATAAAAGCCTACTATAATGGAAAGAACAAAATAAATGTTTTCTGAGCTTGTTTGTAATCATGCCAGCAATATTTATATATTACCATTTCATTGTCAATTTCTACATGTAACCGATGATAGGTCTCATTTCAAAAATTTATTGCAATGGCTTTCCAAAGGAAGAAGACACGTCCTACTTGGCTTAGGTTGTCAATGTCTGGGGAGAAAAGTTCTGAATCAAGGACAATTCCCTTCCATTTCAGACATTTTTTGTGTTTGAGATCCTATGCAATCATGTGTTTACAAAATAAAATTTTAAGTCTGGTTATTTAAAAGATAGTCGGAAACTAATTTAATGGGAAAACAGAAAATCAAATTGTAAAAAAAAAAGAAAAAAGAAAAAATCAAATTGTATTTTCAGCTCTGTCAGTTACTCTATGACTAACAAATACTTATTGAACTAACAAATAAGCCTGCAAATGAACTTGAGCAAGATACCTAATCTTTCTGAGCCTCAGTTGCAGCATCTGTATAAAAGGGACAGCAATATTTGCTCCTTTATTTTACCTCTCAGGATTGTTTTGGAGACAAATAGGGAAACATTTGAGAACATGTTGTCCTTCAGAGTAAATTTTCCATCCAAGTTTTTCATAGTTTTCATAGGGAAAAGTTTGTGACTTATCACAGGTAAAGGAGGCACCTTAGCCCATCCTAGCCCTATTTTTCCAATCTGACATGCATCTAATGTAGTAGGGAGTGGAGGGATGCTGTTAAAAAATACTAAACCTTCTCTGAGAGCTCTGAATAATAAACCAAAGCCTATATGACCTTTCAGCCCTCATAACAGCATGAGAAAAGGCCATTTTATAAGACAGAGGAAACACAGTGTCACAAGTGTATGAGTAATGATAGAATGCAAGGACGTTTTATTTTCAGTAGCTCTGTGTGCTCTCTCTGCTTTAGCAAAGGCCTACCACTTATCACTCTAATAGAGTAAGTGAATTATTCCCCAAAATGGAACTCGCTTTGACATTTCCAGGAGGCTACAAAATGCACAAGATAGTAAAACAAGTAAGAAAGATCCTACCATCTGAGGTGCTATGTCAACATAATTTACTGTGGGACTTAACACTTGCACCATTACCTTGACAATAACCAGGATACAGAGCTATGTGTCAACCTTCAATAGCTACCATGTTCCCTACTCTGTTTGAAAATACCCAGGACAGTGCTGGAACATAGTAGTTTTTCGACTGAAACTCATCGATAACTGAATCTAATATCTTACACCTTTCTCATTAACAATCTTCTTGTGTTGAAAGTCCATTCTGAAAGATCAAATTTCATTACTTATTCAAAGACATTTTCATACATAGAAAATCTTTTGAGAATTTAATATGTACAAAGGGCACAAAATTGATAGATCTAACATAGACATTATCTGTGTTATGGGAAGGAGAGCTGCAAAGTAGATCACTTAATCACTCCTGTGCTTCAACCTCACAAGGAAGAACACCTCCCATGGGTCTATCTAAAAGAATGATGCAGAAACAGGGTAGAAGCCATCCCTTTTCAGAGCCCAGAGGTCACAGACCCTAACCATCCAATGCCCAGGGATGACTGAGGACCTGTTGGGATGACAGCCCCACAAAAGAGGAGGCAAGTGTCTCTGGACTAAAGGTGAAGGTTCTATTTCTCCTTTAACTATCTTCTTCCCAACAGAGACTCAGATCTTTCATTTAGTTTAAAACATCAGGTTTTTTTAAATGTAGGTTGAGTTTATTTTCAGGTTTTATTGTTTTGTTTAGTTGTATTATAATTAGGTGACTACTCTGGGATTGATGATTTGTGAAATGTCCATCCTTGCTTATATTATTGCCTTCTTTTTTATTAGCATATATGAATTTTATTATTTTGAGTGTTTAGGCACTAAGAAACATCAAAAGTAGATCTACATAAAAAATTCCTTGATAACTTCAAGTTCTTGATCTTGATGTAAACAGAGAAGAGTGATTCCACCCCCCACCTCCAATCTATCAAGACATGATGGATTTTGTAGGGTAAAATATGAAAGAACGATTCCAAACTTATAATAAATAAAGCACCAAAATGCCAGGCCACTGTAGTCAGGATTCATTTGCAATACACCATGGGCTGAGCTGACATTAGATGACCTTTCTAAACTGACCATCTACAACCCATGAACGTTTCTCAGCATCAAATGCTGATTAATAAAAATCACTGAGAAAATAGAAAACAACTCACCACCACTTCTCAGTGCTTGCTAAGTCCACATAAATAAAACAATGACAAAGAGGACAATTTTAGTGGTTGCCTCATGTGAATCAGGGTTAATAGTGACACTGAACTTGCAGTTTTCCTACACATGTAGGTTAGGATGGAAATATTTGAGCCAATTACCATCGGTGTTTGACAAGGTGGGGAAGTGGGGTTTGGTTTACCAACTCATTAAAAAAAAAAAAGACTATCCCCAGTATACTTACTAACGCTTTATACTTTTATCTTGTGTTTGTGATTTAGAACTTGATGGACTTTTCAAAAAACAGAAGACTCCCTCTGCAGGTGATATGATGAGTAGTGGGACAGGTGGCTCATGGAGAGCTCACAGTTTTAACCTGAAGGTCCTGGTCAGCCCTCTACCCTTCACCTTTTTTTATTTCTTTCCATGTTTTCTCCTTTTTTTTCCTGCTTATCTCCCTGACCCACTTCTTTAACATACTGCTTTTATAGGCTCCTTGTCCTTTCCTCCCTTTTGACCAGCTGTTTAGTGAGCACCTACCATGTGCCAGCCCCATATTGGATTCTGGGGCATAGAAATGTATCTAAGACATATGTCCTGTAGCTCAGGGAGGCACTGTCCAGGATGAACATTATCCCCTTTAATCCTCACAACTCCCCAGGAGATACCTATTATCTTCCCATTTATAAATGAAGAAACTGAAGTCAGAAAGGGTAGGAATGTGTCCAAAGTCACACAGCCACAGTGAGGCACAGAGGAAATTTTACCAAAGGGCAGCCCCTTAGCTTTTCCACCAGTAGTCAGCCTCCTGGATTCTCCTCCTCACTCTGCCTTCATGCCTCATTTACTGCTTCTCCTATTGTCTTCCATTCTAACTCCTAAGCATTTCCCTTCACTTTTCCCTCTGAGGAAGTCAAACAATTATTTTTAATTGATAAAAGTCAATTAGTTTTTAATCCAATTATGAAAACAACAAGATTTGGTGTTGGTCCAGCTTTCCATAAATGATTATGAAAACCAGAACTTGAAGGGGCTTAGAGGAAATTATACCCATTTCTTAAAGTACTCCTGCCTAATTTTCCTTTGTTCTGTTTGATCTTTTTAACATTTATGGGAATGGAGATTAGACCCTGATTCCTAACTCAATGTCCTCTGATACCTTCTCTGGCTCCATTTTTAAGAATTGAAATACGCTCTGCTGAAATAGGCAAGAAAATAAAAAAGAAAGAAAAAAAAAGAAAGCAAGAGAGAGAGAAAGGGAGGGAGGAAGGAAGGAAGGTAGAGAGACTACCTTCTCCACAGAAAGAATAGAACACCTTCATTCACCTATCATGCAAGTTTGTTGTTAACCAACCATAGGGTATCACCATTAAAAGAACTACAAGAAAGCAAGGGGGAAAAAGGAAGACTGAATTTTTTGTTAGCAAACTAAGGAAGTAAATAAATAAATATAAATAATAAAGTAAAGTAATATCAAAATACCATTTCAGAGTAAGGAGGTGGGGAACAAATTAATCTTTTTGAACCAAACAAAGAGGAAAACAATCCCATTGGAAACAAATAAGTCTGTTACAGAAATTGATCACTTGAGAAACAGGATAAAGGAAAACAGCAGAAACCAGCGAAGCTTACAAAGTAAAGTAACTCAATTGTAGGGTTAACGTTTACCTAATCAATACCTAACACCTCAGATTAATGAGGACCTGGCAAGAATCTAACTTTTCCATATCACAAACACCCAACTGGGAAGGATTGAGCATCAGTCAACAACAAAAAAGAATCAAATCACACCATCTCCTTAGTATTAAATAAAAGCAGATTACAGAAAGCACTGGTGCCTGCCCATCCCTTTCCTCAGTAAGAAAAAAAGAAAGACATTAATAAGAGTTCATCTGTGAAAACTTTCTGTCAGCAATCACAAACAACACTATAAACAAGACTTTCTATCAGGACAGGAGTCTAGAGGTGTATTAAAAACAAATAACAACAAAGCCTTACCTAGCGTTCAATCTGCAACCAAATAAATGATATAAATAGAATGCTTTTAATAGCAGATTGCAAAGTTTTCCCCCTAATGCATAGCTTTTAAAAAATCATTACTTTTCTGGCAAGCACTCTAATCTGATTATATGTCTTTTACCTTACTTCTATCTGGATTTATCTTAATGACATGTATAAACAAATAAAAATCAATCCATTTCATAGCCTTAAATAATTAAACTACTTAAGACTTATGCAGAATTTTTAATCATTTTCGTTCTGAAATATATATTTGGTTAACAGAATTTGCAGCAAATTATATGTAGAGAGGAAGAAAGTACTTTATCTCCATCAAATAATAGAAGCACATCCATTTGTTATTTTTTAAATGGTGACAGCAAAATCAATTCTAAGGGGGGAAAAGGAAAATGAGATTCTGAATTTGTCACCATACCTTCTAGTTCTTCTTGACACACTAATTAGTCTCCCACCCTCTTTTCTTATGCCTTACAGGACGTTTGCCTGGAGGAAAAATGAAACTGGCGAAACAGAAGAGTAGCAGTGACTAATGCGAAGGACAAGAGAGAAGTGACAATCCCTCTGAAGGGAGCCATTGTCTATGCTGTGTGCAGGGATCCAGGCCTCACTCTTCCAGCATTTTCAGTTGTTTACAGAAATTCCTATGGAGAGCATATACTATCCATAGCTCCATCCTTGGTAGGTTGGTATTTATACAATTAAAGTTGGTGTGTGATTTCTGTACAGCTCCTTAGGACTATAACTACTCCTCTCTGAAACTCAAGAGAAGAGATATAAAAGACCCTGCCATCATCTGGTGGAGTGGAGAAGAGGATCTTTCAAAAGTTTTGAATATCAAGTATAAAAGACAGCCAGACTCCCTGCTAGCTTTGAAAAATAGTTATCTTTGAAGTTTAGGGCCAAAATTTGATAGTTTTAAATTAACTTAAGATCTGATTTTTAAACAAAAGGGAACTATTTGAACACTTATATTTTTTTAGGGGTCCCTGACAGAGCGCAGAATTAGAATAGGGATTTCACTAGAAATTACCTAACTCAGGAAAGCATGCGACCGAACCTATTGTCATTAAGAACTGGTAAAAGACTAACACATAAGAAATGTCTCCATTATTATACTGTTTCAGACACATTACTTCTCTACCATAATTTCTTATTCAAATGCCCTGTTATTCTCCTGAGGAAAAATAAAGCAGGTTTAAAATTTTTTAAAAAATACATAAAACAAAACAAAAAAACCCAAAGAAATGTCTGTCAGCTGTCTATATACAAATATATATATTTGTGTGTGTGTGTGTGTGTGTGTGTGTGTGTGTGTGTGTATAGTTACATCTTCCAAAATTGACTGAAGAAGTAATCTTTTTTTTTTCTTCCTTTCACTATGGTGAGGTCTGGAGTTATTTATGCCTGTTAGAATTCTGAAAACTTATAAATGGAATTAGCTTTAGGTAAGATAGGATTTTAAAATTTAGGGTGAAAGCACCAAATTGACATTTAGGACCTAAACTCAGAGGGGAAAAAGTCTTGTTGCTGTGGAAACGAGTGTAGATGCATAACCTTAAACTTCTCTGTATCTAAGGACTGCTTCTGACTTGAGGTTAATTTCCTACACACACACACACACACACACACACACACACACACACACCGCTGAACTTGAGAATGCAAAGCACCAGCTTTACCAAGTGAACATACAGTAGAATATTATATGAATAATATAATATAATATTATTTTATTATTTTATTTTCTATTATTATATCATTTACATTATATTATTTATAATAATATATAAATATATAATAATTATAATAATGAATAATAATATATAGAATAGTATAGAATGATATATCATACTAGAATATCATAAGAAACATTATAAAATACAATAAAAATATTACAAGAAAATGAAGATGTTGGTCAGGAGTTCTTAAATTTAGGCTACCACTTCTTCACAAACATCTCTCCCAGATAACTACATATTGTAAGGCAGCTTGTTTCAGTAATTTTCTGTCTTTGTCATTTAATTTCTCTCCAGTACAATCTCTCACTACCCATTTTACCTTTCAGCTAAACATGGTCAATATATTCATGTAGTCTTTAAAAATCGTGCATCTTGGTTATCTAAAATATATGTTTTAATCAGATAATCTAGCTAGAATAATTATAGCATGACACACAGGCATCAATAAATATTCATTGAAAGGATTAATGAATGAGTGAGTAAATAAATAAAAAATGAATGAGGGTTTTTTTGGTAAAGATTTGTCCTTCCTAATTTACAAATTTAGAACCACTAAATATATTTACCTAAACTATTGGAACATGGATATTTTAATCTGTTTTAACCTAAAACCAATTTCTCCTTAACTTCTTCTCTATTGAAATAAAATTGTTTTATTTTTATATTATGAAACATCATAGGAATAAAAGTCTACACAACATAAATGTGTATTTTAAGGAATAAAAACAAAATGAACACACATGAACTCAGCAGCAAGATTAATAGATAGATTACCAATATCTTTGGAACCACTGTGTGGCTCTCCCACTTAATCTCTCCCCTTCAAGTGATCACAATCCCAAATATTATTTATCATTCCTTACTTTTCTTCACGATTCCACTATCCCAAACAAAATATTGTAATTTATTTTCATGTTTGAATTCTATGTAAATGGAATCACACTGTACATAATCTACTCACCAGCCTCATTTACTCACCTTACACTTCTGAGATTCAACCATGCATTAATATGTATAAATTTAATTCATTTATTTTTGTTGCTATATAATATTCTATTGTATGGAGAGAAAAACCAACACTATTTAACCATTCTTAAGTCAATGAACATTTGAATCATTTCCAAGATTTTGCTCTTCCACATACTATTGTGAGGATTTTGTATAGATTTCCAGATGTTCATATGCAAGAATTTCATGAAGGTATATACCTAGGGATAGAGTAATTAGATCATAGGATAGGTGCATACTCACCTTTATTAGGTAATGTCTGTTCTTCTAAATTTACACTGCCTGAAGTGGTTGAGAATCTAACTGCTCCATATCCTCTCCATAAACTTGGAATGATCAACTTTTCATTATCTAATATGATGGTATTAAAGTGTTATTGCATTGTGAATTTATTTCAATTTTGCTTATTAATGAGGTAGAGCATCATTTTGTACATTTCTTGGTTGTTGTTATTTCCTTTAAGAGGATTTTCTTTTAGTTTCCTCTTGTTGGGTAGACAAATTACGCAAATGTAGTAGCTTAAAAGAGCATGAATTTATTATAGAATTCTTGAAGTCAAAAGTTTGAAATGAACCTTGTGGGGCAGAAATCAAAGTGTCAGGAGATCTGTGCTCTTTTTGAAGGCTCTAGGGCAGAATCCAATTTCTTGCCTCTTTTTAGCTTTTAGATTAGGCTCATAAAATATGGATTTTTGTACCTTTCCATAGAAATGTTATTTTAATATACTGTAATGAATCTTTCATTTTTTATTACTATATTTTTTTTATTACTATCTTTAATGAACATTTGCTTTGAAGTCTATTTTGTCTGATATTTAGATAGCTCTACAACCCTACTATGGTTAGTATTTGCTTAGTATCTTTTTCATACTTTTACTGCCAAACTATCTGATTTCTAGTGTTTTAAATAAATATTTTAAATATATGTTGTTGGATATTTTTTATAGCTATTTCACATTTCTTGTCATTGTAACTGGAGAGGTTAGACCATTTATATTTATTGTGATTACTGTATGTTTGGCTTTATTTCTACCACTTAATCTTGTGATATTAGTTAATTTTTTTCTTTTCTTTGTGTGAATGTGTGTATGTGCATGTGCACATGCATGCATGTGTGTGTGTGTGTGTGTGTGTGTGTGTGTGTTACATTCTTTTCAGGTCTTCCTCTGGATCAATTGAGGTTTTTTTGTTTTGTTTTGTTTTGTTTTGTTTTTTTCAATCCATTTCTCCCCTCTACTTGTTTGACTGTGCTGTTCTGTTTGCTATTTTTTGTAGGTATCTTAGGTAATTTTTTTAAATGAAGTTTTTATTTAGGGATAATTTTAGATTTACAAAGAAGTTGCATAGGTATTACAGAAAATCCCCTTATAACCCTCACCCAATTTCTCCTATAGTTAACATTTTACATTACCATATATTTTTATCAAACTAAGAAATCAACATTGGTTCATTACTCTTAAATAAACTTCAGATTTTACTTTTATTTTACTAAAACCCTTCCTTATTGTTGCTTCAGTATCCAGTTAAGGTTGCACATTGTATTTAGACCCTGGCTCTTCTAACATGTATACTTAAAAGACTTTAAATGTTATCAATATCCATATTCATCTCACAAATAATCTAAAGGAATTTGAATATTTTAACTGATGTCCCTGTTGTTTCCACTTAAATGTTATTATGGTTCCATATTTTAGTTCTAGCTTTTATTATGCCTACAAATTAATCCTTATTATAATCATCATTATCACAACTATTATATACATTTCATATTTGTTTTGATTTACCTGTATGTTCACCAATACATTTATTCATCTTTCATACATTCATATTAAACTCTACCTAGAGAGATATTTACCCTCTTCTTGAAGGAATCCTTTTAGAATTTCCTGAACTTTGGATAATAAATTAATGAGTCTTTGGCTCTGAATGTCTTTATTTTATCTGATTAGTGAAAGATAGTTTTCTTGGGAATAAATATTAAGTCAGCAGTGATTTTTGTCTTAGCATGCTTCAAGATATTATTCTGCTGTCTTCTGGCATCATTTAATGATTTTCAGAAGTTGGAAATTAGTGCAATTTCTGTTCTGTTATAGGTGGTCTATTTTTTTCTCTCTCTTTTTTGAAGATATGTTTTTCTTTTATATTCAGCTACTTTATGATAATGTGTCTACTTGTGGATTTTTTCCTGTTTGCAATATATATACAAACATATACAAACATATTATATATTGTATACATATGTATTGTATACATAATATGTTTGTATATATATCTTTTGTATTTTGTATATGTTTGTATATATATCTTTTTTTTAAGATTTTTTATTTATTTATTTGACAGAGATTACAAGTAGGCAGAGAGGCAGGCAGAGAGAGAGAGGGAAGCAGGCTCCCCACTGAGCAGAGAACCTGATGCGGGGCTTGATCCCAGGACCCTGGGATCATGACCCAAGCTGAAGGCAGAGGCTTTAACCCACTGAGCCACCCAGGCGCCCCATTTGTATATATATCTTAACTATCACCCCTTTCCTTCATAAGCATAATTTCATTATTAATCCTTTCATAATTTACTTTCATAATTTCCTTTACCTTGCCTTTTTAGATCTGTATCCTGGAATCTTTAGGTCTATCTTCCAGTTTACTCAGTTTGTTTTCAGCTATGTCTCATCTGTTTAATGCATCCATAGGATTTTAAATTTATTTTGTATATTTTTAGTTTCTAGAAGTTCTGTTTGAGTCTTCTTACAATTTGTTAGCTTTTTATAGTGTTGTTTGCACCAATTTTTAAGCTTAATTCAATTCATTTAGATGTATTCCATAGTCCTTTTCATTCAATTTATGATAATACCAGAAGTCCTTGTGGTTCTGCTCTAGTGTCTCTTTTCTCACCTATTCTCAAGAAACCTTGTGTGCTCTATGAGTTTTGACTATGGACTGATACTTTCCTTGGAATTCTTTCTGTGAGAATACTTTGAAGACCAGGTATTAAGTTTTTCCAGAGGTAATTTATATTTGCTTGTGTCACTATCTGGGGGTCATTTCCAAACATGGGTTACTTTAAACTTGCTTCTTAAGGTTTTTCCAATTATACAGATAGAATAAATCAAAATCACACATCTTGATGAGGCTGAATTTAATTACAAATTCTCAAATGAGATTATTTTTTCCTCTACCTCACATCAAGTTAAAGATAGCTAAGTTTTCTTGCCTCTCTTTCTTTACGCTGAGCTTTCTTCCTTGTACGAAGATTGTAAAGAATGTAATTCTCTAGGGTTTCTTATTGATTAGTAAATCTTGTGAGGGTCTCCACCTGACATAGTTCTGAGGTCTTGTATCCACCCTCTTTGCTTGTACAGTCTTTGGATGGAAAACTCAAAGTCTCAATGTGGATAATTTCAGAATAAAAGCTAGCATCAGTACTTACTTGCCCTCCAGCATTCCTGTTTAACTTTGGTTTTGCCTCTGCATATCATTTCCTTATTATCAATGTTTTAAAAGATTTTCAAAATATATTTTATCCAGAATTTTACTTAGTTTAGTCATAAGAGTCACTCAGTTTACTTATTTTACTATATTGACAGAAATAAAAATCCTTAGAGAACTAAAATCTCTAGATTTATTTTTAGACTGTTTTTTTTCTGTCCACAAAGAAGTTCCACAAGTTCTGTTATGCAATTTGGAATAATACAATTTATGAATGTCCCTACTCTCATTTTATTTGTATTGGATAACGTGTATTAATTTACACTTGAGAAAGTATAACACACAAAGTAAAATATAGCCAATTTACCTAAGATGCATCTGGAAGTGCAATATTTAGTTTAGACAATTGGGGGAAACTGTGTTACTATTTCTTCATCAATCATAGTATAAGGCCTGGACCAAACCTGATTCCATGCACATCACTTGTTTGTCAACCACAAATCATGTCAGGCATTGCTACAGCACTGACTGGCACAAAATTATCTGAGCAGAATAAGGGACAGAAATGGAAAGTCAGGCAATGCTGAGGAAAGCTAACTATCAATAGTGTATTTATATACTCTGGTTTATATTATATCCTTATATCTTAGGACATTTCACGTTTGATCATTATTTGTGAAATCACCTAAATAAGGTATCTTTTAGTTTCAGAGTTTTTCTGAATCAATGATCAGTTTGAATTATAAAATTTTAACTCTTACATTTTCTAAGACTACTTCTAAACATCATGGGTTAAGAAGATTGCTGTTTCTTGTCAAAACTATCCTTTTTTTTTCATTCTTTAAAGCTAAACTTACTTTGCCCAGCAGTTGACAATTATCAAAAGCTTTCTTTCAAATATAAAGATGACAAACTAAAATTAAAAAAAAAAACACTGTTGCTCTTTTAACACACACAAAAATTAATACTCTCTTTATTGCTTTCTTGTAGATCTGCTCATAATTTTTGGATGCATCAGTAGCCCTAGAACTGTGTGTACTATGCTAAATAGTCATGAAAATAAAATCCTAGTCTTGCTGACCACAAATATTGTCATCTATACAAACCACTAACAACATTCCAATATCTGCTTTCCATAAGCTTTATTTTGCCTTAAAAATCGGTTACCAAATGACATTGGACATCTGGATTCCTTTTAGAAATTAAGCAATAGTTTATGTGAATGACCACAGACTTGACACACAGAATCTTAAAACATCAAACAATTTCAAAAATAAAATGAGCCTATTTATTGGGTGTTACAGGCAAAAAAGAAAAGCACAGAAGTGACAACAGTCATCAAGCCCTTATTCACATACTCTTGGTCCAAGACTTTTGCTCTTATGGTGTTTTTCTACAAATTGGATGTAACTGTAAACAGATTTGATACTGACAACTCCTACTAAACTGTGATTTGGTAACTGTCGGACAATTTTTCTCAGGAATGTTTGATCTTAGACCAAACAAGATAAGCCACTCAGTTGCCCCATCTCTGAATTAACTATTCATCAGAAGCAGGCATGGTCATGAGTGGTCATCTTACCTAAGCTGTCAAAAAAAAAGTTATTTCTCATTAATTTTTTTTCTAAGACCTATTCAGAGAATTGGGGGCCTACTAATTATTGGTTCAATTGATTTATCAGACTTAAGAAAGTAAATATATCCTTCCAGTTAAGTATTACTGACCAGTAATACATAATATAATAATATCAACAAATATTAAATTTCATGTATTATACTTTTAAACCAAAATGGAGTCAATATTCACTTCTAAGTCAGTCTAAATTTTATGTCTTTTTTCTATAATCTTAACAATATTCCGTGAAATTCTCTCCTACCAGGTAAGAAAATCACAAACAGAATTTTAAGAGATCTATTTAGAGGTAAGAAAGGTAGGTAAGTAGTAAAAAATGACTCACAGAATTTGAGGCTCAGATGACAAGGAGATTAAGGAGAGTTAATAGGAGAAATAAGGAAATCAAGAGAAGAAAGTGAGTCTAGAGAGGAGGGGAAGAAGAGAAGTTTTTTTTTGATATATTGATTTTGAATTCATAATGCCAAAGTGAAAGGAATCAGAGATCTGAATAAAAAGTGAAATGAATACTGCTAAGAGACACAGGTAATTCAAAATCCAGGAGCAACCTGAAATATTAATAAATCTGACAATATAACCATAAAAACTTTTGAATGACAAGAAACACCATAAGCAAAGTCTAAAGACAAGTAACATATTATATATAACACGTTTGGCAACTTATAGAAAAGAGCCAGTATCCTCAATACATGAAGGATTTCTAAAAATTGAAAATTAAAAAAAATAGAGCAACACAAGATCATTAGAAATAATATGAACAGGCAGGCCATAGAAAAATTAATTCAACTGACCTTTAAACACAGTGAACAATGACCAGCTGCACTCACAATAATAGAGATACAAATTTTAACTAAGAAACCACATTTCACCTATGAGATTGGTAAAATCCATAGTTTCTTTTGATAAAACTGAAAATAAGTACTGTAATGCATTGTTGGTGGGAATGCAAAATTATATAACTCATATGGAGAAAAATTTAACAAAATATAACTGAATTACATGCATATTAATTTCCCACTGACCTAGCAACCTCATTCCTAAGAGTCTATGTAAAGACTCCTATGTAAAAACTATCTATGTGAAGATACAGCAGGACAACATGATATGAGGACTATGCCATGTATATAAAATATGTGGAAATGCTATATATTAATACTTTCCATATAAAATATGAAATATTAATGACACACTGTACACAATATAATAACATTTAATATAAAATATTAAAAATAAATAACATTAAGTGATTATCCATACAAATTTATAGTCTCCCTTTTGTTATGCAAAAGTTAGCAACCTATTTTATTAATACTGTTCTGCACTTGCAGGGACTGTGGAAAGAATTTTAAATTGTTTTCACCTCCTTGCTTCATTTAATTTTTTTTCAGAGGCAGGCCACATTTCCCCCAACACATTCTAGTTATACAATGTTTTTTACCCTACCTTCTAGGAATAAAATCCAGCCTTCTTATTACTGAAACCTACAAGAAAAATTAATTCCCAACATATTGTCATGTATAATACATCTGGAAAAGCAAGTTACTCATGGCCTCAATGAAATGTTGGCAGGATTTTTACTACCACACCATTAATGCCTGCAAGTGAGGAGAACATATGTATTAATAATTAGAGAAATCTCATATGGGATGACATCATCTACAAATGAGCTCAAGTGTATACCCCTATAAAATAAAACCAAATATTTTTCTGGCAGCAATCTAACTCATTAAGAATCCTAAATCATGTTGCCTGAACACCCCCCCCACCACCAAAAATTTAAAAAGTTGGCACACAGGTCAGCTTCATTAGTTCCCACTTTGCTCACATTCCTTGTGACACTGTACAGTATGGTAATATTTTTATATGCTATAAAGGAGCCTGAGTGCCTAGTGATATGCTTTGTCTATATTTGGGGTTGTGTTTAATGGATTAAGTCTGGGGTGTTTGGTCAGCCAATAAAGGTGGAGAAAATTCTACTGATAAAATACAGTTTGGTAGGTGATAATAATGAACTCAATCAGATAGCTGTTCTATGGTGGATATTATACAGAACTAAGTTGATATAACAGAGTGAAATGTTTGAATGTTATCAGTTTTCCCAAGAATGATCATATCCCAAACTTTGGGTGCCATTACCTTCAAGTCAGGCTAAAGGGGATACCCTTAGGCCATACTAATTTCTCAATAAAAATTAAATTACTTAGCCCAGCCCATCACTCAACCAGCAAGCAAGCAGAGATGCTTGTGTTCCCATGCAGAGGTGACTAAATCCTGTGAGAACATTAGAATTGACCAAATACCTGAGTGCCTGTCTGGACTTACCAGTACAAATACTAGGACCTGACTAGCTAAATGACCTTGAGCAAGTTAGTGAACTTCTCCATACACCCTTCCTTCCTGCTATAAAATAGACAAAATAATATTTGTCTCACAGGATGAAATTAGAAAATGTATGCAAACATTTCCCTCTATTCTAAACCTGCCCTTGACCTCACCATCAGGCCTGAAAACACTTGTTTTCCTTCCAAAGTGTTGACTTTCTGGGCTTCGTTCTCTTTCCGTAGAAGAACTAATTAACTTGAAAATAATTTTTTAAACTATGTTTCATATTTTATTAACTTGTTTGACTTCTGACAGATGCTTAAGAGTTGCTTCTAACTCTAAAAAGGACTGCATTCTTTCCTTACCTCTTACATATTGAAAAAGTAATAATTTTTAAATCACCTGTTTGATGGATTACTCATGCCTCTTTTAGAGTGTTGAGATTTAATTAGATCCATATAGGGCTTAAGCGCAAGCATAATGATAGCAATAATGGTAGGAATATAATAAGCCAATGAGTAAATGACTTGAGAACAGATGGGCTTTTCTTTTTCTTTTTTTTTTTTTTAAGAGTGGACATTCTTTTTTTTTTTTTAATTTATTTATTTGACAGACAGAGATCACAAGTAGGCAGAGAGGCAGGTAGAAAGAGAGGGAGATGGGGAGAAGGCTCCCCGCTAAGCAGAGAGCCGGATGCGGGACTTGATCCCAGGACACCGGGATCATGACCTGAGCAGAAGGCAGCGGCTCAACCCACTGAGCCACCCAGGCGCCCCCAGATGGGCTTTTCTAATGACCATAAAATAATTTTATCAAACTTATAGTGAAAATGCCTCTGAGCATGAAAAGCTTGGATACCTAGTTAGCATCTCAAAGCAAAGTTCTCCACGTGGAAGCTCTCTTCACAGCACTGTTCAGTAAAACTTGTTGGATAATAGATGTTTCATGCCTACAATATCCAACACTATAATTATAAACCACATCATGACTGTTGAGCACTTGAAATGTGCCCAGTGTTATTGGACAACTAAATTTTTAATTTAATTTTAATTAGTTTTAGTTAAAATATCACTCTGTGGCTACTGGTTACTGTATTGAACAATACAGTTCTATTTACTTCCCCCAAACCAGAACCCCTCCCACCTATACAAGTTGTCTTCTTTTTTTTTTTTAATTAACTTAATTTTATTTTTTTTCAGTGTTCCAAAATTCATTGTTTATGCACCACGCCCAGTGCTCCATGCAGTACGTGCCATCCATAATACCCATCACCAGGCTCACTTCCCCTGCCCCCCAAAACCTTCAGTTTGTCTCTCAGAGTCCACAGTCTCTCATGGTTTGTCTTCCCCCAAGTTGTCTTCTGTCTCCTATATTTATTCAGTTAACAAGTCCTACCAATTTTTTTTTTTTCTGATGTAAAACTGGTAGCTATCTCTCTTTTTCTATTTCTGTTGTCACCAACTAGTCTAGGACCTCTTCAATCTATGCCAGAGAAACTCAACAGTCTCCAAACAATCTTCTTGCTGCTAGACTTTCCCCTTTACAATTCAGCTGCCAGACTATCTATATTATCAAATTCATTACTCCTTAAAATCATCTTTTGCCAATAGAATGAAAAATCCATGTTCTCAGCTTGCGCATCAGGACTACAGAATAATCCAACCTTAAGGTCTAATTATGGCTTGGCTTGAGAGTTCACTTTCAAGAAATAAGTCTTATTAGTCTTCCAAGAAAATGTCATGTTTGATATCCTCTTATCTCCTGTTTATTCTGTTAATCTATATTCTTCCCTCTGTCCTTCCATTTTTCACATATTATTATATTCCAGAGTCCTCAAAGATAGTGACTTTCAAACTACTGTTTTTAGTATAACCTATAAAAAGAAATTATTTAACATGATTCTATATGATACACATTGATATTTTCTGTTCTAATATACTTTATTCTATTTTATTTCTTTTATAATTCCAGTCTTAATCACTAAATTGATTTCATAATGATGCCTGTCATGTGATGAATTGTGCCCACCCAAAATTCGCATTTTGAAGTCCTAACCCTTAGTACTGTAAAATGTGACTATTTTTAATGAGCTAACTAAGGTTAAATCAGGTCATTGCGGTGGACTCTAATCCAATATGGCTGCTGTCCCTATAAGAAGAGGACATTAGAACACAGACACCCATAGAGGGTATCATGTGATGATACTGAAGGAAGTTGACTGCCTATAAACCAAAGAGAGAGGCTTCAGAAGAACGCAACCTGCTAACACCTTGATCTTGGACTTCTAACCTCCAGAACTGTGAGAAAATAAATTTCTGTTGTTTCAGCTACCCACCTACTGTTCTTTGTTATGGCAGCCCTAGCCAAGTGAATACAATGCCTTAATGGGTTGAGATTCACAGTTCAAAAAATGCTGCTCTTTGAGACTTTTCTCAACTCCTGCAGCACATTTTAATTACCCTATTTTGTACCATTTACTTTCTCTACTATTTAGACATGTAATTACATACTACTATTTAGTTTTGGGTATATGCCTTACTTCCCTATCTTTATTATAAATTCTTTGATAGTATAATACCATCTTCTGTTTTATTTCATAGTTATTCAACATATTTTTGCTCAAGGAATGAGATCATTCTGGGTTTTTTAACTCAACTGAGCAAAATCTAACCACTGAGGGGTACCTGGGTGGCTCAGTTGGTTAAGTGTCTGACTCTTGATTTCAGTCCAGGTCATGATCTCAGAGTTGTGAGATGGACCCCATGTTAGGTTTCACACTCAGCAAAAAGTCTGCTTAAGATTCATTCTTCCTCCCAACCCCTTCCTCCCCCTCCTCACATGCATATGTTTGCTCTCTCTCTAAAATAAAGTGAATAAAATAAAAATAAAATCTTTAAAAAAAAATCTAACCACCAAAAAAAAAAAAAAAAACAAAACCAAAAAACAAAAAACTAACCACCAAACACTGTAATCTTCCTTTAAAATCATTTTTTTCATGTACCTGTCTCCCAACATCTCCATCTAAGTTAGGGGTAGCAATATATCACTGAACACACCCTCCTAGCCCTTCTTAACACTGTGCTTCTGGTAGCCTGTCTTAGTCCTTCTCTGATGCCCTCTTTGGTCTATGCCAAGAAACCAACAACAAGGCTACCAGAGATGCAAGTATATTCTACATTCTCTTGTGTCTAGAAATAATTTTATTTACATTATTATTTTATATAAGATTTTATTTTTATTCATTTATTTGACAGCAATTACAAGTAGGCAGAGAGGCAGGCAGGGGGTAGGGGGAAGCAGGCTCCCGGCTGAGCAGAAAGCCTGATTCTGAGCTCGATCCCAGGACCCTGGGATCATGACCTCAGCCGAAGGCAGAGGCTTTAACCCACTGAGCCGCCCAGGTGCCCCCATTATTATTTTATTTAAAATGAAACTATCTCCCAACATTTTGCCTCCTTCAGTTTCAGTCCCTGCACAGTCAAACCTGCTAAAGAATTACATATACATTCTCTCTACACTTTTTCACCTCCCAAAATCTCCCATCAACTCACACCCATCTGGCTTCTTTCCCACTATCTACTCAAAGACTTTTGCCAATATCACCAACACTCTCCAGGAAACAAATCTTATGGAAGGAGTTCTGCCCTCATTTCTCCCAACTCCTGGTGGTATTTGATATAGCTGCTCCTTCTCTACAGCTTGAAGCATTGTTTCTTGAATTCTACGATCCCTTTATTTCCAGTTTTCCTTATAAAAACACCATCTAATCCATCTCAGTATTATTTCCCAGTTTGTCATTTGCAAGACTTTTAAGTGCTGTTGTCACTAATAACTTAGTTTTGGGTCCTCCTCACTCTCTCCTTAATGACATGTATGTGTATGTATGTGTTACATGGTTTATATGATACATATATTGAAATTAACAATTTCACAAAATAATAGTTTAGGAATCTGATTCTTTCCAATATTTTCTCTTTCACTACACCATAGCCTATTCTATTTCATTTTGTAAAAAAATGTCTGTTATGACTCACTAAATTAATGTAAAGCAATAATGAATTTTGACTCACAGTTCTAAAACACTCCTTTTCCTGTGACTTTCAATACCGTCTATATGCTAAAGATCCCTAAATTTATTTCTCTCCTCTCACTTCCAGGTTTGTAAAACCAACTGCCTACCTGCCACTTCTATTTGCCCATCTTGTAAGAAAATCAAACATAACCTCATGAAAATTGAGGTCCTTACTTTTCCCACAAATCTTTACTTTTCCCAATTAGCAGATGACATTACTTTGAACCTAGCTGATCAAGTGTGAAAACTCTGGGTTGACCTTGTTTTCTCCTCTCCATGGTTTCCCCCACTGATACACAAAACAAGATCTATGATCAAGTCTAGTCAAGTCTACAGAGTTTGAAACCATAATCAGGATCATTGTGACAACTGGGATCTGATGTCAAGCCATGACCATGACTTGTTAGCTGGAGTTACTCAAGGCCACCCTTACTTTACTGTGTTGGGACAACTGTTTACACCAGCCTGTCACAGCAGGCCAAGTAATTCATAGGTCAGGAGTCAGCAGTTTCCTCTTTCCATAAGCCCCCTGAGTATGTTTCTGCCCTCAAGTCTTGGGGTGGATGAAGAGGCTTAGCTAAGGACTTAGTGACATGCAGTTCTCCAAGCCTGTGCATTTCACCCATTCCTTCCTTCCAGTTCCAAAGCTGGCCTTTAATCAGTATCATAGCTTGGCTGTTAAAAGGAGAGGCGACAGTGGACTGTCTTCACCTGGAATCTGCAGCCAGTAACTAACTCACTGAGAGATGACACATCGAAAGATGAATTCATCAAATGATTGACTTTCTACATTTACATATTGACCAAAAGCAGATTTAAAAAAAATTATTTATGGGGTGCCTTCAGCTCAGGTCATGATCTCAGGGTGCTGGGATCCAGCCCTGCTCGGCAGGGATCCTGCTTCCCTTCCTCTCTCTCTGCCTGCCTCTCTGCCTACTTGTGATCTCTGTCTGTCAAATAAATAAATAAAAATTTAAAAAAAATTGTTTATAATGCCTCTAATACGTAATAGCAGCTGGATTGGCAGGGTCTCTGAGGGTTGTGGGAAGCAAGTGGTTGGTTTTTGCACATTCTTTTAAAACCTATATGAAAAAAAAATTAATCTATGGCAATAGAGGTCAAAATAGATATGGAGAGTCATGAACTGGGAAAGGGTTGCAGGGAGAGAGCTTTCTGGATGCTAGATATGTTCTATATCTTGACCTGGTTACACAGGCATATGCATATATTAAAATTCACAGAACTGTATATCCTTAGCATTCATGCATTTTGCTGTGCCCTTGTTATACCTCAGTATAGAGCAAAAACACCGAAATCCATGAAAACTGTTATAAATATTCCAGATCTAATTCCACGCTAATTATTATAAACTTTCTACATAGTTAAAAGGACTATCTTTTGTTAATATGGTAACTTTAGTCATTATTCACACAGAAAATCCTAAACCTAAAAACGTCAAAATGTTTATAAGACAGGAAGTGACTTCAAAGGGATTGGCAAAAAAGAATAGGTTAAAATTTAAAATTTCAAAGTGAAATGCTGAAACTTGGGATGTATTCATAAGAATAATGTATTTAATATATTCAAATATACACTGGAAAACAGTTTGGAGATGCCACAAAAAAATTAAAATTCATTAATTTTCATTAAAATTCATCAATTAAAAACCACCATATGATCCAACAATCCCATTTCTGGGTATATGTCCAAAGGGAATGAAAAACAGATATCAAAGACAGAGCTGCACTTCCATGTTCATTGTCGAATTGTTCACAATACCCAAAACATGGGAACAATCTAAGTGTCCATCTGCAGATAAACAGATAAAGAAATTGGGTGTGTGTGTGTGTGTGTGTGTGTGTGTGTGTGTGTGTGTGTGATAAATACTGCATGGTGTCACTTATATGTGGAATGTAAATGAAAGGAAGAAAAAAAAAGAGCCAAAATCATGGAAACAGTAGCGAAGTGGTTGCCAGAGGCTGGGGTGGGAGAATAGGGAGAGGTTGGTGCAAGAGTACAAACTTTTAGCTGTAAGATAAATAAGGCCTGAGGATCTTAGATATAGCATGATGACTATAGTTATTAACACAGTGTTATATGATTGAAATTACTAAAAGAGTAGAACTTCAATGATCTCACCAAAAAAAAAAAGTAAATACCTGAGGGGATGGATATGTCACTATGTTAACTAAGTAGTTGGTGAAAATCCTTTTACAATGCATGCACAATATATGTCAAGTCACTGTGATATATACTTTAAATATCTTACAATTTTTTGTCAATTCTATTTCAATAAAGCTGAAGTAAATTCTTAAAAAATTTTATATTACATAATTTTTTAAAGAATATATTTATAAGAATGCTAAATTATCCCTAACTTTAATCAAATTAAACATTTCTTAAAATTTAGCTAAATTGAATATATTCAATTACTATTTTCACTGAATATATTAAAGAAGAATACAGTTATTAAAATAGTCATAAAAGGAATATATTTTCATCACTGTATACATTCAAGAAACTTTTTTTCTTTTAAAAGATTTTATATACTTTAGGGTACCTGTCTGGTACAGTAAGTGGAACATGTGACACTTGATCTCAGGGTTGTGAGTTCAAGCCCTATGTTGGATGTAGAAATTGCTTAAAAATAAACCTTTCATTTTGTATTTTTGTTTATTCAAAGAACTGTTATTCAACAAACTGATCTCTCAGCAAATTGGTTTTGGTGACTTGTCTTAAAAAGTTGGCCAACTTTTGGTTGAAATATAAGACTAATTTTTAAAGGTGATGAAATAACTTTCTAGTCCCAACATGGAGCCACTCTTGCCCTGGTGCCATGTCAGCAAACTGAAATTTAAGTAATCTTGGGGTCCCTGTAGCTGCTCTGCTTGACCAGAAACACACTGTGTCCAGTCAGTTAATCCTCAAACAACACACCACCTTTGGGCTCTATACTTGCTTTCTTGTTCTTTATTCATTTTCTGTTTTTCTCTTCCTTATTCCTTATTCTTTATCCCAAGAAATCTTCCTGCCTCCTACCCCATTTTGTGGCTCTCTGCACCTTTGGGAGTGGAGACTGCCTGCTTCATGAAGTGTTAAATAAAGTTTCTATCACCTAAATTGTCTTCTTTAATCATTTTTAACCATGTCAGAAACTGCTGTAGTTAAGCAAAAATTAAAAGTCTACTTAGATTAAGTTAAATTAACAACAGGTAACATCAAAACCAATGGGCAGCCTCCTGGAAGGAAATGAAATGTTGTGGAACAAGAGGTGCAGGGAAAGACAAGAAAAAGAAATAATAAGAACTGTGTGATGAATTGAGGGGCGAGAGGGTGGTGAGCAGCAGGAAATTTACCTAGGAGTGGGGCCTACACCAAATGGCAAGGTTACTGGAACATTATTCAAAGTCAACTTTGAGGGCTAATGTAAAGTATCTCCCTTTCCCCCTGCGACAGAACTTCAGCTTCTAACAAACATCTTTTGTCAGCTGGGGAGCTCCTACCTGTTCCTACTGTCTGGGGCCCAGGATGCGTTCTTCCCCTTAGAGAGGTATAAGGACCCAGGGCTTCCTGAGATTGGAGTCCTGTTTCCCTCCACATAATTCCTCTGTTCAATTTCCACTTGTTTTGGTAGCCCTTTGACTTATTTCATAGTTCCAGTTTTCATCTGGAGTTTGTGTTCCTGTTCTATGCTCTCCTTGCAATGTTGATGTGTTCTCCGAGAAAACAAGAGGAAAAATAATGACTCTAACAATAATTTTCACACCAGCTATTGCCAACAGCTGGAAATTAATGAAAACATAAAGATCAAGGGAACAGTTTTTATCTAAAATGTTTCCTGGGGCGCCTGGGTAGCTCAGTCTGCTAGGCAGCTGAGTCTTGATTTTAGCTCAGGTCATGATCTCAGGGTGGTGAGATGGAGCCACAGGTTGGGTGTCTGCTTGATAAGTCTCTCTCTCCCTGCCTGCCCCTCCCCCAGCTCATACATGTGATCTCTAACACATAAATAAACCAATCTTTACAAAAATAAAGAATAAAATAACTGAATTATAATAAATGGAATTCTGTGAGGTAAAAGCATCTTGTTTCAAAGTAAACAAGGAAAAAGACTTTTTAAAGTTAGAGTAGAAAATAAAAAGAGTAGAGAAAAGCTGCAGGTAATAAATCTCTGGATGGGAGAAAAGATCCCACCAAAAGGGGTCTCTCACTGATATTTGCCCTTCCACCATCAAAGTGGGCCTCAGGAGAGCCCATCATCCCCCCTTAAAATTCTGCTTCTAATTAATTCCCCTTCTCTCTTTTTAAATCAGAAAATTGAAAAGTATAAAAGAGACACAAGGGAGGAAAGGGTGTCTCATCAACTAAGACTAATGTCCACAGAAGAGTAAACTTGAGGGGGGCCAACCTAAGAGAGGTTCCTGTGAGTGAGAACAAGAGGAAAGAGGGGGCCACAGAATGTGGACTCTCTGTGCTATACCAGTGATTTAATGCAAGGTAACTAGACTCATTCAGCCTGCTATTGGGAAAAACAAACTAGTGAAGAATAGGTTGATGGGGTCAAGTACTCCAAAATTGTGTCCTGGAAATTTTTCAAAGATCTTTTATCAATTCACACCAGGTGTAGACTGATGAAGTTGACGTATCATCCCTACAAGGACATCTGCCTATTTTCAGTGGAATTTGGCAGATCTGAAGGCTGGCCAACCTGGAATAAAATCTCACTCTGGAACACATGTGGTCCTCTGCAATCCCATAGCCCAGTAGCTCAATAGTGATTATTTCCATTTTCAACCAGACTTTGCTGTGTTCCCTTTTAAAGTCGTGGAACTGAACAATATATAAAATGATCGATCAATTGATAAAACGGTTTGCAAGTTAACATATCAATAGTCTATATTCTTGTTTCCCTTAGCACACTTGAGATAAAATTCCTCCCATAGGAATTTTAATTTAAAAATGAAAGGATCTAAACATAAATGTACCCAAAAAAACCCCAAAACATAAAACACCACGCTTTTCAGAGTGCAATTTTCTAGTCTTTTGTGTTAGTTAATGTCTGTTAAAAATTATTTAAAAAGAGAATTTAGGTGACACAAATTAACTTTATTAACACTTCATAAAGCAGGCAGTCTCCACTCCCAAAGGTCCAGAGAATCACAATATGGGGTAGGAGGCAGGAAGATTTCTTGGGATAAAGAATAAGGAACAAGGAAGAGAAAAACAGAAAATGAATAAAGAACAAGAAAGCAAATATAGAGCCCAGAGGTGGCATGGTGTTTGAGGATTGGCTGACTGGACACAGTGTGTTTCTGGTCAAGCAGAGCAGCTACAGGGACCCCAAGATTACTTAAATTTCAGTTTGCTGACATGGCATCAGGGCAAGAGTGGCTCCATCTTGGGACTAGAAAGTTACTTCCACAGGAGACAAGATTGAAATGAGGTTTCAAGGTAGACAAACAAGACAAGGGATTTTCAGTAAGAAGCAACAGCATGTGTAAAAGACAAAAGCCTGATTGTGATGTGTTTTGGGGAATTTATGTTTTTTTTTTCTTTCCCCTTTACTGAACTTAAAGTGCAAGATTGGAAAAAGAGGCTGGTGGATAGGTAGTGGTAAGGTCATGAGAAGATGGGTCAGACAATAAAAGGTGAGTTAGATAAATAATCTAATAGAAGCAGTCGGAGGAGAGCTGATTGACTATGTCAAGGATGAGGACTGTCTCATTAATCTCCATATCCCTAAAACTGAGCGTGGCTTCTAGAATATAGATGCTCAATAAATATGAATTGAGATGCACATTCTATCCCTGGCTCTAGTAAGCAATTCATTTAATAACTATGTACTTTTGGCTGCTTCTTATGAAAATGTAGATGAGAACAGACTGTATGCATCCTCAAGATCAAAGGAGTTAATAAGTATGAGAACACTTCATAAACTAAAAGGAAAGAAAACAATAAATTTTTTTTATGAGCTAGGGTAAAAATTGTTTGGTTGCATAAAGCAGCAGAACTGGATGTTGTCTGCAGAAAATATGAGGAGAATGCTTTTGTTTCTCTTATTTACATGCAATTTTCAAAGGCTTTCCTTTCTTTTTGGAAATGCTTTTAAAAATCCCTGGGGTAGACAGAGGACAAGAGGAGAAGCAGTTTCCCAGTTCCCAGAATCCTTTGGCCAAATTCTCATCCTTTGTGTCCTATGCTGTACAGTTATTGTCCTTCTGAAAATGAGTCTCCCCTCAGAGGAGGTGATCAGCACATTGTAACAGGTGCTGTGGATGCACTGCCCTTCTCTCCCCAATACTCACTGCTCCCAAGTACACACACAGCTTCTTGCTGCCAACTTCTACCTTTCTCCTCAAGGGTTTTGTCTGGCTACAGGAGTGTGTTCAGTTTTTTAAGACTCAGGCCTGATGTTCCTGGTGTTAATAATGCTTCTTTGGCAGTAGACCTCAACAAGTGATGGAGTAGATGTTGGTGGATGGACACCCCAGCTTCCTCATCTTTTGGGAAGGAGAACTCTGAACCATGGTTTTTACAAAGTAGCTTAGAGGCTTCCTGAGGAACAGAGCCCTAGGTGCCCATACAGTCTCTGCTCATCACACATGGTATGTGTATTGGCTTCCTTCCCATGCCTGCTTTCTTCCCCATGTTTTTGTCACCACTTCCTAGGCTCCCCTGGCAAAGAGATGTCTGTACCCAAATCCTTGTCTCTGGCTCTGCCTCTGGAAAATCCAGTGTAACATAACCTACCCTCCACAAAGTATTTCTTATGTTTTAATATACAATGTATGAGTATAAAATATAGAAAATAAACACATACAAAATAAAACATGCCAAATAAATAAAATGATATAAAGTTACTACTGACGCCTGCACAAATAGACATTTTTCAGATTCATAAAGATTCTCTAGTGCAAAGTTGTCTTACTAAAAGAATTAATGTGCATCACACCCTACTCCAGGTGCTCTCCATCATAGGAAATTATCTCAAGAGCATTCCTCCTCTACCTCCAGGGAGCCCACTGGGTGTTAGGTTAATGTGCTGCTCCCTGGGAGCGTGTGGGATGGTGGGGGCCCAGGCTCATATCTTCAAGAGGACACCAGTCCCTCAGACTCAAGCATGAGATTGATCACAAGTGACACAGGTCCTTACACCTTCAGCTCTGGAACCTCAATCTGTCTCTTTCCTGGAGTTTCCTTTCAGTCATTGGGAAGCAAAGTACCGTTCCCTTGTCTTTCTCATTCTCCCAGCTTTGAAATGGCTGATCAAATGAAGAGAGACTATCTTTAATCAATATTCTGACAGCCATGGCAGAATTGTTCCTCAAACCTTGTTACTGTTTGATTTCTAGCTTCTTCCCCAATATTGTTTTCCACATTTCAGAGAGTAAATTAGATAGAATTTTCACTGTGGCTTGAATATCCTCTGTGGATGTCAGAGCTAATGCTTGCCTCCTTACCAGGAAAGCAGGCCCCAGAGAAATGAAAGACAACCACAGAAATAATTTAGCCACAGAACTATGGCAAAGCGAGGAAAAATGCCTTCAAGGGGATATTAGAACTTCAAAAAAAAAAAGTGCTCATTTCAACAAAGGGAATTAGTTATTTTACACACATGAAATCTTTCAAGTTATAATAATGGGTAATTATTAATAACAGAGAAGTTCCAGGAAGCAGGTTGAGAAGGAAAAATAGGTGCAAACTTGGGCTGACCACATGTATGTGTCCTGGCCACTTCAGCCCCTTTCCCCATCAGCCCTAATGGCAGAGAGAAAATCACACTGACTGGTAAGTAGCTGGAGTGATTGTGTCACCTGGTGTGTGACAGTCCAGGCATTTGGAGTGAGAGTGCATTTGCTCTGTATAAGGACCACTGGCAGACTTTCAGAAATCCTAACTAAATTTGAAAATGGGCCTGGAAACAATGTCAGTGTAGGCCAAACCAATTCAATAATTGATCCTGGGTGAAAAAATTAGACTGGAACCTGTTTTGGAAATAGAACATTTTTAAATTAGAGGGTTCGCTTTCTCATAGCATCCTCGTTCAGAGTTTTTTTTTTTTTTCCATTTGTGAATCACTTATTTTACTGTATGTTTCTGCATGATTAACATGGTCCTAGTAAATTGTCCACTAGCCATTTTACTTGTCATATGTTCAATCACTCATTCTATAAATATTTACCAAGGACATACTAGGCTTAAGGCACTACCTAAAATTAATCTACTTGAGAATAAAATTATTGAGGACAGGGACTATGTCATATATAAGATCATGGTAAGCAATGGGCTAAGTGATGAATAGCAGAATCCAATAAGCATGACATATACTGCATATACTTGTATTCCTCCCCCTCCCCCCCCCCGTCTTACACACACACACTCACACACTTTCAGAATCCTGCACGTTCAAGTAGCAAAACAGTAGAAAATTACCTCCATGACTTCTGGGAGTTAAGAGATCTGAAGGGCTCAGCCTGATTCTGCCAGTGAATTTCCATTTGATTCAGCACATAAATTCACCTCTTCCCACCTCAATTTCCTAAGAGGGTGGAAACTTTCTGTCACATTTACCACTTTATCCTCAGCTCCTAGAATAGAACCTAGCACTTGCAGAGCTCAATAAATATCTGTCGAATGAATGGATAAAACAGTTTGATTTCAAATGGCTAGGGTGTGACTCGGCCACAGATGAACTGGAAAGACTGATTGATTGTCTCTGGATTATGGCCTTCACTAAAAGCAGGCTTAGTGACCTCTGTGGCCTTTCCCTTTAGACTCAAAAGTGAATCAAAGAGTTAGGTAACTTGTCACCCTGCAGTTAAGGATTGGTGAACCCAAGGGAAAGAAAAGGCAAAGGAGAGAAAAGAAAAGAAAAGAAAAGAAGAGGGGAAAAAAAAAAAAAAAAGAAAAGAAAAGAAAGGAAAGGAAAAAAACCCGGGAGATATTTAACCAAGTGCCTTGCACAGAACTGGTCCAGATGTTGCGTGTAGGGAAGGTGGAGTGGGGTGGGTGGGGGGGCAGTTGATTTTGGTGGTGATGGAAAAAATATGAGCTTAGTTCAGTTTAAGTTTTCGTTAGGATGTCAAAGGGAAAAAGAAACACTGAGTTGCAAACTCCAGTGACATCTTTTCTGATTATTTTGGGCGAACTTAAGTGTTAATTTTCTGTGATTTTATTGCATCTTGGATGAACTTCTTTCATTGCCAATATTGTAGTTCACTGTCAATATTTGTTTACATACTTCCCTCAGGGTTTTGTGTTCACAGGAACTAAAATGCTTAGCACATAGCAGATGATTAATAAATGTTTATGGGTAGAATAAACTGACTTTCCTGGCATAAACATTCATAAAAATCACGTTACTTCATCTCTACCTGAACATTTAAAAGTTCAGTTTTGTATTTGATAACCTTTCTTTCCAATAATTTTAATGCAAATTTTTTCACAAAGCAAGAGAAAGAAGGTATGTCCTCTGAGACATTTCTCAACTCACTCCTTCTTCCACTGAAATGACTAATAATTTCCCCTCTACCTCTCAGCAGTTGATCTTCAAGTCACCCACAAAACGCACATTATGACTTTTAAAAACCCAAATACAGAATTACCACCAGTGTAACTTGGATAACATTTTTTCTGTTGCAACAATATTGTATTTGCAATAAATAAAATCAGAAGAAAAAAATGTTTTTATTACCGAGTGATTCCCCCCACTGTCAGGAAATTATTATGAAACTGGTTCATCAGGAATTGTCACTGAACAAAATGAATTGAAGGCAAGGAAACAAATTTGTAAAGCATAGTCACAATTGGCCGTCTGCCAGCTATTGCAGAAATAGCATCTTTGTACAGTATGTCAGCTTATCTAAAATACGTTTTATTTATATGCACTTTAGTATGTTACATAGCATAAGTAGAGAAGGGGGCAGAACAGCAACCTGTTAGTTAATTTATTTGTCACTGGACACTGTAACCAGATAATTGGCTCCGATGTTACAAAATTTGATGCATTCTGTCAAAATTTGATTTCCTAGACAGAAATTCTATCTGTTGAAGGTAATGGATCTAGGTGAGAAGGCAGAGGCTCTACCTCCTTCCCAAGGAGTTAGGTTTCCTAACTCTGCCTAATTTACTTCAGGGCACTAGGGATTCTCTAATCTAATTTTCTACCTGAGTTCTCTGGACTAGTTCAGTTGGGCACTACCAGCTCCCTTGTCTTCACTCCCTGGCATCACAGAGAGAGGCTCAAAAACATGTTCTTTTCCATAAGCAGGGGCCTCTGCAGAAGGAATATGGGGAGTCTTTGGTCCTAGGGCTTTGAACTTGACCAAAACGACAATAAATGAGCTTTTAGGCTGAGCATTGCCAGATGACCACTTCTTTACTTTATTTATCAGAATCATTTTAGGCCTAGAATGAATGCTTTATTTCACCTTTTTATATGAGTGGGATTCATCAGTTTCATTTAAACAGCCAAACATTCCAAATCTCAGATATTTAAAAATCTGATGAGAGCAGAAGTTATTTTATTTGTTCTAAAATTATATTCCATTTATCATAAAAATTTCTCTTGGTAAAATTAGTAAAGAAATATTAAAATATTGGCAAACCATTCTATTCATTCAGCAAATCTGTATTGAATGACTCTCATGAACTAGACTGTGTGCTTGTTTCTTTAAATGCAAAGATTGTGACTAAGAAGAGCTCACAATCTATTGGAGGAGCTATAAGCCAAAAAAAAAAAAAAATGTCACAGAGTAATAACTACTATGTCAGAGTAAAGGTAGAGACGCTGAGAAGGGACCTTAAACAAATTTACCCGAGTTTCTATCTTGCGTCATGGTCTCCTGAGTATTTGACATGTATTGCCTTACTATTAAAAGGCTCTAACATGATTAAGGAATTATTGTGGATAATAATAGCTATTTTTTTAAACCGTTAAGGCCTTAAGAAAAACATTTTCATGCACTCATATGGACTATGCTGAAGCAATTTACTTTTGGGTATGCCACCTAAGAATAGATGTTTGTTATTTGAGCAAATGAAAAGGTGGGTAGAGGGATAGAGAAATCTGGAGACAAAGAATTTGAAAAAGGGTTTGCTGCCAACTCTGGGTAGTATAATAGCTACAACATTTTCACTAATGTGAAACGTACGTGTGCCCTCCCTAATGAAGAGCATTCACTGAAAAAGAAAGAGAGATCAGACCAAGAAGAGGCTAGTTAGAAAGAAAAAAAAAAAGGTAAATTGGGGGAAACAATATGTTTCCACTTGTCCTGAGCAATCTCCCATTTACTGTGTGCCAGCTGTGTGAGCCACTAAACTAGATGCATCAAGAATATCAACTCAGTTCCACAACATCGTACCAACCAGACATTATTAACCAGTCTTATGGGCAAGGATGCTGGGCCTCTGAGCACTACAAGATTTATCTAAACTGACTCTCAGTGCCAGAGCTGGAGTGTGAACCCAGGTTATCTTCTCCACTACCTATCATTTCTCTCCTAATTTAGCAATAAATAGGGGGTTATACAAAAGTCACTAAAGGCAAGATTATACAGGGTAAAAACAATTAGGGATACTCTGGAAAAAAGTCAGAAAAAAAAATTCACCTGCATCAGAGATGAGATTGACAACAACCTCCAAATCTCTTCATTTTTGCTCTCTTTTGTGTATTCATTTCTGGGTATATATTTGATATTACAAAAATGGTTATAGCTATAACATAGAATTAATGAGATTGAAATGACAAAGTCTATAAACAATTAAAAAGAGATGGATTTCATTTAATAATAGCATGTGAAAATCTATAAAAAATAAAACAAAGTGGCAGGTTTTTTTAAACCAAGCTTCTGTAATAAGCAAAAGAAAAAATATATTTAATGTTCCACTGATTGTAGCATGTTCTTTATGAGTAGTCATGTAAATGTGAAAATCTTCCCATTTTTCCCTTCTGTTCCCTATCTTATGATCTTACATTGATTTTATAATCACTTTCTAATTGCTAGTTTTCTTTAATTGGCTAGTGAAATAACTAGTAAACTCAGGCTTGCAGTGACTTTTTTTAAAATTAGGAAATCCCTTCCCTTGGCAATGACATTATGTCAATTCAGACTTCTGAATTTTTGAGTTGTTGGCATAGTGTTTGCTTTGTAATCTTTGTTAAGAAAAGAGCTCTTAACTTTCAATAAAAAGAAAAAAAAAAAAAAAACTCTCTGAGATCTTCCAGATCTCCATAGAATAATTATTTGCTTGTGAGTTATTTCCAAGATCTCTTGCGTTGGTATACAATTCTGCCTTCTATTGTATATTTCTGCCTTCTATTATATATTTTCTTGTTTTTCCACTCAAAATGTAATTTTCTTGCAGACAAGCAAAAGTCTTGATCTTCAATATTATAATAACTCGAAGCTATAGTTTGACTAATTGTGATTATGCAGTATCTGTAGAGGAAAAATAAAACTGAAATAGAAATCTGGCTTCCTGTTTCCCAGACTAGGAATTTTCATTCTTCAGGAAAGCCCTTTTACTTATTTGCTAGAATACCTGATCAGGTCTTCAGAAAATAGGAATTATCAACTTCAAGGACAGGGCCTTGCAACCTAAATCAAACCTCGCTCTTTCCTTCTGGATGGATTAAATTTAAGAGATGTCTCCTCCCCAGTGTTCTTGGGAATGCAGAGTACAGGATTTGTTAGGTGTGTGTCCTTAAGAGATCGTTTAGCTTTCAGCTTAAACTGAGATACGCTTTGCGCTGCTACTGATCTCTGAAAGTCTTAAGTAATTATATCAATGGCTTTTTAGTGCCTAATCTGTCGAAACTGGGGGGCAAATAAGACCTCACATCAACCTCCAAACAATGACAATGGGGGATATTTGGGAATGGAGTTCTCGACTTCACCATACCTGGGAAGAAAGGACACTAGCTCTGGGGTTGCAATTCAGATACAGTGAATTGCTGAACTCACCTGCAACCCAGAAGAGCACTGCAGCTCCAAAGGTGATATGGTGTGGGTCAACAGTTGGCACACCTTGAGGTAAACTTTAGGATACATAGAAGTAGCTGAATAATGAACATTTTGGTCATCTTTCTGATACAAGTGTATCTTAAAGCAGGCTCTTACTGCAAGAGCATCAGTTGCCACTCTTGTGTTGAGATAGGGGCCTTGTCTCCAAGAGCTCTGTGAGGATAGCTGTGGAGGAAGCACAGTGTGATCAACTCCCAGTGACTCTACTAGAGGCCATCATGGCAGCCATGACCACACCTATAAGGGCAACACCCAGGATGAATAGATCCTCCATTCATTCAAAAAATGGAAAGATGATTCATCAAGGATTTTGCAATTGCTGTGTGAATTTAGGGTCTTTATATGTATCAGGAATTAATTGGGACAAGGATTTGTTCATAAGATACTAGAATCCGTTAGAAATTTTCTAACCATATGCTTTTATAACATGAAGAATACACACTAAGCAAAGAAGAGTAAAAGATAGTTAAAGAACTTAGTTTAAGGTCAGTATCAAGGACAGCAATTGTTGGAAAAAAGACAATACCTAGCTTTAATTCTCTTGGGAATTAGAAGGAAAAAAAGATACATGTAGGGTGTCATAACCTTTATGTTAACCACAAAGTAAGGACAATAACAAAGAAAGCAGAACATTTTAGCAAATGTGCATGTTTCTCTAACACTTAATTCCAAGTGTGCTTTGATGCATGGCAAATGAGGGCGCTTTGACTTTTGTGAATGGCCTTCTAAGATACAAGAGAAACAACTTATTTTTGAGAAAACGCAACTGGTGGGAACAAAGGAATTTAGAGTTCTCTGGTTGAAATTAGAGGAGACTCTATGTTCTCCATATAATTTCCAAGTACTTAGGTTTGAAATTCTGATAACTAAATACAAGATATATACACTTCATGACATAATTATAAAATTAATTTCGTTCTGATCAATTAGGATGTCAATTAGAGACCTAAGTTTTAATGATTTAAAGCTTATGATTTGAGTATTTGTTAATAAATCATAGAGAATGTCATTAACCCAAACATTATTTTATATATTTTGATGCTGGGGTGTGTTTATTTGTTTTGGTGTGAATCTTGAGAGATGGATAAATGAATTTTTCAAAAGGCAGGTAGGTGTAGATGAGAAAAAAGAAGTGATTGAATGAAATCCACCGCACAATGGCCTACTTTAACTTCTGATGCTAGTAAATAAAATATACTTGAAATATCTGGGAAACAAGCCAGATAAAAAATTCTGAATATATTTTCAAGTTTTTTCTTTCTTTTTTTAAAGGTTAGTTTGAAGCTTATAACAAAACATCCTGACGGAATAAGAAAAATCAATCAATCATATGGATGCTGTGTCTCCAGGATACTAAGCACCTGGCCATGGCTGAATGACCAATTTTCACAGCTCTTCTCCCCGCCTTCAACATTTTACTCAATATCTGAAGTCATGCAGATAGGTCTGAACCAATAAATTCCCTAAGATTGAAACATAATCAAATGAAAGAAGAGATAATGTCTATGAAAACATTTTATAAATTGCAAACAGCCACATAGAGAGGATTGTTTTCAATTAATGATGCTCTTTGCATTAAGCAGAAGCACTAATAGAAGATAGACACAGTTTTATTGGCAGCTTTCTAATAGGATTCATTCCTCTCTTCTGTCTTTAACAGTTGGGCCCATGAAAATGGGAACAAGGTAAGATGCTGAAGACCAGACTGTGTGGCTATTCCTGCCTCACAGGACCCCTGCATTTCTATAGTAGCAACATTAGAAGCCCGTTTCCTTTGTGCTACATTGATTGAACAGTTTTTGAGCACCGTGGTTCAGAGCCTGAGGTTTGGAATCAAACAACAGAATTTGTCTTTTCTCTAAAGTGAGACCCAGAACAGGCCACTTAACCTCTCTAAGCCTTATCTCCTCACCTGTAAAATGTGGGGGATCTGTTGTTACTACGTATTCTCCTCAGGGTGTTGTGCTAGTGCTTTTGTCCATGAATGCTGCTTTTCAGTAGTGAGGTAGAGCTCTACAAAGCCCTCTGCACCTTGGCAGCACAGGGAGTCCTGTTATCCACTCAGTAATGATTACATTGTTTTCAAATAAAGAGGCAGTAATTCTATCCAATACATTTGCTGTTCCTTAAAATAGACTAAATCAAGCAATATAGAAACAATTTTATATTTAAGGAGATCAAATATTCAAGGGAAATATTCCTGTTCTGCTTTCAGGCCCTTTTCTCCAACCTGCCAGAGCAAATCACAGCAGTTGAAAGGGAGTGCAAAGTTAGCAAATCCACATATCTAGTCCCTGGAAGTGTTCACCTACAAAACAGTGAGTCCTTGGTGTTCTGGAATTCCCTGTCATTCTGGCCATGCATCCTCCTGCCAGCTGTCCTTCCTGTTCTCCAGAGCTCAGGCTCTCTGCTTCTCACAGGGACACCATCCAGTCTGCCTTCTTGCCTCCTGCAGGATGACTGTATCTTACACACCACACCACCCACAATGGGGTTAGTCGCAGGGTCCTTTCATGAACATTCTTGATCCCTGCCTCATTCCCAAAGGCTTCCAGTGGGAGAGGAAGAACCACCTCTACCACCACTCTGTCCTTCATGGACTATATATGACTAAAGAAACTCTTAATGATATCTTAGAGGCATTCCATTTGGATTATTTCACCCTTCTCCCAGCTTCCCCAACACTATGAAGTGAATAGTCTCTCCATACTCTTTGGACTATGGGTGATTCTGAGCCCTTTCTAAAGAAAGAAGATGTTCTCCAAGATAACTTGCAGTCTTGAATGTACACCTAAGATTTCCCTCAATTTTAATGTATGTGTTTTAGGGAAGATAATAGGTAGGTAGCAAGGCAGATAGAGTAAATAGTTCCAGAGCTAGTTCTAGAGCTGTACAGATGTGGACATACGGCTATAGATCCTAAATACAGTTATGGCTAAAGAAAGAATTTAGATTGTTTTCTGCCTTGCCAATTACAGGCTAGGTCAGAGTGAAGAAGGCTGCATGGATCAAGTGAGGGCCATAGTGGCCTTTTCAACATGGTGCTGGGGTCGTTCTCTAAATGTAGGCACAGAAACTTCATTTGTGTAGCCCAAAAGCTCTCTAGACTCATAAGAAACTGGGCTTACTATTCTACTTATTTCTCTAACTGTTAACATTTTACTCTAACTAGATAAACCTTGGAAACAGGGTGGAGTGGTCACATGTTGAGAGCCAATGAGTGACACATGAAGGTGCATGGTGAGGAAACCATCAGAAGAGTATTTACCATAAAAATATTTGCACTGAGACAATAGAGCCTGTTGTAATTTACCTTCATACTCTAAGGGTGTCTGTATGTCAAGGACATGATGGCTCAGTGTGGAACAACTCCAATGGGTCATTGTAGCTCCAGGACACTTGGTGTGGCCAGATTCATATTTTCCTCTGCTCTATTTGGTTCCTGTGTAAACTGAGCTGGCCCTTATATATTCCATTTGGTTTTCATATACACCTGCCTTTGTTGCTCTAGTCAATATGTATCCATCTTTTTTCCTTTTCCTTAACATTTTGTTCACTTTGAAACTGTCTGTTTAAAACCGGGAACATCCACATTCATCACCCCAACATGTGACTCTCTCCACAGGATTCATCATGGAGTTTAAGAATCAATTGTGATTGCACTAGTTATCTTGATTAGTGGAACTGTTTTCATTTTAAAGACTTGGACTTACAGCCTCTTGTTTGGCGAATCTGAGCAAAAACATTTGTGTATTTTCTATTGTCATTGGGAAATGAGAGCATGTCGGAGATAGGCCCATGGTAATGGTTCCCTATGAGGAACATAATAATCCAAATGTCGATGGAATAGAGAGATTCTGAAAACAAAAGGAAGTTAAGATATTTATTCAAGGTCAGGAAGCACATTTGCTGTAGAGCTGAGAATAGAATACCACCTAACTCCTTGGCCAGAGTCCTATGCAATACATCCTTCTGGTCAATATTTCTTATCTTGCCATGAAGGGCAGTAGACAAACTTTTTCAATATAACAAATGTTAATCTTGATGCCTTAGCTGTTTACTTGAATTTACTTTCATCCTTAAAATCTCCTCGTCAGTCCATTCTCAGGAGTACTTCTGTCTTAAGGTTTTTGCTCCTTAAATATATAAACAAATGTATGGCGTTTAAGGAAATAAAGTCAGGCAGATCTCATTTTACAAATTAGTTACATGTATTTCTATCTTACCTTCAAGGCACAATTCAAATACTGAACAATTCTTTTTTTTTTTTTTAAGATTTTATTTATTTATTTGTCAGAAAGAGAGAGAAAGCACACAAGCAGGCAGAGAGGCAGGCAGAGGCAGAGAGAGAGGCAGGCTCCCTGAAGAGCCAGGAGCCCAATGAAGGACTTGATCCCAGAACCCTGGGATCATGACCTGAGCTGAAGGCAGTGGCTTAACCCACTGAGCCACCCAGGTGTCCCTACTGAACCATTTTTATATTTTCTTCAAAATACCCAAATTAATTATTCTGTCCTCCATAATCCCATAATTCTTATCATATTTATTTTTATTATCTGTGTATTTATCAAGTTTCTTTGAATGCAATGATTTTTCTTACTCATATTTAAATTTCCAGTTCTTAGTAATTTCTTGGCATAAGTATGACATTAATACACCCTAAGAGAAAAAAAGTTTATATTACTTTTTTTTTTTTAGAGTTTATTTATTTATTTGACAGAGAGAGAGAGCAGAAGCAGGGGGAGCAGCAGAGGGAGAGGGAGAAGCAGAATCTACCCTAAGCAGAGAGCCCAACATGGGGCTCAATCCCAAGACCCTGGGATGATGACCTGAGCCTAAGGCAGAAGTTTAACCAACTGAGTCGCCCAGGCACCCCAATATACACTTTTAATATTTTTATTCTAATTTCCATTGTATTTCCAAGAAGTATCATAGCAGACAGAAATGGAAACCCAGTGATGCAGCCCGTAATAAATAGTACACTGAAGGCTTTTCCAGTGTTCAGTTCACATGGCATTTGCTGTTGTAATTATACATCAGGGAAAGAAAATCCCTTGGCTCTGCTACTGGTAGGGTGGAAGGAGCTGGGTGGGGGTGGGTATAGAAGAGGCAGGTAGAAATCCTCTGTGCTTCAATTATCTCTTCATAACAGATGGGGTAGAGTTTTGTTTTGTTTTTGTTTTTGTTTTCTGATTTTTTTTTATGACTTGCAATTTATTCAGAAGAAAACAACACAGAAGGTAAGGAATTACCCACTGATAAATGGCATGCCATTATCAAGCACATGGAATTGACCCCCAAATGGATTATTCATTTTATAGAATCTTTTTCTTTGCAGTTTATTTTTTTTCAGCATAACAGTATTCCTTGTTTTTGCACCACACCCAGTGCTCCATGCAATCCGTGCCCTCTCTAATACCCACCACCTGGTTCCCCCAACCTCCCACCCCCCACTGCTTCAAACCCCTCAGATTGTTTTTCAGAGTCCATAGTCTCTCATGGTTCACCTCCCCTTCCAATTTCCCTCAACTCCCTTCTCCTCTCTAACTCCCCTTGTCTTCCATGCTATTTGTTATGCTCCACAAATAAGTGTAATCATATGATAATTGACTCTCTCTACTTGACTTATTTCACTCAGCATAATCTCTTCCAGTCCCGTCCATGTTGCTACAAAAGTTGGGTATTCATCCTTTCTGATGGAGGCATAATACTCCACAGTGTATATGGACCACATCTTCCCTATCCATTCGTCCATTGAAGGGCATCTTGGTTCTTTCCACAGTTTGGTGACCATGGCCATTGCTGCTATAAACATTGGGGTACAGATGACCCTTCTTTTCACTACATCTGTATCTTTGGGGTAAATACCCAGTAGTGCAATGGCAGGGTCATAGGGAATCTCTATTTTTAATTTCTTGAGGAATCTCCACACTGTTTTCCAAAGTGGCTGTACCAACTTGCATTACCACCAACAGTGTAAGAGGGTTCCCCTTTCTCCACATCCCCTCCAACACATGTTGTTTCCTGTATTGCTAATTTTGGCCATTCTAAGTGGTGTAAGGTGGTATCTCAATGTGGTTTTAATTTGAATCTCCCTGATGGCTAGTGATGATGAACATTTTTTCATGTGTCTGATAGCCATTTGTATGTCTTCATTGGAGAAGTGTCTGTTCATATCTTCTGCTCATTTTTTATATGATTGTCTGTTTTGTGTGTGTTGAGTTTGAGGAGTTCTTTATAGATCCTGGATATCAACCTTTTGTCTGTACTGTCATTTGCAAATATCTTCTCCTATTCCGTGGGTTGCCTCTTTGTTTTGTTGACTGTTTCCTTTGCTGTGCAGAAGCTTTTGATTTTGATGAAGTCCCAAAAGTTTATTTTCGCTTTTGTTTCCTTTGCCTTTGGAGACATATCTTGAAAGAAGTTGCTGTGGCTGATATCGAAGAGGTTAGTGCCTATATTCTCCTCTAGGATTCTGATGGATTCCTGTCACACGTTGAGGTCTTTTATCCATTTTGAGTTTATCTTTGTGTATGGTGTAAGAGAATGGTCGAGTATCATTCTTCTACATATAGCTGTCCAGTTTTCCCAGCACCATTTATTGAAGAGACTGTCTTTTTTCCACTGTATATTTTTTCCTGTTTTGTCAAAGATTATTTGACCGTAGAGTTGAGGGTCCATATCTGGGCTCTCTACTCTGTTCCACTGGTCTATGTGTCTGTTTTTATGCCAGTACCATGCTGTCTTGGTGGTCACAGCTTTGTAGTAAAGCTTGAAATCAGGTAACGTGATGCCCCCAGTTTTATTTTTGTTTTTCAACATTTGCTTAGCGATTCGGGGTCTCTTCTGATTCCATACAAATTTTTGGATTATTTGTTCCAGCTCTTTGAAAAATACTGGTGGAATTTTGATCAGAATGGCATTAAAAGTATAAATTGCTCTAGGCATTATAGACATTTTAACAATGTTTATTCTTCCGATCCAAGAGCATGGAATGGTCTTCCATCTTTTTGTGTCTTCTTCAATTTCTTTCATGAGTGTTCTGTAGTTCCTCGAGTACAGTTCCTTTACCTCTTTGGTTAGGTTTATTCTCAGGTATCTTATGGTTCTTGGTGCTATAGTAAATGGAATCGATTCTCTAATTTCCCTTTCTGTATTTTCATTGTTAGTGTATAAGAAAGCCACTGATTTCTGTACATTGACTTTGTATCCTGCCATGTTACTGAATTGCTGTATGAGTTCTAGTAGTTTGGGGGTGGAGTCTTTTGGGTTTTCCATATAAAGAATCATGTCATCTGTGAAGAGAGAGAGTTTGACTTCTTCATTGTCAATTTGGATATATTTTATTTCTCTTTGTTGTCTGATTGCTGTTGCTAGGACTTCTAATACTATGTTGAACAAGAGTGGTGAGAGTGGGCATCCTTGTCATGTTCCTGATCTCAACGGGAAGGCTGCAAGCTTTTTCCCATTGAGGATGATATTTGCTGTGGGTCTTTCATAGATAGATTTGATGAAGTTCAGGAATGTTCCCTCTATCCCTATACTTTGAAGCGTTTTAATCAGGAACGGATGCTGGATTTTGTCAAATGCTTTTTCTGCATCAATTGAGAGGACCATGTGGTTCTTCTCTCTTTTCATATTAATTTGTTCTATCACATTGATTGATTTGCGAATGTTGAACCATCCTTGTAGCCCAGGAATGAATCCCACCTGGTCATGGTGGATAATCTTTTTAATGTGCTGCTGGATCCTGTTTGCTAGGATCTTGTTGTGAATCTTAGCATCCATATTCATCAGTGATATTGGTCTGAAATTCTCCTTTTTGGTAGGGTCTTTGCCTGGTTTGGGGATCAGGGTAATGCTGGCTTCATAGAAAGAGTCTGGAAGTTTTCCTTCTGCTTCAATTTTTTGAAACAGCTTCAGGAGAATAGGTGTTATTTCTTCTTTGAAAGTTTGGTGGAATTCCCCAGGGAATCCGTCAGGTCCTGGGCTCTTGTTTTTTGGGAGGTTTTTGATCACTGCTTCAATCTCTTTACTAGATATTGGTCTATTCAGGTTGTCAATTTCTTCCTGGTTCAATTTTGGGAGTTTATAGTTTTCCAGGAATGCATCCATTTCATCTAGGTTGCTTAGCTTATTGGCATATAACTGTTGATAATAACTTCTGATGATTGTTTCTATTTCCTTGGTGTTAGTTGTGATCTCTCCCTTTTCATTCATAATTTTATAAATTTGGGCTTTCTCTCTTTTCTTTTGGATTAGTGTGGCCAATGGTTTATCGATCTTATTGCTTCTTTCAAAAAACCAGCTTCTACTTTCATTGATACATTCTACTGTATCTCTGGTTTCTACCTCATTGATCTCAGCTCTAATCCTGATTATTTCCCTTCTTATGTGTGGAGTTGGTTTGATTTGTTGTTGATTCTCCAGTTCTTTAAGGTGTAGAGACAGCTGGTGTGTTCTGGATTTTTTCAATTTTTTTGAGGGAGGCTTGGATGGCTATGTATTTCCCCCTTAGGACCGCCTTTGCTGTATCCCATAGGTTTTGGACTGAAGTGTCTTCATTCTCATTGGTTTCCATGAATTGTTTCAGTTCTTCTTTGATCTCCTGGTTGATCCAAGCATTCTTAAGCAAGGTGGTCTTTAGCTTCCAGGTGTTTGAGTTCCTTCTGAACTTTTCCTTGTGATTGAGCTCCAGTTTCAAAGCATTGTGATCTGAGAATATGCAGGGAATAATCTCAGTCTTTTGGTATCGGTTGAGTCCTGATTTGTGACCCAGTATGTAGTCTATTCTTGAGAAGGTTCCATGTGCACTTGAGAAGAATGAGTATTCTGTTGTTTTAGGGTGGAATGTTCTTTATATATCTATGAGGTCCATCTGGTCCAATGTGTCATTCAATGCTCTTGTTTCTTTATTTATTTTCTGCTTCAATGATCTGTCTATTTCTGAGAGAGGTGTGTTAAGATCTCGTACTATTAATGTATTCATATCAATATGACTCTTTATCTTGATTAACAGTTTTCTTATGTAATTGGCTGCTCCCATATTGGGGGCATAGATATTTACAATTGTTAGATCATCTTGGTGGATAGTCCCTTTAAGAATGATGTAGTGTCCTTCTGTATCTCTAACTACAGTCTTTATTTAAAATCTAATTTATCTGATATGAGAATCGCTACCCTGGCCTTCTTTTGAGGCCCACTGGCATGAAAGATGCTTCTCCAACCCTTCACTTTCAGTCTGGGTGTATCTTTAGGTTCAAAATGGGTCTCTTGTAGACAACATATGGATGGGTCCTGTTGTTTTATCCAATCTGCAACCCTATGCCATTTGATGGGCTCATTTAAGCCATTCACATTGAGAGTGATTATTGATAGATACGTTTTTATTGACAGTTACCTTTGAAGTCTTTCTTTCTGTAGATTGTCTCTATATTTCTGTTCAATGCTATTCTTAGGATTTTTCCTCTCTTATAGAACTGGGGTAGAGTTTTTTATTCACTGGCTGCCCACTGTTTTTTCCTGGGAATAAAAAAAAAAAATTATAGGGTTCAGAGGAAAAGAAGAAATGGAGGGAGTGGGAAGTTCATGTGGTTATTAAAATTTCAGGATTAAGATTCACCAGAAGACTCAACATGTGCTTAACTTACTTCCAAAATTTTCAAGGCAAACCCAGAACCACATGGACACCCCTGGGTGGTTCCAGGTGCTTCTTCAGACTTGAGGGTGTTTATGTGGAGATAAATTGTGACTCATGCCTGGTGAGGGAGCTGGAATATGTAGTCAACATCTAGCAGCACATCTGAGGGGTGCATGCAGAGCTGAGGCAGGGGATAAACCAAGAGGTCAAAAGCAGATTGCCAGCCTGGGTTACATAGAAGAGAATAATTTAGAATATGAATGTGCACAAAGTTGGATCCACAATAGTTGGTCTGTGTGTTGGTCTGTTTATTTGCATATGGGGACAGGCTTTGTATATAAACATACATGTGATTATATATGTTAGAACATGTTAAAAAATAATTTGAAAAGACAATTAGGTGATAAAAAGAAACTTTATTTAACATTTCAGGAAGTGGACAATCTCCATTCCCATGGGTCCAGATAACTGCAAAATGGAGTGGGAGGCAAGAAGCTTTTATGGGCTAAAGAACAAAGAAGAGAAAAATAGAAAATGAATAAGTAACAGGAAGTGAGTATGGAGTCAGAGTTGGTTTGGCATTTGGGGACTGGCTGAATAGCATACTGTGTTTCTGGCCAAGCAGAACAGATATCTTCAGGGACACCAGAGTTACCTGAGTTTCTGTTTGCTAATGTGGCATCTGAGGCAGGAGCATCTCCATTTTGGGCCTAGAAAGTTATTTGGACATTCCTTCGTGAAGGCTTTCCTAACTCCCCAGGCAATTCTTTGCTCCTCAGCAGTGTTTCCATTGCACTTCATCTAAACCACATGAAAATCATTTACTTTTCTTTTCTTTTCTTTTCTTTCTTTTTTTGTATGTTATTTATTGTGGGAGGGCAGCACAGATGTGGGGAGGGGCAGACAGAGAGGGAGAAGCAGACTCCCCCTGAGGAGCCCAACTCAGGACTTAATCTGAGGATCCTGAGATCATGATCCAACATTTAACCAACTGAGCCACTCAGGCACCCCCATATGAAAACCATTTTCTTATTGTTTGTCTCTCTCTTTCTCAGTGAGGAAAAACTTGTGATTTTCATCTTTGTACCCACAGTCTTAGTCTTTGTATATGGTAAATGCAAGAACCATATGTCATACAATATCAACTGCCAACAGAGGTTCATGGTCTGGGAACACAGTTGAAGGGTCCATTTTTTTCTTGTATTCAAAATTATAACTCACATAGTTGGGGGCATTTAGGACCTCTTACAGGATTAGAAAGTCATTGTTCCTAAATCTGAGGCTGTGGAGAGGAATGAGAAGTCCAGCTGCCGTGTGTGCCTTATCTGTGACCCCTGAGCCACACCCCCATGCTCTTTATGCTTTTTAAGGAATCAAGAATTAAAAATTCTAGTACCGTCACTAGGTAATGAAACCTAGGTAATGACATTTGATCAGTCATGAAACCTTAATCTCTGAGGTTTTCCCCAGCTCCAAACTTATTTGCTGAGGCAATTTGTGTTTCTGCTACAACAGAATATCTGATTCAGGCCAGTTTCCCACTGAGGAGATGTATAAAGACTGAATAAAACTTTTAAGAAATAGCTGTTTGGGGAAAAAAAAAAAATGAGACAGTAATGAAGGCAGTCAGGATATGAGGGTGTAAGGTCCTGGAAAGAAAGAAGTCACACTGCGTTACCTGTTATTCTCCACCATTTTCCCTTTCTAGGTATACGGCTGGTTCATGATTAGTGCAGCAATCAGACTGAGCAGAAACTGGCGGTTTGGGCACTATTAAGCTTTTGGAAGTCATAAGTTAAGAGGTTACAAGGGCATTTATGACTTGAGACGTCATGATCCTCAAAAAAAGATAACCTCAACATCTGTATCACATTTCCCTCAAGGTATTTGCCTAATTTTGAGCTACAAAGGGCAAGAATGTATATTAGGCAATATAACTGAATAATAATAAAAAATATGACAACATCACTTATATGATGCAACTAAAGCTACACTTAGAAGAAAAATTGTACACTTAAATGCATATATTAGAAAAGAGGAAAATCTGAAAATTATGTAAATGTCTACCTTAAGCAATTACAAAAAGAATGGCAAATTAAATATGAACAGAGTAGAAGAAAATGATACATATAAAAATAGAATTAACTGAAAGAAAAACAAGTATATAATGGAAAAAAATTAACCAAATCCAGAGTTGGTCCTTGAAAAGAACAAGATGTGAAAGGTAAAACAATAAAATATCTAGAAAATTGTCTAGAAAAAAGCCAGAAGAATATCTTCTTTATTTTGAGATAAGCCAAGTTTTCTTAGAGCATGATAAGCACTAACTCTAAAGAAGGTATTGATAAATTTAATGTTACTGAAATCAAGTTCATCTGTTCATCAAAAAACATAATTTGAAAGAGTCCAAGATGGCGGAGGAATATGGGCAGAAGACATGAACAGACATTCTTTCTCCAAAGAAGACATACAAAAGGCCAAAAGACATGAAAAAATGCTCAACATCACTCAGCATCAGGGAAATACAAATCAAAACCACAGTGAAATACCATCTCACACAAGTCAGAATGACTAAAATTAACAAATCAGGAAATGACAGATGTTGGCGAGGATGCAAAGAAAGGGAAACCCTCTTATACTCTTAGTGGGAATGCAAGCTGGTATAGCCACTCTGGAAAACAGTATGGAGGTTCCTCAAAAAGTTGAAAATAGAGCTACACTATGGCCCAACAATTGCAGTACACAAATGCAGTGATCCAAAGGGGCACCTGCACCCCAATGTTTATAGCAGCAATGTCCACAATTGGCAAACTATAGAAAAAGCTGAGATGTACCTCAACAGATGAATGGATAGAAAAGAATACTACTCACCCACCAAAAAAAAAAAAAAAAAAAAAAAGAAGAAGAAGAAGGAGAAGAAGAATAAAAGAGAAAGAAAAGTTTCCATTTGCAACGATGTGGATGGAACTAGAGGGTATTATGCTAAGCGAAATAAGTCAATCAGGGAAAGGCAATTATCATATGATCTCACTCATATGTGGAATTTAAGAAACAAAACAGAGGATCATGGGGAAGAGAGGAAAAAATAAAACAAGATGAAATCAGGAGAGGGAGACAAACCATAAAAGACTCTTAATCATAGAGAACAAGCTGAGGGTTGCTGGAGGAGAGAGGTTGGGAGGATGGGGTAACTGGGTGATCGACATTAAGGAGGGCACTTGATGTAATGAGCACTGGGTATTATGTAAGACTGTTGTATCACTGACCTGTACTTCTGAAACTAGTAATACATTATATGTTGATTAATTGAATTTAAATTAAAAAAATAAATAAAATGTACAAATTTTTAAAAAGACATAATTAAGAGAATGAAATGGCAAGTCATAGAATGGGAGAAGGTATTTGTAATATATACACACTAAAAAAGATTTTTATCTGAAATATAAAAGAACTCCTACAGATCAGTAAGAATAAATAGACAATTTAATTTCAAAAGACCTGTTAGATTTCTCACACAGCTGGTAGGGATGAGTATTGGTGTAATTACTTTGGGAAACTGTCACCATCTATTAAAGCTGAATTTATATATATAATCTATGACTCAGCAACTCTACTCCTTGTACTATGAGCTCCAAAAGACCAAAGAGACATGAGCGAGCAGGTTCATAGCAGCATTAGTTGTATTGACCAACATCTAGAAACAGTTTGTTTCCATCAAAACAAAATAGATAAAGTGTGAAATGTTTATATAATGGAATATTCTACAGCAATGATAATGAATAAATTACTGCCATACAAGAAATGCTTAAATCTTACCAGCATAACATCAAGCAAAATAAGACACCAAAAAGTATGCAGTATATAATTCTTATTATAACATTCCCAAACAGGAAAAACTAATGCATGGGATAGAAGTCAACAGCAGTTGTTTCCTTTGCTGGGGAGGGGATTACTGGGAGGGTTGATGAGCAAGGCTAGTAGCAGCCTGTGATGCTTTTATTTATTGCTTTTTTATTTTTTGTTTTATTGTATTTATTTAATAAAAATTCACTGATATAGTGAACTTAAGATTGTTCAAGTTTTTCTATACAAATGTTAAATTTCACCTTTTTCTTTTTTAATGTGGGCTCTATGCCCAGTGTGGAACAGAACTCGGGGCTTGAACTCACAATCCTGAGATCAAGACATGATATGCCATCAAGAGTCAGACACTTAACTGACTGAGCAACCCAAGCATCCCTGAAATTTCACTTTTAAAAAATGATTTTCAAGGGTGATTTCATATTGTTTTTCAATTTAGTAGTATACACAGCCAAACTCAAGAAGTTGGGAACAGAAGGATGAGGGAAGCAATTTGTCATTCAGTTTCTGAAAGCACCAGAAGGCTCTAGGCCTGATCACCTGGCAGTTTAGGATTTGCATAGTTTATGTCAATCTGTATTTGAACAAGTGGAGAGAGAGCAGCTAGGCAGGCCACCCAGTGTAGACAGAGTATACTGGCTGTGTTTTGAGGGCATGAGAGTGTCACTAACCACTCCCTCACCTCAGTAAAGCTTACTTCCCAAAAACCGGTTACAGTCCCTAAAAGTTCATACCAGGATGTCAAGATAGTTACAAAATGTGGGTCTGAGGACTCTTAACAAACTGCTGGTTACCAGACAGGAGGGGAATGGGGGTTGGGGTGAAATAGGTAATGGGAGTTAAGGAGCACACTTGTGATGAGCAGTGGGTGATGTATGGAAGCATTGAATCACTATATTGTGCATCTGAAACTAATATTACACTGCATGTTAACTAGTTGAAAGTTAAAAACTTAAAAAACTGTGTGTCTGAAGTTTCCAGTAGAATATTCCAATTTTGTTTGTTCTTTTATTTACATAAAAATCTTTGAACACTCTGTCATTGTAAAGACTCAGTTCTTTTTTGCAAGGATAATCCATAGTAAAAAATGCTTTCATGGAGTAATACATACTAACTTCTTAAAATGGTGTTTGTGGGTCTCTTGAGATCAGGCTTCATATTCTCCAAAGACCAGAAGAAATTTTTTTTCACCTATAAAAAGACTGTTTCCAGAATGCTGCAGCTAACATAAAATTAAGTTGCCCCAGAATACTATTTCCTTAACTATTATCACCTATTATCATGTTACCCTAGGTGAAGGGTCAGCAAAATATTGCCTAAGGAAAAAACCCTGGCCAGTGTCAGTTTTTGTAAATAAAGTTTTATTGAAAAACAACCATGCCTATTTGTTTACATATCATCTGTGATACTTTCAAGGTACAGTGGCAGCATTGAATAGTTGAGAAAGAGACCACTTTAAACCCACAAAGCAGGGCACCTAGGTGGCTCAGTGGGTTAAAGCCTTTGCCTTTGGCTCAGGTCATGATTCCAGGATCCTGGGATTAAGCCCCCCCCCCCCCCCCCCCCCGCCGCCACCCTCCCCCCCCACCCTGCCCTGCATTGGGCTTCCTGCTCAGCAGGGAGCCTGCTTCCTCCTCTCTCTGCCTGCCTCTCTGCCTACTTGTGATCTTTCTCTCTGTCAAATAAATAAATAAAATCTTTAAAATAAATAAATAAATAAACCCACAAAGCCTAAAATAATTACTATCTGGTCCTCTGCAGAACAGGTTTGCCAACCACTAGCCTATATTTAGGTATTAACCTTTTTATCTCAGAAGAAATAGTCCCATGAGAATAAAATTCAAAATATGAATTTTTTAAAACATCCACATCAATTAATTTGATATGGAGAACTATCAGAAAAGTCTAGACAGAGCAAACAGCACAGCATCAGGCTGTGCACATATGATGAGCAAGCAAACCCAGCAACCTTTCTTGATTTGGAAAAATGGTGGTTCCTTTTAGATTTAAGAAAAAAAAAAAAAAGAAGAAGAAGAAGTCCTATTGGATAGAAGTGTTTCAAAGAGTATGGTTTTCTTCTGGCTCTAATGGTATATTGAATATGACAATTAAGTGCAATGTATGATCTCTAATTGCGTCTTGGATTTAAAAAATGGGTAAAGGACATTATTGAGATGAATGTAGAAATATTAATATGGGCTACCAACTGTATAATAATATAATACCAATATTAAGTTTACCAAGTTGATAACTTGTGTAGCCTTGTTTTGTTTTGTTTTTGTCTGTGTAGTTCTTTTTTAAGATTTTATTTATTTATTTTAAGATTTTATTTATTTATTTTGACAGAGAGATAGAGAGAGATCACAAGTAGGCAGAGAGGCAGGAAGCAGGAGAGAGAGAAGCAGGTTCTCTGCTGAGCAGGGAGCCCAATGCAGGGCTCAATCCCAGACCCTGGAATCATGACCTGAGCTGAAGACACCTGCTTAACCAACTGAGCTACCCAGGCATCCCTATTTATTTATTTGACAGAGAGGGAGCACAAGCAGGGGGAGGGGCAGAAGCTGGCTCTCTGCCATGGGCTGGGGATCATGACCTGAGCCAAAGGCAGATGCTTAACCCACTGAGCCACCCAGGTGCCCCTATTGTATAGTTTTACAGGAGGAAGCCCTCCTTCTTAGAGGATACTTGTCGAAATATAGAGGACTGAAAGTTCATGATTCTCTGCAACTGACATTAAAATGGATCATCAAATAATCAGAGAGTGAGAGAGAAAATGAATGTGACAAAATGGTAACAATTAGTGAATCAGAGTAAATGACATATGGGTGTTGATTGTACTATTCTTGCAAATTTTCTGTAGGTTTGACAGTTTTCAAAATAAACCATCAGATGAAAATCTTTTAAAAATAGATATTGAAAGAAAGATAGTTCCAATATTTGGGAAAAGAGTGAAAGAGCAAAGACAAAAAACCCTAATTTTTTTCACTGAGAAGCTAAATTTGTCATCAGCAAATTTATTTAGATGTTCACATATGATTATATTTCTCTTTTTTTACTAAGTTTTATCGTAGGCCTTACTGCAGCCCCAATCACTTCATCTGATTTTCTGTATACAAGAAAAATTTATGTTAAATATTTGCCCCAGAAAAACACTATACATGTCACACATGAATCTACCTAAAGTACACATTATAACCATATAGTTCAAAATAAACATTTCTTTTAGTTACACCTCTGTTTTAAAGTCTTTTGGGGATTTGTCACCTCACATGACACAAAAGAAAATATATACATACCAGATCCAAAGGAATCTCCAACACATGTCTCTCATTGCTTCTCAGAAATACGGTGCCATGTAACCTTGGAAGACTGACATGTTTACAGACGACGGTAGAGAATTACCAAGGGGAATACAGCTATGCCTGGCATCATAATATATGTCATTGCCAACTGCTGACAGATATTCCACATGGGGTTTAGATACTGTGACTTTGGTATGAATCTTGAAGTGTATTTCAAAGTCCTATAACTCTGAGGGAAAAAAAAAAAGGATTTTTCCCAGTGTCCTTCAAAGCAATCCATACATGTTAGTGTGTCCATTTGAAAAGAGAAATGTCAATCATTCTGTTAGAGGAGGGTCCACTGCCCAAGTAGCTCAGACCTCACTCAAGTTGTTAAAGATAAAACAAGTGCACCTGGGTGGTTCAGTCGGTTAAGCATCCCACTCTTGATTGCAGCTCAGGTCATGAACTCAAAGTTGTGAGATGGAGCTCCACAATGGGCTCCACGCTGGGTGTGTAATCTGTTTAGGGTTCTCTCTCTCTCCGTCTGTCCCTCCCCCTTTTCCCACCCTCTTCTTTCTCTCTTAACACACACACACACACACACACACACACACACACACACAAGCTTTAAAAAAAAAAAGACAAAATAATGCAGGCCTCTGGTTCCCAAACTTCCACCTTATATAAAAAGTTAGGCAGTCCTATCTAGGCCCTAAATTTGAATTTGGTTCTGTTCAGAACCTGTTCAGGAGGCATTTCACTTGCCTGACTTGGAACATGGATTCTCCTCTACTCTAGTTCTAACTTTCAGTTCTTTTTTTTTTTAGATTCCAGGGTTTTTCAAGAGACACCCTTTTCTTTTGAGTTAACAGTTGGCACAGGGCTACACAACAGCATTTATACAGAAGGTCAAAATGAATTGTTATTGGAGGAAGAGGAGCAATAGCAGAGTTGTAAGTGGAACTGAGTGTGCAGTAAAAGCTCTGTGTGTATCTAATAAGGTCACAATTGATAGGTTACTTAAACATGTCAAGGGAGCCAATACATCAGAAAGACAAATTCTGTCCTGTCTCATGGTATGATTGCAGCATACGCAAATGGGGCTAGAGTCATAACATGAAACGATCACCGCAATAAAAAATGTTGTGTTGCTTTGCAGTTCCTATTCATGCTCCAAATGTGGAATAAGTAATAATCCTAATGACAACCATTATTTTGATGAAGTGGTCAGCAATGTGTATCCTTTCTGGGTTAAAATAATGAGAGCATTTCAAGGCAATTTACTTCTTTTTAAGACAAAGGAAATAATCTTGTATCATAAATATGAAGTTTGTGGATTTGTTCTAAACCTCCTGAAATTATCTAGGTAAGATCTAAGTGCTCATTGTTTGGATCTAGGTAGATAGAATAATGACCAAAGATGCCATCTGATCTCTTACCCATTTGCCAATACTACTGTGGGAAGAATAAAGCATAATGTTTTGGTGGCTCAGAGCTAATTCAAATAAGCCAAAGAAAATATGTGGATGTCAGAATAACAAAGTCAACATGGATGTCAGAATAACAGAATACACTCTTATTAAGAGTGTAAGGTGTAAGTCAGGTCATGGGCACTAATTAAGAGAAAGCCATAGAATATCATCATTTAAATTTTTTTCCCTACTTTTCCAGTCATAATGTCTAAGATCAAAACACTCCCTATCTCCCTATGTCCCTTCTTTTTTTAATGAGCTTCCAAATCATAGATACTATTTTTGATTTATAAGGATAAGCAATGAGATTAGGAAATTAGTCTGAATGTCTTGGGGAAGCACAAAAGGCAAGATAAAAGTGAAGTCATTATTTGCTTTTCCAAAGTGCATCCTCAAGAACAATTACCACCTCATTCATAGAAATAAATCGAAATTCTAAAACATGCATTGGAAGCCATCTACCTCTGAATGGCAGATTTTGTCAGCATCTAATGAAAGAATATACAGACCAAAGTCTATTTAGAATTGCTTGCCCTGGATAAATCTCTACCCTAAGTTAATTGTCCTCATTATTGGAGAGGAAATGAGAACTACTAAAAAAGGCAAGACGCCAGGGGTGGGCTGAGTGGCTGACTTCCTTAACAAAATAGTCTCTATTTTGTTTAAAACTAAAGCTCAAGACAAAGGCTTGATTTTGGTGACTTACCACATCTATAGCCTTGACCACAGAATTCACCCCTTTGGAGATGTTCATACCCCATTCATAGGACCCTGTCCTGTTAGCCTGAGGCCTTATACAGAATAGGCCCTCAGGAGATGTTTATAGAAATTATGGAAGGTGAGAAGATGGGAGTGAATGTGTGAGTGAATAAGGAAATAAATGCTGAACTGATATGTAATACAATGTCTTAAGAAAAATCATTCACATCACCAAATATGGGGGCTTCATTATAAGAATCTGTGGATAGTACAGCCATTTGTAATAGAGATTAACAGCCACATGGTATATAAAAAATACATATATTGTGTCTAGACATCTAAAAAACAAAGCTTAGAAAGGTGTGTCTATCATTGCTGTCAGTCCAGACACTGCCTGGAGCCAAATTGAGTAAGAATTTTCACAAACTCTCAACATGAAAAATTTGGTTTGCATGACTAGCTTGTCTCACCTGGTCAGATCACTGCCCTTGACTTCTGAAGAAGATGCCATGTGCACTAAGCTCTAAATGGGTAGTGCAGAGGCTACCCAGATCAGAGAATGACCAAATACCCTTCCTCTACATTCCCATTCAAGTTTGTTCTGGGTTGGTTGGTTTGTTGTTTGTTTGTTTGTTTTACAGTCCTTTACTTCTTGGGTAGGTTGCTTTTTCATCAGATATGGACTGATGTTTTGGTCCAAAATATTTCACAATAGCCTCCCATAATATTTCTGTGCAGCAACTTGCATTTTTCAGCCCGAGAGTTATCTGATTTATTTTTCTTCATTTGATGTTTTAGGTTTCTTTTGTTTTATTGTCAAATAGCACCTGCATAATCTGGGAAGTCTCTTTAGAAAAACCACAGAATCATCAGCATTTTCTTTTAGGGAACATATCAGTGATTGGTTGAATACGGTTTTATATACAGTTGGGAGCAGCACTGAGAAGATTGAGGAATCCATACCTGAAGCTGCTTTCTAAGAGCTTTTATCCATGACTGATGACTTAAACACTGAATCTCCTTCACTCTAAATGGTTGGAGAAGGAGAGGAGAGAGAAGAAGAGTGGAGAGAGGGTTGCGGCTCCTTTCCAGTCTTACCCATTTTCAGGGACTATTGTGGGGATCAACTAAACTGAGAAAGGTTTTTGAAAACAAACACACACAAAAAAAACCTGACCAATCCCAGTGGGGTTGTTATAAGTGGTCAGGTCTTACTCATTCCCTACCATATCTTCCACAGTGTTGGTGCCTACTGGACCCACCATTTTGATTCTTGGTCTATATAAATAGTTGAAATTCTTCCCAAATTCACAGTGTCAGGCAGAAGGTCTATAGCTTCTGAATTGATCTATGTTCTTATTTGGAGACCGAAGTGGGACTAGGGAGAGGTGACCTATTTTGGCGCACTGCAGATAGCTCTTAATTAAGGCTGGTGGGCAGAAACTCACCTGGATATTTGGATCAATACTTTTGTGGTAACAGAAAGACTTTCCTTCAAGAATGCTCTTGACAAAACCAGGATCAAGTGAATTCTTTCCTCTCCAAGTAGAAGTGGTTAGGGATCTTGGCTTATAAATGTCCATAGCAACATCTCCACTGCATGAAGATATTCTGAGAGAAAGAAGCTGACTGCAGAGAGAGTGTATGGGACAGACAGAGAAAAAGAGCTTCCTGAGAGCAGAATTACTCCTGCTTTTTTCAGTTTAGTTTCACACTTAAAAAAAAAAATGCTAGTTTGAATTAGGTTTCTGTCACTTGCAACCAAGAAGCCTGGCTGGTGCAACAACATTTAAGTTTGCAATACTTAAGAATGGGAGAGTTAACTGACCCCCCTCTTTTGCTCACAATCCAGATGCAATCCATCAGCAAATTTCATTAGCTCTTTCTTCAGTGGATGTCCAGGATCCCACCACTTTTCCCTACTTTGAGAACTACCTCACATTTCTAATAACTATTATCCCCTGGATTTTTGCCACCTAACTAAGTCTCCCTGCTTCCACCCATGCTCCACTGTACTCTTCTCACAATGACTAGAGTGATCTTTTTTAAATAGTCACTTCTCCAATCAAAATGCACCAATGACTTTTCATCTCACACAGAATAAAATACAAAGTCCTTATCATGACCTCTAAGGTTCTCCATAATTTCACTTCTTCTGATCCTTCTGACCTTGTCTCCATTACTCTCTCTCCCATACCCACAGCACTTTATCCATACTAGCCTCATTGATATTTCTCAAACACACCAAATACCATCCCATATCAGAGCTTAAGCTACCTCTGCCAGGTAAGCTCTTGTCCCAGTTAGATGCATACATTCCCCTCCCCACTCCACTTTTCACTTAGGTCTCTGCTTAAATATCATCTTATAGAGAGGCCTTCCTTGCCCATCCCAACTAAAACAGCATAATTCCAATATCTACCACCACCATTTCAACTTCTATCTATCTTCCTTACCATGCCTCATTGTTTTACAGCACCTACCACCACCTATTATTTTAAACATAGACTTGTTTATTGTCTTTCTCCCACTGAAAATTTGTAAGTGCAAGAACCTCAGTCATTTTGCTCACTGATATATCATCAACATTGAGAAGAGCTCTGGGCATCTAAGAAGACTGAACACAATGCATATGTATGCATGGGTAAGCAAATCCCTGTCCTCACTCCAGAGACAACTCAAACTGAAGGTAACTGGCTTAGGAAAATAAGCGGGTGCAATCAGACACCATCAGCTATTGCCCAGCCATCCTTGGGAGGGGCCCTGGGAAACTCAGTCACTTTGTGGACATCAGGAGTGATGCTCTTTCTCAGTTTCTCCATCAAGGACAGTGACAGCAAGACAACCAGCCTACCCAAGTGACAGTAAATAACTGGAATAACAACAGTCAATATAATTGATATAGAAGTGATATATAGCCAATATAACTGATTGAGCATTTATTTTATGCTGGGCACTTTTAAAGTGCTTTGTGATGTAAGAAAGAGCTTGAAGCCAATGGCCAAGGAAGAACTCTTGAGACATCTTGGGTGCAAAATGGTGGTTTTATTAAAGCACGGAGATAGCATCCTTAGGCAGAAAGAGCAACACCGGGGTTATAAGGAGTAACCCATTATACTCTTTCCACTTGGAAGGGTGTTAAGGAGAGCATAAGTCTCTAAGGAATTTGAAAGCAAGGCTTCCAGGACCTTGAGGGGGCTAGCTATTGTTGGGAAAAGGTCATATGTTGCTGTCCAATAAAACCTTAGTGATGAGACCCTTCAGACTTATATCAGTAGGCCATATGCTTGGGGAATGATTGCCAACATGTATCTTGAGGGGTTTAGAGATAAAGGAAATTCCTAAAGGAATTATTATATGTTAAAGTAGACTTACAGGATCCTGGGTGGGGGAGTGAGGGTCAGACTAGGATTGTCTTTTGCACTTAGCAAAGTATTAACTTCAAGGCAGTTGAGTCCCCAGAGGAATGTCACTCTGCCTATTTCAAGGACTTGTCAACAGGCTGTAGGTAGTAAGGAAATTTAATAATTTTTCTTCTGCCTTTGCTTTCCACATCATTTTGCTTTTGTTAACTTATTTTAATGGTCACAAAAAAGGCGCTGTTGTTATACCTATTCACCATTAAGAAATTAAGTCACATGTGGGCTAAAAACTTGCCTGAAGTTACAAAACTACTTGGAGGCATAGCTGGGGTTTGAACTATTATATGCTGGCTCACAAATCTAGATTATTAACCACACTGCCCCTGGAGTACAAATGTTCTTTACCATGACTTATGGTTTGAAATGTAGTTCTCGTTGCCTCTGAGCTCCCATGCACGCACGCGCGTGTGTACACACACACACACACACACACACACACACACACACACACAAACACACAATGTATAATTAAAGTAAAAGCGTCACAAAACAATACATGTGCCCTAATGGATAATGACCAGCTACACAAAAAATACTGCAACAGGCCTTGTGTGAGGACATCTCCACTCCTCATCACACCCACATCCACCTCTAATACTGCTTTTAAACATGTTCCAGGGGTGAATGGCCCTTAAATCCCCATGGACTCAGAGTGAAGGACCTTTTAGATATCTCACTCTATAAGGAAAAGGAAAGTCTGGGAGAGTCTGCCTAGAGAGAGAGGAAGAAATATGAAAAAAAGGAGATGGTAGAGAAATTAAGATCACCTAATCTACCATTTGCTGAAGGCTGGCCCCACCCTACCCTTTGGAGAATCTCTGCCACTTTTGAGAACCAGAAGTGAGTCAATGTTGAAAATACAGAGGTTGCTTCTACTAAGGTGGCTTGTCACCATCCTGCCATGTCAATTTCAGCCACGCCCCCTCTCTGCCCTCCTTGAGGGCACTGGCATCATAAACCGAGGTCCCTGCTGAGACAGGAGGTTTCAGCTATTTTTCATAATGTCAGTTAACTAATTGTGGTTTTATCCTGCTGTTCTTAGCATTCCTATGAGGTCTTTGAAATATCTTAACTAATTGTATTTTTAGTCTCTCATAGTTGTTCCTTGAAACAGTTTATAGATGGACACTTTTAAAATAACTGAATAAGTAATGAACCCCTGAATAGAGTAACTGTCTGTTTTTTAAAACAACCCTCGGTTTTCACTCGTACAGTCACTGTGTTCCCTAAAGTAGTTTAAAAGTTCTTTTTTTGGTGTTCTAGAAAAGAAAAGATTATTCCGGGGTATTTCTTTATTTTGAAGTTACACTTTATTTGAATGACAGCTGTAAATGAATATATTGAGATATACTAGTAGGTTGTATAACTCAGCGTCCTAAAGCTTAACCCCAAAATGGTTGAATCTACTTGGAAACATTTTATCTAATTGTATTTGTGGCTTTGGCCCATTTTCAGCTGATTTTATAAAAGCATTTTTAGGTTACCAAAGACCCCAAATCTGGATTCTAGATACTAAACACAAGTGTCTTTTGTGTTGCCTCATCTTTCTCTTTTTTCCTAACACTTCACCACCCACTTTTAATTCCCAGACCTCCTTAGAAAACCAATCTAGCCTGATCCCCAACTCACAGCTTGCCTCTGAGTTATAAGCCCCAGTCACCAGCATCCTGGGAACCTAGTCTCCAGTTTAATGTAATTTCCTCTGTGTATATGTAAATTCCCTTGGAAAATTTCTTTGGAAGCTCTAGAATAAGCTCTTAGGTTATTCTTCTCCCAAAGTAGATCTTAGAGTGCACAGTGAAAACTTTAAACATTTTCATTGCAACTCAACTGAGCAAAGATTTGTGGTCATGGAAAGAATGAAGCTTGTAACAGCAGAAGATCACAGTTCACATCCCAGAGCTGCTGCACGTGAACCATGGGAGCCATGGCAAGTTCTTCGGGTGTGGTGAGCCTCTTGTGTCTCATCTAAAAAATGGGAGGTAAAAATATTTACTTTCCCACTGTGGCAGGTATTAGCAATACTGCATGTCAGGCATCTGGCATGAGGCTGACAATAGACGATAGGGTGCGATGTAGCCTGGTGGCTAAGAGCACAGGTTCTGGAGGAACTTCAAATTGAACCCTCTGTCTGCTGCTTAATGGTGGTGGTACCTTGAGGAAGTTATGTTTTTTAAAGATTTGTTTTATTTTTTTATTTTTTAAAGATTTTATTTATTTATTTGACAGAGAGAAACAGTGAGAGAGGGAACACAATCAGGGGCAGAGAGAGTGCATGCAGGGGAAGAGGTAGGAAAAAGAGAATCTCAAGCAGACACCCCACTGAAAGTGGAGCCCAATGGGGGCAGGGGGCTGGGGGGACTCGATCTCATGACCCTGAGATCAGGACCTGAGCAGAAACCAAGAGTCTGTCACTCAGTCAACTGAGCGATGCAGGTACCCCTCGAATAAGTTATGTAACAACTTCTTTGCACCTCCATGTCTTTAGCTATAAAACGAAGACTGATACAATAAAAGCATCTAGACTACAGAGTCTTTGTTACGAGGATTCAGGACATTTTTAAACATTCAAAACATTTTCAAAAAATTGTGTCACATAGTAAACGTTAAGTAAATGTTAGCTATTAGATCCTAATAATTAATAATACATATCCCTTGATGTGCTCCAGGGATAACTTCAGGGATTTGAATATTTTCTTCAAGATATAGAAATTGGAGTTTTTTTCTCCCCAAATAGGCATTAGAAAGGAAAATACTGAAGGAAAAAATCCTCTACATCTTGTTTATGTGTTTGTTTTCTGAACATAAGACCATTAAAATCATTTAAGCTTATAGAACGTTAAAACACATATTAGGCCAAGGGAAATGCTGATGCTGAAAACATTTACTTCCTTTATGTTGCTAGTTAAATAAAAAGAGCGTTTCCCTTGGCTAGTGAAATATGCTTCCTCAGAGAACTTGGGCAAGATTTATTACTCAAATGACCCAGAATGTTGCCTCTGCATAAATCCGACGTGTCGTAGGGGCAAAACTGAAAGCAGGGGAAAAAAAAAATTTAGCAAAAGCTGAGCTTAACATGTTGTCTGCCTTGTGATGAATAATTTAACTAGTCTCCCAATTTTTGAGAAACATGAGAGAGAAAGTTTTATTGTGGGTATGACAAGGTATAGTTAAGCATGAGTGAAAGCCAAAAAATATTTTCTCCTTTTGTCAATGATCAAAATGTCTTAGGTTAACTGGTTTAGGACAACTAGGGAAAGTTTTTGTGTACTAATTCAGCTTATTTCCATCACCCTGGTATATATTTAGGACTTAAAAAAAATGTTGTCTGCTAATAGGTTGTGAGGAGCAATAAACAGAAGAATCAAGTGAAGCTAAGAAGGAAAAACTAATCTCATTAAAAGCTGAGAAACTAATCTCATTAAAAGTATAATTTAAACTATTATCTTTTGTGTTTTCAAATTACATGCTTAATGTTATCAGAGCATTATTACCATAAGTTGAAATGATTCAAAGCAGTGTTATAAGCCAGTATGTTGTTTCACTGCATTGTAGGTTTGGCACTGCCTTTGCTTCAGTTCTATCTAGACTCTGGGGAATGGACTATATGATTTTGGAAGATCCCTACCTGGTCTGAGCACCCATGATCCTTTTTATAATGAACCTAGATTAGAACCTGAAGATCTTGTCATGGATGGTGGCCACTGAACTATGGAGTCCCAACTGTACCCTAAACCTCTTAGAAAGCTCTCCCTATTTCCTTCTGGTGCTTCTGCTCTGGTCTCAGAAAACTTGCCACTTCTTCAAGTAACTAGCAGAAGCTCCAGAGGTGAACTTGTGCACCTGGTGGGATAGCTGATGCAAGGCTGAAACATTTGGGTAAGACTTTCCCTGTCTCAGCCATGAAAAAAGAAAAAAATATTTTAATTTCTAGAGAAATATGGCCATAGATACCTCTAGTTAACAGATACCAGTTGCTCTCTGGGGCTCTCAGTAACTACTCATTCTTCTTCGGGTCCATCTCCACATAGGAGATACCATCACATCCTCTAGGTCTCATGAGAACAGAGAGCTAGACATTTATACTCTTCTGTTTAGAACAAAGAGAACAAGACTGAGAGAGACAAAGATAAGAGACAAAGAAGGTAGGTCTCTACCTAAGACCTACCTTCATAGTCTTCATATTTTCATTAAATACTTCCTCCTTCCCTGGTAATGGACATCAGGAATGACCATTCCCTTAAAGGAGGCCATAAACACTCTACAAAGCGGAATAGCCTTATCCCTATGGACCTCAACTGAACAGCTATATCTCAATACATTGTAACTTCTGTGCAAGAATAACCACACATATTTTATCTTTATGATGTCCTCTTTATTTGAATAATTGGCCTCTTCTAACTCATTGATTTTACCTTCTAGATGGTAAAGGTTTGACCACTTCATAAGAATTGAAAAAGTTCAGTGATATTAGCCTGGGAAATGAGTTTCAAAAGTAATTTGCTATCAGGCAAAATTTTTTACCTATTACAACTTGTTTTTTTAATTAGGTCATAGTGCTATGAATAGAACATTGGTATAAACTAAAAAAATCAGTAGAAAAAATAAACTTATGTTTGCCAGGCACATGACAGTGTTGCATGCTGGCAGGAACTGGTGTTTGGGTGGGAAATAACCAAACTTAGGCTTTGCCTGTCTCTTCAATGCTTCAAAGTAGGTCATATAAGGCAATATTGAAAAACTGAAAGATTGAAAGCTTAGTACTTATAGTCTAGATTCCTGTAACATTCAGATCTTTATTTTTTAAGATTTTATTTATTTGTTAGAGAGAGAGAGAGAGAAAGCAAGGGGAACAGCAGAGTGAGAGGGAGTAGCAGGTTCCCTGCTGAGCAAGGAGCTTGATGTGGGACTCAATCCCAGGATCCTGCGATCATGACCTGAACTGAAAGCAGATGATTAATCGACTGAGCCACCCAGGAATCCCATAACATTCAGATCTTAAGGACAAGTTAAAAATATATATAGAAGTCATTTATAACTTACAAATTACAGCATGAATATAGGAATATTATTTTAATTGTCACATTTTCTGAATTTTATTTCTTACATTTCACTATATATTACCCATCACTAAAATATTTAGGGGTTAAGCCCTTACAGCTAGAGAAACATGAGTCAGAGAGATACACTTCAATCTAGTTCATGAAACTTTGCACTATTTATTTTTTTTAGACTGGGGAAATTTCTGCTCCAGGTCTTGGCTGGGATGAAATGAAATTACACTGATACCATAATATGAGTATTTATATCACAGTAGAAACCTGGAGACAATTCACAAGAAAGAGGAAGAAAAAGAAATTAATTCATAAAGTTTCTAGATATACTTTATAATTGAAGTATATTAAGAACTTAATTGTAGCTTGCCATTGTTCCTTATTATGGTTTCTGATTCATTTACTTCTGGTTCATTTCCTTATCATAAATTCTAGCCCCAGAGGTACTGCAAATGCATTGCTGAATTGCTTTTTGCCACAGTAACCTTTTATCTCACTGCTTAAGGCATATATTTTTATGATGCTGGTTTATCTGGGGATAATACCAAGTAATTCAGACATAATGCAGGTTCAATGGCAGCCAATGAACTTTGTAGAATTCAGACAACTTCCTATTCCGTTAGCCCTACTTCCTCCTTAAACCTACTATCTACCCCTTCTCTTTCCTGCCCTCACTCATCTTTCTTTGTCACCAACATTTACCCTGACCCCTTCTAGAGGCAATGAAACTTTATATATAAAAATGTTCAACCAGAGAGAATCTTCCTCCCATCCTTCCTTCCTTTCTTCTTCCCTTTCTCATGCAAGAAGTACAGAGAACCAACTATGTGACAAACAATATGCTCTGGCTAATGGGTACAGATATAATTGTGGCACAGTCTTTACCATAAAAGATTTTATACTCTGATGGAGAAGACTGACCTTACAACATATTATTACATCAAAGTGGGAAAGTGTGTGAATATATGGCCTTGGGAGTTGACACAGGCCACGTAACTCTGCTTGGAGACAAGGGGGACTGCTTCCCAGGATGTGGGACATTTGAGCCAGCAGAAGAGGTGGAGTTGTAAAGGTTGTCAGGGCCAGGACCACAGGAGATCACCTGCAGCAAGGAGAGTAAAGTTCATCCCAAGTGCTAGAGGTGGACAAACATGGCCCCCAGGCCAAATCACCATCCTGCCACCTATCTTTTAAACAGTTTAGCTGGAACACAGTCACACCAATTTGTTCAGTATTGTCTGACTGCTCTCATGCTACATGATAGAGCTTTGTTGAGACAGAGACCATATGGCCCCCAAAGCCCAATTATTTACCAGCTGGCCCTTTACAGAAAATGTTTGCTGGCCTCTGCAATAGAACAATGCTTTCAACTCTTTATCCCCACATCATGGTGTACAAGGCAAATGATAACATTTGAACAGTAAGTTAGGTTGAACAGAGATATTGCTCTTGCCAGAGGCAGCCAGGCCAGAGCTCTGAGCTACTCAGAGCCCTCTGTGAATAGTCTCGAGCTGGAAGGATGCTCAGTATTTCAGCATGCTGGGACCTATTCTTAGCCTGGGTTGAGCAAAACTGACCTTTGGAAGGAAAAGTCACTAGAGAGTATTCTGAGCAGAAATTTACATATGTAATATTAAACCAGAAAAAAAGAAGATATTGGAAAATTCAAAAGTAACTTCCTTAGGGAAACCAGAAGTTCAAGGGTTTATAGTTCTTACCAGTAGGTTGAAATCCATGAAGCAAAAAATGTATTTATTTAACAACTTTTATTTGTACAATATTTTACTATGTTCTGGTAGAAAGCAAAGACATAGGTCTGACATTGTGGAATTTGAATTAACTTGATAGAACAGATTACTCTGGAGAAGAGAGGCAGCTGAACATACAGGGTGGGCGCTATCTGCATCGGGACAAATTATGACTGGACCATCTTAGCCCATGCTTCCCTCGGAGGACTGGAAAAAGAGGCACCCCGTTTACATGGGAGAAGAGGAGAGATAGCTGTCAACTCTGGTAGCCTTCTGTGACTCAATGCTCTTGATGGAGACAGAACCCAGAACTCTGAGAAATGCCAAGAATCACCTCTGCTTACAAACAATCAGAAAAGGGCATGACATCATCACTGCTAGGCAAGACTAGCTTCTCATGTCTGTGGCCGCTGTCTACCACATTGCCAAAAATTCTGTCATTAGAGGTTCTAGCTTTAAGAATCTCTTATTAAATTGTAAACACTCCCAACCCTTGAAGCGGCTGAGCCACTTTCATCTAATGTCTTACTGAAGGTTCATTCACTCCTACAAGATTTATTGGGCACCTTCACTATTCCAGGAGGTGTGTTATGGTCTGGGGACACAGTGAAATCCAGTGGCTCCAACTTAGTTGAGGAATAGCTAAATCAGACTCTGTAGTAATAAGACCTGGGATAGCTGCAGGAGATGTGTGTGTGCGCCGGTGTGCATGTGCACGTGTGCACGTGCGCTGGGGGAATGGTAAGGACTTTAGACAAGGGGCAGAAACAGGTGCAGAAAGCATGTGTTGCAGTGACGACTTTCAGCCTCAAGCTGAAACAGAAACAACTTTTGCCTCAAGCTGTCCCTGTAAGACAATTTCTTTTTATAACATCACAAGAAGCAGCACCACTGTACCTAACATGCCTGTATGACGTATTTTCATATTTCCTTTAATTTTGTTCTCTGATGCTCAATGACTAATTTTCCATTTCAAAGATCTGCTCATTAAGAGAGCAAACCAGGAAAGCAACAGGAAGAAGAGAAAGATTCTCATCAGAACCAACTGATACACAAAGCCGAACTGGCATTTTGATCAATAGCTGCTACACTCCTTGGTGACACAATGGCCTTGGAGGTGCCGTTCTGCATCTCCATGACCTTCATCATTCCATTCTCCCTTTATAGATGCCTTGTTCCTGGTTTTCAGAAGATGAAAATGAACTGGCCCAAAACTGATTTCTCAAACGGTAATATTTCAGTAGATTTTGAACAACCATTTCAGTGACTTCCAAAATAATGTGTCATATAAGCCAGGGTGCACTTTCCTTACAGGTCTTTCCAACTTTATTCATTTGCATTCTGTCTTCACTGTACTGAAACACATAAGATGCATTCTGATTCCCAGCCCATTTCTTTGTTGGGAGTAAATCTGGTGTCACATTCCTTGCAGGTGTGGACCATTAAGGCTAGATTGTTTCTGAGGTTATTTACCTGATAAATGACTTCCATCATAGCCCAGCAGTATAACCAATCCTTTATATAATTGCACGGTTAAAAAGGGAGCGATTTAAAATCTTTGCCAGCACAGGTGATCATCCAGTTCAGTGACTAAATTTGTTCTATTAATAAGGCAGAGAGTGAAGCTTGGAAGTGTGATCTGGTCTTGAACCTTAGAAGAAATCATTCCATCTGATTGATTTGATGTGGTGCTTTGTTCTGTACTCAAAAGATGATAGAAAACTGCAGTGATATTTACCTTTTTCTTGCAAAATAGCTCTTGAGATATTGCTACTCTCTAGGGCCACTTCACTAAACATTCATTTCTTCAAACTTGCTTTCATAACATGCAAGTGAATTCAGTCAACACTCTTGGGGAAACTACTGCAGTATGTGCCAGGTATTGTGCTAGGCACTAGGAACTCAGCAATGTGCAAAATGCTTCTACCTCTTACTCTCAGGAAGCCTGGTAGGCATTTCTATACACGTGGGTTGCCAAATAGTCTGTCTTTATGTCCCTCTCCCCTCGGATCCTCTCTCCAACTTCCTCAATCCTCTGTACCCCCAAAGGCTGACATATAAGGGTACCATGAAGGTTAATTCTATGTATTCACTTGGATTGTTGATTGTTTGTTCAAATGCCAGTCCAGATGTTGCTGTAAAGATTTTTTAAATTTATTTTTATTTTTTTATTTTAAAGACTTTTTTATAGATAATCAATATTTAGTTTGGTTGACTATGAGTAAAGCAGATTATCCTCTATAATGTTGGTGGGCCTCGTGCAATCAGTTGAAAGCCTACTGGCAAAGACAGATTCTCTGGGAAGGAAGGCATTTTGCCTTCAGACTGCCTTCAGACTCGAGCTAAAATATCAACTCTTCCCTGGTCTCTGTCCGGCCAGGCTATTCAATAGATTTTGGATTTGCCAGCCTCTACAATCAAATACAGTGAACAATTCTTTAAAATATAGTTCACTCTTCTTTCCCTCCTCCTTATCTCTTCCTTTCTCCCTCTTTCTCCTCCCAACCATATTATCCAGTATAATCCTGATTCCATCCCATCGCCACACTGAGAAAGTTAAATGTAGAGAGGTGAAAAACTGCATACAAGTACAGTAGTAGAACTTATTCTAGGGGTGCTTGGGTGGCTCAGCCATTAAGCATCTGCTTTTGGTTCAGGTCAGGATCCCAGGGTCCTGGGATTGAACCCTGCATCAGGCTCCTTGCTCAGCGGGAAACCTGCTTCTCCCTCTCCCACTCCCTGTGCTTGTGTTCCCTCTCTCGCTGTCTCTCTCTCTGTGTCAAATAAATAAATAAAATCTTAAAAAAAAAATAAGAACTGATTCTAAAACCCATGTTAAATATATAATTGTTAAAATAAATTCTACATCTTAAAATCCATGATTTCAAAAAGATCTTAGGTAAGGAGATTTATTCTGAAGTCTTATGTAAATTCATTCTGCACATAAAAGAGGTCTCACCGAAGAGCTCCTACCCCTTGGATGAGCCAACATGGTATGTTATTCTGTTTTCTCTAGTTATAAGTATTTAATCCCTGAAGTATGAGCAGCAAATCCTCTTAGCAGAAGTGCATGTTTATCTGCATAAAGACCCATGACTCTGTCCCAACACAGAGGTCTGTCTATACCTGCTGTGATCAGTACAATCAACAGATAACAATATCCATGCCTTGGGCGGCAGGCAGGCTTCATGAGTCAGGAAGATCACACAACTCTTTCCATCTGAGTAAAGGCCAGTGCCATCAATCTTGTTTATCAGCATGTTTATCCTAACATTTATAATTGCCCCATTTGTGATCATTTGGATAAAGCTATCCGTTATGAACTGAATGTTTAGGTCTGGTCCCCTATTCATGTTGAAATCCCAGCACCCTCCCCCCATATGAAGGCATTAGGAGGTGAGGCCTGTGGGAGGTGATCATGTCATGAGGGTGGAGGCCTCAGGAATGGAATTGGTGCTCTTTAAAGGGCTGAAATCCCCCCCCCTTTTAAAAGATTTTATTTATTTATTTGACGGACAGAACACAAGCAAGGGGAGTGGCAGTCAGAGGAAGAGGGAGAAGCGTGCTTCTAGCTGAGCAGGGAGCCTGATGTGAGGTTCGATCCCAGGAGCCTGGGATCATGACCTGAGCCAAAGACGCTTAACTGACTGAGTCACCTAGGCTCCCAAAAGACTAAAACTCTTTTAAGGGCAGAGTTCAAATCTGCTGATACCTTGATCTTGGACTTGCCAGCCTCCAGAACTGTGAGAAATAAAGGTTTGTTATTTAAGCCCACCAGGCTACGGTATTTTTGCTACATAGCACTTTGAATGGACTAAGATACCTACCTAAAATATAAATTGCTTCTGTCAGTGACTCAGTCAGTTAAGTGTCTGACTCTTGATTTCAGCTCAGGGCATGACCTCTGGGTCAATAGATCAAGCCCCCTGTCTCTCTCTCCCCTTGTCCCTCCCTGCTGTTTGCATGTGCACAAGCTCTCTCTCTCTCTCAAAATAAATAAATAAATCAATAAAATTAAAATATAAATTATTTCTGCATAGTGATCTTACTATAGCTATAATAGTTTACATTTGGGCAAATCTCCCTTGTCAATGTTTTCAGGAACTAGGAGTAAACACATGAAATGATAGCATAATCAAGAACTGAAGGTAGGCTTTTCTGCGGGGGGTTATAAAAATTTTTGTCTGAAAGAACACAGCGCTACCCACACTCAGTTCTCATAAGCCACTGAGCAGCTGACAGGCAGCTCTGAGATCCTCGTGTCTTGCCTGGATCAAACCCACGGAAGCTGAAGCTGCTGCACTACACTTGCTAATCCCCGGAACCAGGCCACCCGCCTTCACTCTAGAAGAGAGTCTTTTCTGTTCCCATAGGCTGGAGGGGAAAAGAGTTCATTTAGATTGCGATAAGGCTGAGAATCCACCTGAGCCCCAAAACACCACAGGAGGTTCTCCCAGCCATGGCTTGGGATCCTCCATTTCAGTGCCCCTTGGAAATGGGGTAGAAACTCCAGCCGAGCCGGTGATATTGTCGCCATCCCTTCCCTTTCTCCTCCAGAGCCCTACCATTCCTGCCTATACTTCTTCAGTATAGATTAAATATTTTTAATTCTATTTTTAGTCAATATGTGTTTTCTTAGCTCCAATGTGTGTCTCCCAGACAGCAGTGTGGAGGTGAGTTTGTGATTTATCCTCAGAGTCACAGGTCGGCAGGAACAAGAGTTTCTGAAGCTGAACCTCTTCAGCGCAGGGCTTTCATATGTTTTCGGGGAAGAAATGCATGGTCACCTAACATAAAGGAAATGGCCGTTAGCCTTTGTTTCTTTATCCCCAAGCTGCACAGAAAATTTAACACTACAAGCACCTGATATCTGCGTTGTATGAAGCCCAACACATGTTCCAAGAAAACAAGAACCTGGCCTATGTAATTTCAAATACTCTAAGGTGGAAGGAAAGAAGGAAGGAAGGAAAGAAGGAAGGAAGGAAGGAGTAGGGGAGGAAAGAAGGAAAGTGGAGGGAGGAAAGAAGAAGAAGCTCACATTCTCATACAACTCTTTCATCTGACCTTTATAAAAATAAATGTCCACTGGAATAAGACCAAGCTAGTGTAATTGTCCCACTCCCTCTTTTTGAAAGAGAAGGATTCTAACATGTGAGGAGCGCTTGTTATCATCTGGATGCTTCATATACTATCTAATAAAAATACTGGCTTACATTTATTAAACTCTTATGTCAGGTATTATGAAAGCATTTTACATGTATTCTCTCATTTAATGCTTAAGACACTCCTAGGACTATTTTTATGTCCATTTTAAGAGAAAAAAAAAAAACACAAAAACAAAACTGAGAATACCTACAACTTCATTCAGTAAGGGCCTGAAGTGAAATTTGAAAACCCAACACTTGAAAATTAATCAGCTTTAATTTATAAAACTACTCAGTGCTTTAAGAATATGTAGTCCTGTTTTTGGACAGAACTAAACCAGAAAATAGAGATTGGTATTCTATTACTCATTCAAAATCAAGTTTCCATTTAGTGGTGGGAACAAGACATGAACCCAGGTCTGCACAATGCCCAAAGCCCAAATGCTATCTGCTGCACCATCTTATCTCTTGAATTCAGACTGAAATCTACATGTTTCTATCATCTAGGCCATGCTGGTTGGATGAAACCTTGAATTGCAGTGTTCTCTGGCTAGCCATGCTCCCATCTTACTAGCTCCTGCTCTCACCTACATACAACCAAGTCTTGCAAGAAGTTGAATTTTACTGTCATCTATGTAAGGGCCTATTTCATATTTTTATATTTTAGCCAGAGGCTTCCACTGAGGTTAAACAATAACATTGTTGTTTAACCCTTAAACTCTCTCTGCTCCCCTTCCCCCAGGGGACCTGCTTAAAAAAACAAGTCCCAGAAACCAGCCTCAGGTAACAAAGCACAGATTCAAGGATGGGTCAGGCCAGGTGGAGACATCCGATCAGTGGGGGGTTGCATACTGTCTCCCTAGCTACCAAGGAGTATGGGCTCCGCCCTTTGGGAGCCTTTTGGGCGCCAATCTTAACCAAGGTGAAATTGTAATTCAATTGGTCACCTAGTAACACTGTGCAGTTCCAACCGCATGGCCTTTGCCCTTAAAAGCCAGTCCATAAAGGAGAGCAGGGTCGCCCTCTCTCTGTAAGAGGTGCGGCCCTGGCCGGCCAGTTTGATTCTTGATGCTTGGCGCGAAATAAAGCTTTGCTTGACCTTGGCTTTGTATCAGTCTCGCTCCTTTAATCACGGACCCATTATTCGGGCATAACAATCTACACAATCCCCTCATCAGCACCACTCACTCTGCCTGTCTCCTCACTATCAGCTTCAAGAGCATGATGTCCAGCATCCAAGGAAGAAAGGTTCCCACAGGTGGTCAGCATTTTGCCCTATGTTAGAACTTCAAATGTGTAGCAATCCTGGCATTTCTCATGTCTGTTGATATCCCAGTAAGAGCTGTGAAAGATCCTAAGGCTGCAGAAAAGTGTGTACCTGGGTTAAGACCTCTTACCTACAAAGCATTGTAGAAATAGATGTGTTGAGCCAATATGTATGAATAAATGCCCTAGAGGCTTTGTCCAGTGTAGAAATAGATGTGTTGAGCCAATATGTATGAATAAATGCCCTAGAGGCTTTAAGTAAGTCTAGATGCTATAAATTAGAGCTAGATGGAAGCAAACCAAAAGGAACTGCCTAAGCTTTCTTAGGAAGTTCAGAGGAATTAGCGACTAACCTGAATCTTGAAGGAAAAATAAAAGTTTACCAAGCCTCAAAACAGATGTATCACACAAGCACTAGCCCATGCAAAGACAAAGATGCAGAAGAGCAGCAGAGCAGATTCTGAATACTGCAAAGACCTTAGTCTGTGAAAAGTTTTTGACTGTATTTTATAGGTTATAGAATCATGAAATTAAGAACCTAAGCTCCTAGCTTCTGCTCAAGTGGACTGATAAATCACTAGCCCTGCTTGAGAGCCTGATGTTGACTCAAGGAGATTGAGTTGCTGGACTTACTTCATTTCCCTTAGGTCTAAGCTTGACGGAATTGGACCAGACATTGTGTGGATTCTCATCCTTCTAGTTGGCCTGCTGTCTGAGCCCGAGGGCTCACTGGCCACACAACTTCACCAGCTAGGCTCTCCTTCCTCTCCTCTCCTCCCAGCAATGCTTTGAGTCTAAAATAAAACCATCTCTGCCCACAGTGAATAATTACAATAATAATGGTATTTCTAAGAGGGTTTTGTCTTTCTCCCCCGTGCTGTTCCACGGAGGCCCCAGGGAATTGATAAACTCAGCAAACGTTACATGATGTGAAAACTAAATCATGTACCTCAAAGCTCCTAATGAGGTTACTCTGGAAAGGAACCCTACAGAAAACAGAAACCAAAATGCCAAGAGGCAGAGAGGGGAATGTTTCAGTAGTTGCATTGCTGATACCCAAAGGCAAAGGAAATCCAGAAGGACAGCAGATACTTGCAGTTATCAAAAATTGCAATAGTTACTTAAGGCAGATCATCTCACAGGTGAGAATATGAATCAGAAAACCCCTTCATAAACACAGAGCAGAGCAACACTGAACTTTTTCCTAGTGTTTTCACAAAGATCTTATCAGCTGAGACTCACAATAGTCTTGCAAAGGATGCATGATCAGAGAACTAGGGGTCAGGTTGTAGAATAATTGCCTACGGTCACGTGACCCATGAGCGGTAAAGCCTGGACAGACACAGACCCTCTGCTTCTTGGTCAACATTCACATAATGAACTGAATTTCACATTTCTCCCCTGGAAGAAGCTTCTATTATTTCACCACCATGTTAGTGCTGATTAATGTGCAAGGCAATATTCTAAGTGTATAGTGATATTGACTTAGTGATAATAACCCCAGAGGCACAGAGAGACTCAGTAATTTGCCTGAGTTGTCATAGCTGATAAACAGCATTGCCAGAATTTGAACCTGTGCAGTCTGATTCTAGAGACAGCACTAACCATTGCATTATGCTGCTTCTCTGAGTCCATTCATATACCCTGTTTATAACGACGTTTTTTAAACAAAGAAAAATAGCTCATCTCTAATCTAATATCTGCTAACTTTCCGAAGATTGATTGACTTTTCAGAGGTTACATCTTTGACGTTCTTCAAAGTCAGTGCATTTTAATGTCTTACACCAGAGGTCCTCAAAACCTTTCCATGGGATGTGTGAGGTTAAACTATTTTTATAATAATATCAAAATATTAATTGCCCTTTTCACTCTCATTCTGTAGGCAAGCATACGGTGCTTTTTAGAGGTTACCTAATGAGTGATACTACAGTGATTGAATGCAAAGGCAGATATGATAATATAACTCTCATCCATTAACCCAGGCATTAAAATAATTTGCAAAAATGTAAGCCAATGCCACTCTGTTCATTATTTTATTTAAGAAAGTTGATTTTTCGTAAGAAAATAAGTTAACACATAATAGGTTTATTGTTATTTTCAAATAAGTTGATTTTAATTTTTGTCTTTAATTTCTACCAAGGTGCATACCAAAAGCTGTCATTCACATAAACAAAACTATCTGGGGTGCTCAATGATTTAAAAGGTATTAAATGGCTCCTGAGTTAAAACTGAACACCTTAGAAACTAGTAATCATGAGCTTTAGGGTAGAGCTCAAGGGATTCTAAATTTTATAACGTTTTGGAAATGACATCTTCAATGTCATATACATGCCTACCCACGCCCTTATTAATAAGGAAACTGAGGCTTAAGTTGGTTAAAAGCTTGTACATTTAGTACAAAATTGGTAATAGAGCCCATATTTTCATCATAAATTAAACTGAATTCTTCTCAAACTTTTGTTGAATAATAAGTTTGAAGGACGAATGGAAAATTAGAAAAGAATACTAGGTAAAATGAAGCATATGAATAGTGTTGGGAGTTTTCAAAGTGTGTTCATGCTCATGTCCTCCAGCAAATCTTCTTCTCATGGCTTGCTTGCTGGGCAGGGCAGATATCCCCTTTTTTTCTTGCCGAGTTTTAATTTAATTTTTATTTTTGTTAAACAATTACACGCATTTAGCTTTCATAATGAAATATTATAGGGTGCCTGGGCGACTCAGTCATTTAAGCATCTGCCTTCTGCTCCGGTCATGATCCAAGAGTCCAGGGATTGAGCCCCACATGGAGCTCCTTGTTCAGCAGGAGCCTGCTTCTCCCTCTGCTTCTGCCCCTCCCCTCGCTCATTCTCTCTCTCTTAAGCCCTCTCTGTCTCAAATAAATAAATAAATAAAATCTTTTAAAAAAAAAATGGAATGTCGTAAGACTTACAGCTAAGAACAGTGGTTCCCTGTCTCACCTGTTCCTAGCCCTCATATTCTATTCTCTAGAAGCAACTACTTTTATCTCTTTGGGTTGTTTCTTCTTATATTTACAACCATGTTTCTAAACTAGATGTTTATACTTCTGTTTCTTGGTTTCTTTACTTTATGCTCATCTTCTTTGACTTCTAACTATGGAAAATAAGGATTTAACACTTGTTTGTCTCATCTATTTTTTTTATAAAAATCTACCCCCAGACACAAAAGCTTAAACACCAATCAGGTCTTTGGTTCTGCAAGGCTCAGGTGGGCTCATCCAGCTGTCTCAGGGTCTTCCATATAGCTGCAGTCAGATGGGACCTGAAGTTGGAGTCATCCTGAAGGAGTCATCTTTGGTATTTATATATCTGATTTTTGCTGCAATGGCTTACATGGTTGGAGTCTGCTGAAGCTAAGTCTTGGGGGCCTCTACATGGTCTCTATCTCTCTATATGATTTCTCCAGCATTGCAGTCTCTGGATCAGTGGACTTCTTACATAGCAGGTGAAGACCCAGAAAGCAAGACTACCAAGAAAACTGGATGTAAGTTAAGTCTTTTTCTGACCGAGTTTCTGGAATCATCTAGTGTCCCTCGATTGCAATCTGTTTGTAACAACTGGGTCATAAGGTCAGAAGGGGGATTAGACTACATCTCTGAATGGAAGATTGGCAAGATTACATAGCAGCAGAGCATTTGGATGGGAAGCATTGATAGGGCAATCTTGGAAGAATACAATTTGCCATAGCACTCATTCCTATCTGCACTTACATCCTCTGTCTTCTCGATACTTGGTGTTTGCATTGTTGCATATTATTACCATGTCAGTGATTTCCATGCTGAGCCACATAGTATACAATGATAATGTCTTTTCTTTTACATAATTTAATCTTCTAGAAGTTAATTAGGCTAATGATTATACTTTCTCTCTCTCTCTCTTTTTTCCTAATTTCAGTTTCCCATCACTAATGCCTTCCCAAATTTTCAACAGAACTGGGAATATCACCATTCAGTGCAGTCATTCACATCAAGGAATATAATAAATCCATTGTTTCCCTTTCTGAGATTATTCCTAGAGTTTTGCTCCTTCTGATCCAATGTGTGCCAATTTCTCTCTCCCTGGTATTCTGTTGTCTACAGAGGGACTTCCATTAATCATCAGCCAGTGTCCTCTCTCCTTTGTTGAATCCTGTTTTATGGATGGCATGTCTACTTTGTTGATTTATTTATCGAGTAATTATTTCATTAGCTTGACCAAAAAGACTTTGTGAGAGAAAAAAGTTTTTGAGATCTTGACCATATGAAAAAGAGTTTTTTATACATTTAGACATGGTTATCTGGATATGAAATTCCAATTCAGAAAGAATTTTCTCTTGATGTTCTTAATGTCATTGTTCCATTATCTTCTAGCTTCCAATATATTATTGAAAAGTTCAGTGTCAATCTGATTCACAATCCTTTCTGTGAAACCTATTATTCCCCTCTTCTCAGCTGTTCAGAAATTGATAGAAGACCTTTCTTATTTGTTGTGCTGGACATATAGTGGGCCCTTTTAATGTGGAATAATTTTCTGTATTCTCTTTGACAACCATCCCCAACCACCACCACCACCACTTATCTATTTTTAAAATTTCTACTAATCAGATATTATGTATTCTTGAATGCTCCACTAACTTGTTCTTTCCCCTACTTTCCATCTCTTCATATTTTAGCCCTACTTGCTGGAAGAATTGACCAACTTTTACATTCCACTCTTCTATAGATCTCTTTGAAATTTCTACCATAGTATATTTTTTTATTTTCTAAGATCTCTCTCTCTCTCTTTTTTTTTAAGATTTTATTTATTTATTTGATAGACAGAGATCACAAGTAGGCAGAGAAGCAGGCAGAGAGATTGGGGAAGCAGGCTCCCTGCCAAGCAGAAAGCCCAATGTGGAGCTCGATCCCAGGACCCTGAGATCATGACCTGAGCTGAAGGCAGAGGCTTTAACACACTGAGCCACCCAGGCACCCCTCTAAGATCTCTTTCTTATCTCCATTACTTTTTGATAGTATCCTTTTCCCAACTAATGAAAACATCTTCTCTGAAGAATATTATTTATAATATTCTAATTTTTTAATGTTATTTTTAAATAACATTAATTTCCTGTTTCTTTCTTTCTTTCTTTTTTTTAATTTCTTTTTATTTTAGTTTCTTTCATGTTGAAATCTTTCCTGAAATCTCTAGTATACTGGGTTGTTCATTCATTTTTGAGAATGGGACACTGCAAGTTTCATAACTGCTTCTCTGCAAGGTAATTATGAAGAATCAGGATTTGGAGAGGGAAGTGTCTACCTAAGTGACATCTATTGGTCTTTTCTCCTTAGTTGGTCAGGCAAGGCTGAAAGTCATAAATCTGGTTCCCAGCACTTGGAACAAGGTGGAGGGGGAAAAAAAAAAAAAGGTATGGGGTAGAGAGATTAACATCTATTTTGTAGGATTTTATTTGATCCCTAGTTTTTTTAGCAAAACTTTATTCCCGTCCTTTAGTTTTCCAGGTGCTACATACTACTGTTTCTTTTATTTGGTTTAAAATCCTTTTTTCCCCTTTGTTTTTATTTGTTTGGTTTTTGTTTTTATTTTTTTCTAGATCAAATATATAGCTTGGCTTTTTATTGTAACTGGAAAAAGTTTTAAGTTATGCCAGTTCAATGCACAACAGTCCTGTGTAGAGACAAGAATATGATTGAATGGACAAGCCACTGATTTTCACCTGAGTGATACTTTGATAAAGTCATGATGATAGGTAGTCAAACTAATGAGAAAAACGTCTCTTTCAGAAAAGGGTGTCTGTTGTTTTTGGCTATGATAAATGCTACTCAGGAAGAGGTGGATAACATAATATGAAAGGCTTTTGATGATACTAGTTTTAAGGAATGGAAAATATAGTGGTTGCAAAAGATCTTCCCAACTAAGACTAGCAACAATTCAGCAGCTGAGCTGTAGAGAACCAATTAACCTTTGGCTCTATTTAATAATGTCTGACAATACAATTATTTGTTCACTAAGCTGAAAGTGGTTGAGAAGTGAGAAAAAAAAAAAAGAAAGATGTAACCAAGTATGATTTTCTCCTCTGAATATGGACTTTATTATGTTTTTAAAAATTACTTTATTGAGGTATAACATACTCTAAATCACACTTACTGCAACTGAACAGCTCTATGTATATACACCTTTGCAATCACCATCTTGTCAAGACTGAGAACATTCCAAGAACCCCAGAAGTTTGCCATGTGCCCCTTCCCAGTCAATACCTCACTCAGAGGTGGTCACTATCTGACTTCTAAATACATAGATTCTTTTCGTTTGTTTTGATCTTCATAAAAATATAATCACACAATTTGTACTCCTTTGTTTCTGGCTTCTTTCACTCTTATATTTATGAAATTAATCTATGCCATCATGTGTATCTGGAGTTTCTTCTTCTTGTTTTTTTCTCCCTATGTAATGTTCTGTTTTATGAATTTCATAATTTATTTATCCATTCTTATTAATAGATATTTTGGTTATTATTGCCAGTTGCGGTATTATGAGTAAAGCTGCTATGAACATTTCTGCACTTGTATTTTTGTCGGTTCATGTATTTGTTCTCTTGGATATATATCTAGGAGTAGAATTGCTGGGTCAGAGATTAGGCATCTGTTAAAGTAGATGCTGCCAAACTGTTTTCCAAATGTGACTGCTATGTTCTTCACTCTCACCAGGAATGAAAGAGTTTCAGTTATTCCACTGTTTCTCTGATATGTTCAAAAAATATCTGTCTATTCATCTGTTCCAAAATTATTCCATCAACTGATTTTGCTCTATCAAATTTAAGTTAAGACCAATTGACTGAAGTGTCCTGATTTTAATGATTTCTATAGGACAACTTTGCATAAAAGGACCATCTACTTTCTGATAGCTAAAGTCACTTATAATGCTTCCTACATGACTTCTGTGCTTTATTTAGGTCAGGCAATCTCTACTCCTTCTAAACCCATTTTCAAGTGTACTGTTAATTTTCTGAAGTATCCTTGCACACTTTTACTTTATGCTTCTCACAGAAGAACTTTTTGAGACTAAATCACAATCATCAAATCTGAATCACTATCTCTCAACAAGCCCCTTATTTACTTGGCCACTGAGTCAATATTTTATGTTGATTCAACTACTTGAAAGAATATGGAAGAAATTGTGATATATTGACCAAACGAAAGGTTGTAGCTCAGGTACAAAGAGTCCCATAACACTTGATAAGATTGTTTAAATATTAAAAGGGAATCATGCCTATAAAAAGAATTCTGCAAAATGAAGATCTATCTTATTTTCTGGAGAGATTATTGATTCCGTATCCAAATTGACTTGTTATTTTCATTGCTCCTCTTCCCCACTTTACATGTAAAGCTATAAACTTGAATTTAACTCCAATAAGAGTCTTACTCTTTTTTTTTTTTTTTTTTTCATTTAGGTTGGATGGGCTCATGAAGAGGGAGCAGCTACTTGGATCAAACTGAAACTTTAAAGCATTATGTAGAAAATTCTGTTAAAGGTGAACTGCTCTATCCTTTTAAAAAGCATATTTTATTGATATATTCAACAGGACCAAAAGGGTCACACAAGTAATTCTTCTTGAGCTTATATAAATAACTGTAAATATTGAAAGGAAAATCTCATGGCAATATCAAAGTGTCACGAAGAAATGGACATGGCTGTGTCTTTATAAGAGGTCAACTAATTTAAAGAAAAAATATAACAAGACCCAGTTTGTAATCCTAGCTTTTAAATTTAGCAATTTGATTTTGTCAGCATATAGAGACTAAATCCATCTCTTAGGACAAATTCATAATAAAGCAAGCTTACAAAAGACTTGTGCACAAACCAGAATTATAATTTGTGAATTAAAAATGAGAAACATGACTGTCTTAATGCCTAGAACACATCAGCATTTTCAGTGCATTTTCTCCCAGTAGACACAAATGATAATCACGAAACTGTCTCATGAGCAAGGGACTTAAGTGTTTCAATGGCATCAGGCCTTGGTAATTCAATGCACACATTTCCATGGGGATGAGAGTGAAGGATACTTTGTCCAAGGCATCTCCTCCTCTAGATGAAAATAAAACAATTTACCCTTACTAGCATAAGTAGTAGAACTATTTATTAAAAGGCATCAGTTAGTTTATTGAATCTTCAAAAGGCCAGAGGCTTGGAGACTACATGCCAAAGCCAATACCAGTCACACCATGGGAAAGGATGATGTCCTATTTCTGCCCCTGCTGGGCACAGAAACTGCTGTCTACACTGCTGATGCTGAGCACAAGAGACTCACCCACTGATTCCAGAGAAAACAAAACAACTCCATTGGCTTTCATGCCAGAAAATTTGGGATCTACTCACAGTGCTTGTTTCCTCAAGTTACATTCTTCTAATGCAAGGTTTCATGAGGATGCATTTGATTGGTGAAGCTGAGGTCCTCTGACTGTACCTGACTGGAAAAGTCAATTCCCTGTTTATACTGTGGGAAGATGGGAGTCATAATATAAGAAGTTTCTCAAACATTGGAAGTTAAGTAGCCATAAGACATGACAAATGCTACTGATCGAGGACATTGCCACTGTTTGGTTAACACTCTGACTCTTTGTTTCTATTTGTCCATGTTCTGTATTTCATGTTCTTTTGCTAAGAATTATTTTTAACTCATTTTTATTTAAAAATTAACAAATGCGGGGCGCCTGGGTGGCTCAGTGGGTTAAAGCCTCTGCCTTCGGCTCAGGTCATGATCCCAGGGTCCTGGGATCGAGCCCCACATCAGGCTTTCTGCTCTGCAGGAAGCCTGCTTCCCCCTCTCTCTCTCTACCTGCCTCTCTGCCTACTTGTGATCTCTGTCTGTCAAATAAATAAATAAAATCTTTAAAAAAAAATTAACAAATGCTATTGCATAAAATTTGGAAAACATACATAAGTGGCAACAGGAATCTCGAAAGTACAGTCTTAATAAAACTTTATTTTTCTCCTTAGTGCTATTTAGATTAATCTCTGTGGTTGCTTCCTTTTCAGTTCTCTGGTGAAATTTAAGGCAGGTTTTATGATATTTATTATCATTCTTAAATAATAAAAATGAGTCCTTGTCACTGTTAATTATAATAATTACCTCACTGCAGTAATTTAAGTGCATAGTTCTGTATAATAATAAAAATCCTAAGCTTTTTAAATATATCTCCCCTCCTCTGCCTATAGTTGTGATGGGAGAAGATGGTTGACTTCTTTCTTTTGCTTCCAGCCCTCACATTCCCTCCCTTCACTGGCTATCTAAGTTGTCTAGTGCCTCTAAAATCAGAGAAGCAGAAGTTGGGAGAAGAATCTAGAAAAGCCTGTCCTGAGTGGTCCCAGTGCAGTTGGTAATGGTTTCTTCCAGGTCTGGTAGGTTAGGAAAGCTGACCTTTTCCCTTAGTGGTACCCATCACGGGTTCTTTGGAGACCTCATTAGAATCATTAGACTGTACTTTTTTTTTAAATTTAATTTAATTTTTTTTCAGTGTTCCAAGATTCATTGTTTATACACGACACCCACCCAGTTCTCCATGCAATACGTGCCCTCCTTAATACCTACCACAAGGCTGTGCTTTTTAGAATACAGGCAATGATGTTTTCCTTGAGCAGGCCACTAATTTTCCTCCCATACCCCTTGAGAGTCCATCAGTCTCCTCCTCTAACGAGGTTCTCCAAACACTCTTCTAGCAGAGGATATAGGTCACCACCAATGTCCTCAGAGTAGCCCACTAAGCAAGACACAGAAGCATCCTTGCCCCACTATTGGTATTCATGGACCCAACCCTCAGCGCATCCTTATCCCCACGCCAAACCTACTCTGTCATTTTGGGCCACAGCTTTCGATTCCTTCTACTTCTGTCTGACATTAGGCAACTGTGACATGCATGAGGCCTTCCAAGTGTTCTTTATTAATCTTCTATCCTAAAATTTGGAGAAAATCATTTCTCTGTTGCAGATGGAGATTCCTCTCCCCGATCAAATTCTCTTGCTTATTTTCTAAGGCACTTCTTCTTCAATATCTTAATAGCCAAAATGCAGGATATCAACAGCCTAAATCCACCTGTACTCATACCTTGGGGTCCTTTTTACAAAACTGAAATAGAGTCCCATTTTAGTATCCTTTTCATGCACGATCCTATCTGTAGTACTACCATTGGAATATAAGCACAGTCAGATATTTCCTGCACTTCTTTCCAATCTCTTTCTGCATAGCTGAATTTCTCAAACTAATACTTCATCAGATGTGTATTTCCAGGTTTTTTAAATTAGCACTTTATTTTAGCATTTTTAATGTTCAAAAATATGATTTGGGGAAAAAAAAGATGAAACTTCATTCACAATAACTCCAAACTGGAAACAACTCAAATATCCCTCAATAGGATGGATTATCAAATTTTGATATATTCATAAAATGAAACAGTATGCATCAATGAAGATGAATGAACTATAATTACATTCAGCATCATAGAAAACAGGCACAAAAAAGTGTATAATGTGCAATTCTCTTTACATAAGTTAGAGAACAGGAAAATTGTAATCAATGGGGAAAATGGCGGCTACCTTTGGGGGGTGATACTGAGTAGGAGGCAATCAGAGGAGTCCTCTGACATATACCACAAGTGTGCTCTCAATCAGGGTGCCGATTATGGTTGTATATAAAAGTTACTGAATTTTGGACTTAAGATTGGTGCACTTCATATGTATTATAGCTCAATTTAAAAATTATAAATGATGTGCAGGAAAAATATGTTTTAATTTTTAAGGGCTGCATGTCATTTCTTCAGGGCCCTTTCTTCATTTATTTCTTGTTTAATGTTTAATGTCTCTTTTTCCAGATTTTTCTACTTTAAAATGAGGAAAATAAGCACTTGTTAATCTTTAGGTGCATATCTTACCCCATGGGAGACAATATTAGAAGTGGAATCACTGGGGCACCTGGATGGCTCAGTTGGTTAGATGTCTGCCTTCAGCTCAGGTCATGATCTCATGGGTCCTGGGATGGAGCACCATGTCCAGAGTTGTGCTCCCTGCTCATCAGGGAGTCTTCTTCTCCCTCTCCCTCTGTCCCTCCCCACTGTGTTCTCCCTCAAGGATGTGCACTCTCTCTCTCAAATGAATAAATAAAATCTTTTAAAAAAAGAAGAAGGGAAATTACTGGGTGAGACATGATGAACATTTTAAAATGTCTTAATGTGCATTGCTGGATTGCTCACCAGAAAAGTTGCCCCAGTATGCATACTTACTGCCAGTACATAGCTGTGCTTCTTTCATTACCCATCAGCAGCTTTATTATCCTATCTTTATAAAAATGATTGACCAAAACCAGTTATCTCCTTGATTTAACTTGCACTTCTTTGATAACCAATGCTGTAAACATCTACTGAATGAATACTAAATGTGAACATGAATGTGGAAGTACTTTCTTTGCTATGACCCTTTGTCACTCAGGGAGCAGAGTATAGCCAGGCTTAGGCTGTCATTCTCTTCTTATGAGATGACTAATACACATTTTAATAAGAGAAAGAGAGGGAGAGAGTAATCTGTTCTCAGGCTACATCTTATCATAAAAATTGAGTCTGTGGAGCTTCATATTTTTGTTTGGAAGACTGAGAAAATGTTCCTCCAATGCATCAAAAGAGAAAAAAAATTGTAATTGATGATATCACTAAATGGTTGTTTGGTCTTTAAAGAGGTGGGTAGGTCCCTCTGGAGGGGATGCTGTAACCACAGTCCCACATAAGACGGGGGAATAAATCCCCAATTCCTCTAAAACATTTAATAGGGTTGCTAGAAAAGGTTACCTTCAATTCAAGTGATGCTTTATTTTAACTTAATATTATACTGGGGAGAAAATACAACTGTATTATTACCAATTGGTTGGCCTTTGCTGTGCCCACTCCCACATTCAATACACATGTGTACATGCACATACATAGAATCATGAAAAACAATACCTAAAAGAGCTATAATATGACTATATCAGGAAAAGTCTTCATCCCTATAGAGGTCAGCTTTAGGGTTCAGCTTGATCTAGTAGCCTTGACACTGTCACCAAAGGTCTGGTTTCTCCATCTATATACTCTGCCAGTGTTTGTTTTACCCCAGTCCACCGCTGACCCAACCAGAGGCATCCATTCCATTCTCCAAGAGCTCCAACTTTTCTTCTTGTGGAAGCCAAAGCCAAAAGCAAATCAAAACAGAATAAACACAAACAAACAACAACAACAACAAAAGGTCAAAAGTCACAATGTCAGTTCTGGACCTTACTTCCTTATGTTGTCCAAAGAAGAGAGAAAGAGAAAAAGCTTCTTTTTTTCTTGTAGACATTTCTCCTTAGTGCCTTCCCCAGTCAACATCTCACATTGAATTCTGTCCCCTGGTATAATATGACTATCCTTGATTCAGTCAATCAGTTGAAGAAAAGAGACACACTGATAGATTCAAGACAGTCTGGAGAAACCAGTGAGGTCAAAACCACACAGCCTTGATGGCTGAAAATAAGGGGTGGTGACCAAAAGAAATTTTGGAGAGGGCAGTGGATGCTAGGCAGCAAACAACAGATATTCACTCAGTATGTGCTAACTATAGTTTTGTTTATCTCCTATACCCTAGCAACCTGTACTTATGCAGTCCATGCTACCTTAAGGCAGAGTTCCTTGCAAGAATTTAAGTCCCCAAATTAGTGCTCCTCTAGTTTAATTATGATGTGTTTCTGGCACCATTTCCTATTTCCCCTCTTTCAAGGAACTGAAGACAGAAAGCTTCATAACAACATGGCCTTTGAATTTTCTCCGCATCAAAGCTTCAAGGCATTATCCCTAATATGCTACAGTTCTAAAAGAACCACTTCAATGCAAGTCCATACTCTACTATTGAACATCCGTCTCTCAAATAGAATCACCTCTCCCCTACCCACATGGGAATACCTGTCATTATAAAGAATAAATTTACTTTTAAGTAAGCATGCTGACTTGTTCATGCTCAATTTCTACCTTTACCCTGAAGATGCCACCAACTCTTTCCAGATACTACTATTCCCTCTGTGACACAGAAGCCCACGCCACTGGATTCCTGCATCTTGTTTGTGGATATAATCCCTTCCCACCGTTTTGTGCAGCTGAATCTGAACAGACCTTATCTCAGGATACTTATCCGAACTGTCCGCGTTTCCTCCACAATGCTCTTGACAAATGCTATAAACATTTTAGGCACCCAATAAATATTGTTAATGATGTGAGAATTTTACTCCCTTGGAAGAATGATATGCCCCATGAAGAGGAACAAAGCAAGCTGAGACAGTATCATATATATTCCACAGACCATATCCTGTTTCAGTCATTTCTTAGATTTTAACATATAAACTTCATAAACACATATCTCTTTAAATACAATGCTTTCCTATTACTGATAAAGGAAAAAATTTATCCTTAGATCATTAAAACTCAGTGCAACATTAATAACAACAGGATGTGCAGATAAAAGTCTTAAATTACATTCAGAAAACAGCATCACGTGGAATTTAAAGGGCATGGGAGTGTCCCTGCTGTTGCTGATGCTGAGAGAGTGGATCCAAAGAGAGGACCTTGGCACAAGGAGTCATACAGATGGGATGGCAAACATGCTGGGAGGTAGTGGTGATAAGACAAGAATCCTGGTTAAAAACTTTTCTTCTTTTAAATAAGCAAAGTTGGCTGCTTGTTTTAAAGTGGTGTGGGGTTTTTTGCTTTGTTTTTTGGTTTTTGGTTGTTTTTTGTTTTGTTTTGTTTTGTTTTGTTTTGTTTTGTTTGCATCTTAAAGTTTCTGCAAGCTCCCTGAAGATTCATCTCAGGCTCCTGTTCAGGAGTCTTTAGAGAAGCCTCAGAAAGATGGTGCCTCTTTACCAGTGCCTCTGAGTCTGATATTTACCTAAAATTGCCCTTTGTCAACTGGTCATACCAATGCTTCACACCACTTCCTTCTATAACCTTTAATAAACAAAGGCTTCAACCCTTCTTTCCAGTTCCATTCTCAACTTTCTTCAAGCTGCAAATAACAAGTTCATTACAAGAAATGAAATTTTTATTGTAAACTTGTATTTGCTTTTTTCTCTAACAACTATATTTATTGCCCTGTATCCATTTCTATACTTTATTATAAGTATGATATTTATGATATGGAGTTAAAACTGTACATGTTACTGTACACAGAACATTCTGAACAGCCTTACTAAGTGGTTCAGTGATAAGGGAGAGATGGTCAAGATTTTGCTGTTGTTGTTGTTGTTTTGAGATAGTGGACACACAATGCTAGTTTCAGGTGTACAATGTAGTGATTCCACAAGTTCAGTTCAAGTTTCACAAGTTCATCTGTCCTAATGCATCACTATTAGAATATGAAATGGTTAAGCTTTTTATTTCCTAACCTGGTAGTTACTTCTAACTAGATACTTTATTGGGTTTTAATCGCAATTTAGGAAACAGGTTAGTTCGTTTGTGTTGACAAGTAATGTATTATAATTGTTCTTTCAAGATAATAAGCAATATGATTTGGACAGCATTTTCATGCAAGAAGTCTGATTTCTCCAGAACAGATTCTTATAATCATCATTAAATCATATTAGACTGGAAAACCATTTTTCAGCATTTTTGAAGTTCTTGCTGTACTCAAAGCATAGGACTAGTGATATAGAGAAGTCAGGGTGGTTACTAGATGATTCTCTCACCCTCAAGCAAGTCCAGAATAGTATGGGAGATAAACATATATTCATCAAACCACAATATAGGTCTGATTGTGGAAAATAACAAAACTGGGGCAGAAACAGAGCTCTATATGACCAGAGGGATGCAATAACTGATTAGTTGCTCTACAAAAAGACTCAATTAATGTTGGGCCTGGCAAGAAGAGACCTTCTCTGATACTTAGACAAAAATAACAATTCCTAAATCATCTATTCTCGCAAAAGATGAAAGGATAGAAATTTAATGACGATAGAAATTTAATGACGAAATCTAAAACTATCAAGTTAAAAGTTTACAAGCATTAGCAAATGTGTTTGTGCATATTAATCACAGCATCAGAGCTGTAAAGAGAACTACAAATATGTCAAATTCTCACTTACCCCAGCAGTATAGGGGAGAGGTGTAATTTTGAATTGTCAGTGAAAAGCGAAGTCTGTAGGAAAACAAACAGGGTAAGTAAGAATATGAATGAGACATCTACATCCTAAGCAAATAAAGTGCTTGATTATTTTTAAATTATACATTAGTTATATGACCTTGATCCAGAACTTAACTTCTGTTGACTTCATTTTCCTCATCTACAAAACTGGGACTTGAATGAAATGATTTCTGAATGTCTCATAAGGTCAAAAATGCTATGATAATATTACTTGCATATAATTCAGCAAATTTTCATTGAGTGCCTGTCATGTACACAATGCCATGTGCCCTAAAAAATAAAAACTAACATAATGAACAGCCTCTGACCTCAATAAACTTATAATCTTTATGGAGAAGTCCATCAGTGTCAGGCTGTATGTGGCTAAGTGCCAAAAGGCACGTTCCAAATAATAAACAATTTGGGAATTAAGAGAACAGAGGGTCTAGGAGCCAAAGAAAGCATCCTGGAAAAGAAAGTCATTAAACATGCCTCAAAGGTAGTTTAGGATTTAGGTAGGAAATAAGAGGAGAAAGGCATCCGACCCCTCTATCTACCTCCCACTCCTGACTAAAAGCAACCCCAAGGGGATTGTACAGGAAACCTAATAGCTCCATATCACTGTTTGGAAAATACTACCTAATTGTTTCAGCAGTTAACCACAAAATGTAAGTATCTATGCATTGCAATAATTAGTAAGGACTGATTTTCAAGGCCTCTATAATATATTAACTTACATTTTGCTATTTCTGTGGGTGCTGTTCCTAATTTTATGTGGTCATCAATTCAAACTTTGAAAATAAATCTACAGTCTGAACAGAAGCAGTCATGATGAAAACCTTAACAACTTATTCCCAGTGTTTATTATTAATGACAACAGTGTCTGTTCAATGATTCATACACCTTCCTTCCCCAGTGCTTATGGCTACCATTGTCACAGGTATTGTCATTGGGCATAGGATTCTATGAAGTGTAATAGTCTTCTGATTATTTTATTGTGACCTGTGAATAAGGTACTCCATCATTTCATAGACTATCCTTAATGAGAATATGTTACTATCACTTTGATTAGATTTCTTGGGAAACAAGAACAAGAAGTTTTAATATCAGAAATGCTTTTACTTTGAAACAGTGACTCATTCACAACACAATAATCATACATAGTCATTGTGCATAGCAAGTTGAGAAAACTGGAAAAAAATGTAAAATTACCTGCATTGTTTTTTGTTTAAATGTGCATTTTATTTATTTTTTAAATGTGCTATTTGGATTTTTTTTTTTTAAAGATTTTTATTTATTTATTTGGCAGACAGAGATCACAAGTAGGCAGAGAGACAGGCAGAGTACGGGGAGGAAGCAGGCTCCCTGCGGAGCAGAGAGCCTGATGGGGGCTTGATCCCAGGACCCTGAGATTATGACCTGAGTTGAAGGCAGAGGCTTTAACCAACTGAGCCACCCAGGCCCCTAAATGGGCATTTTAAAACTTTCATCAAAAATGAAACCAAATTAAGCAAAGGTTCTGTAGACTTTATATACAGTGACAAAGATCATCTATTTTATAACATACATACTCAGTGCTGTATTTCTTTTATTCACTGACTACATGGCCAGACTCTTTGCCCACCTTCCCCAAGAACTCTGTGGATTTAGGACTGATTATTTCGTATTAGTCAGTCTTTTCCTCTAACTTTGTAAATCATCGTCATTACATATACCTCTGGAGACTGTAAAATAAGGTGAGTTTCTTATCAATTTTAAAAGGGTCTAGGAGCACTCACCTGTTCATATAAATATATTACTAGGTATTGTGTAGATCCAGTGAAGTTGATTAAATTCTGCCATGAGGGAATATGCACCATGAGGACAGGTCTGGCTAATGGCTGGATCACACTAACTATCATAACAGATTATCTTCAAACTCTGAATATAATTCAAGACTTGGTCCTAATTTTCAATTTTTGAACCATAAATCCACCTTAGAAAAATTAAGTGGAAACTGAAGACTAAGGTTTCAAAGGCAAAGATATTTAAAATCTCAATACATTAAGTCTTTGACATAATCCTTGGCCATCATATCTAAAGAATCTGTGTCTCATAATTTCTAATTTGATAGGAAACACCAAACTCCTTTCTCTGGATAAAAGGGAAAAGACTGAGGATTAGAAAGAAATTTGAGAAGAAGCTGTCATTTATCTGAACTGTAGAAGCATTGTCAATTAATATATGACTTCATTGAGAGGTAAGGTGGAGGGATGCCTAAAAAAAGGAGAATCATGTACTTTTGTAAACTAAAAGGGCTGAGTTTTTTATTTCGTAAGATATGTGACTAACATTTGATAAAAGGAGGAGTACACAGTTTTTATGTAAATAAGACTTGGTCGATTACTGAAAGAAAAAAATTTAATTCTCATGATCATCATACTGTTTGTGTCAAAAACTTCAGAAGAAAATAAGACCACAGGTGTGTTATTGGTGAGAGGTAGAACAAGAGTTGGAGAACCTCCCCTCACTTCCACCCCATCTTACCTGGGATGAGAATGCCCTCTTCAGCCATGAGAAGACAGGACTTGTACGAGCATATGAAGCTCACTGACATCCAGCCAAGATACCAAATGACTGGACTGAAAAGGCACATGAGACTACGTAAGGTCTCTGATCAGTTTGGTGTGTTCAGAGGGAGAGTGTGGAAACACTGAGTAGCAGAGGGTTAAAGAATGTTGCATGGGAAGGGTTAGAATAGGATACAGATTGTCAGAAAGGAGCCTAGCATTATGGAAGGAAAGAGCATTTATCTGAGTTATTTTCTGAAGGAAGGCTTACCAAAGAAGCCCCTGTGTTATACCAGACTTACTTCCAAATACTCTCTACTCTGGTTCCGGACACTTATGAAGGAATCAGTGAAAGGGCAATTCAAAACCCCTTTGAAGACTAGTGTGAATTCAGTCGAGGAAGATGCACAAGGAGGTAGCTCTTTGCTTTGTGGACATCTGGAGGACATTGGCCAAAAACAAGTGTGCCAATCTATATTCATCTACCCAGCTTGGGTGGTTTTCCATCACTATTTCCCTGCTCAGAGATCCCTAAGACTCTTCACTATTCCCCTGCACAGAGATCCTGAAGCATCATCATCCTCCAAGCCTCAAAAGCCCTCATGCAGAACCTACATTTCAGTCTATTTGATAGTGTTTAAGCAAACCATGTCTTAAGAGGTTTTTTTGAATAAATTTACATGTGATAGGAGTTTGAACAGGATAGCTTCTTTATTTGAATAACTGTCTTTTAATTTTATTGGGTAAATTCAGGATTCTTTTTAGCAGTTCTCTCATTTTATGTAGGCACAAAGAAGAAGTGATTGGAGGATGGGGTTGGGAGAAGAAAACAGCACAGACCATATCAGAGTACTTTAGCATTAAAAATCCCACAGACCTGTACCCCTAGGGCTAATAATACATTATATGTTTATAAAAAAATTAAAAAATTAAAAAAAAAATCCCAGTGTTCCAAAGCCTATAAAAAATATATTTTTGCCCTTCTCTAGGTAAGATAGTGTTCCAACTCTTACTTATTTCACTGAACTGGAAAACTCTGAGCACCAAAAGACAGCCAGGAGGGTTTCACTGAACTTTTATTTCCTATCAAATGTAAAATCAATTAATACCCCAAAATAACTTCCACTGCATCCCTCTGCCTGGAGATTAGAATCTTTAATTTTCCAAAGCATCTTGAACACATGTAGGGGATTTTCCAATGAACTTCTTGACACCAGGGATAACAAAACTGCCAACAGTCTTCTCCAGAAGCCTTTTCTAAGAGCAGTGGATTCTTTCTGAACTGACTCGTATGGCTTGGATGGGGTGGTAGTGTTGTTTGTTTGTTTGTTTGTTTTCTTACCTTCTATGCCACTATTGACTGAGGTTCTAGACATTGATGAGTCAATTAAAAAAAAAAAAAAAAGGAAAAATTCTCATTCATCCAGTTCCACTGAAGAGGACACTTCAAAACAAAAGAAACAAAAATATCAGAAGAAAGAAAAGAAAAAAGAGAAAAAATAAATTAAAAAAGGGGAAACATCACAAAAAGGAAGAAAAGAAAAGAAATAAGGAAGGAAACCATTCTTCCACCCCTAATACTTCTGAGATCTCCAAAACATAATTGAATCTTTGGCCTAAGTCATTAAATTTTAAATTTTGGTTTTGAAAATTATTTGACCTTCTTTAAAATTTGTTGTATAATTATGTTTTGCAATAAATCACAATCTTTTCCATATAGAATGAATGATGAATGAGTGAATGAATGAATAAATGAATGAACAAATGAACTGAAAGAAAGAATGCTATATCTGGATGCTGGTAAGTTTCAATGGGAAATGATAAAGTATGGGATGGTCTGGAAGGTAAATGTTACTATCACCCACCTTCCTGGGGGTCACTATTATCTAACATTCACATCAATGAATTAAACACAGTTTCTTCCACTGAAGTCTCCATGCAGTTGTCCTATGCTGGCTCCCTTTAGGATCATGATTATTAAACTTGTTATGAATTTGATAGAATGCTCAATGTATACAGAAAAAAATGAATAAATGCACAAATACCCAATACTTCAGAGGGTTTCTAGGCTCTCTGAAGCCCATTCACTGGTTCCCTAGGGGCTCATGGACATTTAATAGCTGACACCTATGCAACGACGTTGCTTCTGGAGATACAAATTTAAGGTTTCTGCAATGGACACCTGAGTAATTACTAGCTCTGTCTCATTTAAAAAGCCTCAGTTACTTACCTTGGTACAAATGTGTCTTTGAGATGAGGAGGTGACATTCTCCTAGGGAATAGAAGGATATCAGATTTAAGTATTACATATAGTATCATAATAAATAGAATGATGGGACTGCAAAAGAGGCACATCACAGATACTAGAAAATATATTTTGATAAAGTCTATTGCCAAGTTATGGACACTTCCTATATGCTTGACATCATTGGAATTCTCAAGAATTACAAATATTTGTCATATTTTATACATTACAAATCTGTGTTATTACATAACCAATGTAGATAAGGTCTTGATAGAACTGTTTTACTTTAGCACCAAATCTTACTTTATAATAAAAACATGGTGACCAATCTCCATGACAGGGTTTTAATTATAATTATGCATTTTATTGACACTAAGCAATGAAGTCAATAACAGTGTCTTAAGACATCAAGAACAAGAGTACACACAATAAATAGGAAAAGAAAGAATAGGTAGTGAGCCCAGAAAAATATCAGATATAGAGAAACACGGAACTCTGACCCTTTGGACCCCAGAAAAATGCAGAAAAGAAAAAAGTGAAGCAAGATGTAATATCTAGATTTACATAAGCTAAAAGAAACATTGTTCAAAAAGAGAGAGCATGGACTGATTCCAAAGCCAAGAATGTATGATATATATAAGGAAAATACCAGCTTAATCTCCCAAAACAAACTCAATATCATTATAAAGCACTTAGAAGAATTTTTTGGAAGAATCAATTTAACTCGTACTTGAAGGTGAAGTTTAGAATTGAAGAAAAGCTGACAACCAAAATTCCTTCTGCATGTTAGTTTCAGATTCCATATCTTCTAATGAAGAAAACCATCTGGCTTTCTTTACTTATGTATGCCGTCTTTTCTGATGTGGCACGATTTACTCCTGCTTAATTTTGTAATACTCTTTTCTCCCTTTACAGTTTTCTTTTCAAGCATGCCTTAGAGAACAACATTCTCTAGAATATTGCTGAATTGCATGACTTCTGAGATTCTTGGGAAAACATTTTGTTGTTCTTACTATGAGAAAATCTTTGAGGAGAGCTATTAGCATGGCACATTAAAAATAGTAAATATTTATTGACCCAAGTGAGTAGGAAGCAAATCTAGATTTTCCCCAACATCTTATACAAGAATCTATGGCTCCAACATCTGTAGGTTAGAATGTCCCTGGGCTCTGGGGCCTTGCAAGCCAGCTGTCAGAACAAAATAGTTAAGATATGTTGGGTAGTAGCTGATCATTGTCAAGTAAGTGGTACATGCAAGTGTGCAGAGAAAGCAGGGGATCACACCGTGTTGGACCACCATGAAAAGTTGCAAGGACCAGGTAGGAATTTGCTGCTTTCTGCATGGACACCTGAACAGGATGGAACTAGATGAAATACACTGATTACGATGATGACAGAGACTTTGAACTTCATTTCTTACTCATTTCCCCAGTCAAACCAGGTTGTACTCTTGGTGGCAAGTTCCATGTATCCACCCAGAGACCCAAATTCTAAGCAACTTATAGAAATTGAGAAATCAAATTTAGATTACAATCAATCTTACACTTCCTCACTCACTTGGTATAATAAACACTACCTAAGAGGAAAAATAAAAAGACAGTAGGAAAACATGTAAAGTGCATATTTAATTGTAATCCATTAGCCATTTTTTCCTTTCTCAGGTAATGCTAAGTAACTCTGGGATTATGAGGCTGTAGTTTCTTAGGTTTTTTGCTCAGATTTCAATAAATTTGGTGGTTCATTGACAATGCTATCCTACTATTAGTGTTACAGTACTTTGAGACTCAATGAAAACTAATGGTTTCACCCCTTACTTCATAATAATTGATGCTAGCATTTTAACACCAAGTTTTCTCACACAACTGTAGACCATCTAATAAATGAGAAATAAGTAGACATTGTTCTGTATAGAGGAATATTCAGAAAACTCAACAATATGCATGAAGACTTTAAGAAGATAGGGAAAGAAATACACACTTTCTGTGCCCTGCTACTACCTTTTGGAGGTTAGGTTCAGTCTGGTGATTTTTGGTTTTGACCCAGATTGAATATAGCTGGTCTACAGAGTGGGAGAATATGGATTCAGACAACCCAGTAAGTCAGAAAGATATATATAGACTCCATATATGGACTCCATATACGCCATATACTGGGTGTATATTCCAGTTAATTTCTAAAAGGAAAGTGTTTAGAAAATAAACTTAGTTAAAAAGATATGATTATCTAATTAAAGTATTTGTCCCAGAAATATCTTTTACCATTATCACTAAGTAAAATGTCCTATGTTTCAAAGGGGTGCAAAGATAAACCAGAAGAAAGAGTGTTAAGTACAATTCTAGCTCATGTTCCCTGCTCCACTTCTCCTTTCCTGGTTTCCCATCACTTTATCATCTGAGCAGTGTAAACCTCAGCTGACCCCATAAACTATAAACTACCCACAGCTGAGGCAAAGAGTAGTTCTCACAAATCTGAGAAAAGAAAACCAAATAACCCTGCAGCTGATATCCAAAGTCAACAGGGTTCACAGGATGCCATTTTCAGGAGGTTAGGGTTTAGGGCATCTCCCAAGGTAGGGATGGGGTGGTGAGCATTTTGAACACATTCCAACATGTCCCCAGGGGATGGTACTGCTGCTGGTCCAAGGCCCTCACTGTAAAAGCCATTGGTCTGTCAATAAACCCTCTTCTTCTTGTGATGGCTACCTGCTGTGCCGTTCACAGGCATCCTGAATTCAGACGCTACTGCGCCCTGTGCAGAAAAACAGACTCTTGCCTGGTGGCACATCTCCAATAACTTCCCATATTTATTCTGATAATGGTACAATATCATTCCTCAAATCTCACTAATACTTTTCTCTCTGATGATTAATTTTTGAAATTGGAAGTGACAAACTCATCAGAATTCTAATTATAAATTTACGCTTATTAAATAATGTTAGTATGATTTCACTCTTGTTCTCTCTGGCCCTCACTCCCAAACCTGCCTCTTTGTAAAATGTCCCAGTGGGAAAAATGAAGCAGCTTTTCCATTCTCATGGAATTCTCCTTGCTCCAAAGACATTTGAATGCAGGAAAAATAATGTGAGTGATAATTCTGTCCTAATTCTACTTCACTTGAATGCCAAGAGCTCATACAGTGTTGGAGTATTCTCGAAGGATCACTGTCTGACTAATACAAATTTCAATTCATTTCCATTTTGTGCACCTAAAACATTTGTTCAGATTCTTATATTTAAAAAAAGCCAAAGATACTATACAATTGTTCTAGTGAAGACTTTTGGTTGCAAAGAGAGCAATCACCTCTAGCTAACAGAGCAGTTTGCTTGTTTGTATATAACGGAGATTCAGGAGAAGTAGGTCTCTGTTTCAGAAGAATGTCAGGGAGGTACACAGAGCTTTAATTAACTAGAGCCAGAAAATGGAAAGTAGGCCTCTCTCCAACACTCTCTCTCTCTCTGTCTCTCTCTCTCTCTCTCAGTCTCTCCTCATGTGTGATGAATTTTTCTCTCCTTTCTCCACTAATGTTACCCCCCAATTCCAACCAAACACATACTCTACACAACCTACCCTCTTGGCTCCATAGAGCTTAATTGTCCCACTTTTTCAAGGTCCAAACTTTACCTTTACAAGAGAAAAAAGTACGGCTCCAGTAATTTCAAGCCCCCACCCTCAGTCTAGATTTTCTTTTCTCAGCAGTGTGGGTTGCCACCCCTGCAAAAATGTTAGATTAGGCCAGTCTTGCAGAAAAATAGTGGGAGCAACACCAAAGCAGACTGTGCAGAGAGAGAGAAACGAAACCTGATGCAAGGCTACCAGCAGCCTCAGTCAGCTTATGGCGACAGTCCAGAGTTGATCCAAATGGGGCAAGATCCAAGACCATATGCCCCCATGTCATTAGTCACTGAATATAGGCTGCCACCAGAAAGACAGAGGTATGACCTTGGGTGAGCCAATTTCCCTCAGCTGAAACGACTCTCAAACAGGGCTTACAGGGCCAGCAGCTGGACACTAAATTCTTCATTCATGAAAGGCAGTGGGATAGTATATCCCATTCACTACACACCATTCACTACAGCCTACTCTTGCACCATTTGAATCCATTTCTTCCTATAGGTTCTGGGGACAACTCCTTCAGGATTCTGGCAGATCTCTCTTTCCAGGGAAGCTTGGAAGAGGAAGGCTAGTGAGAAGAACCAGAGCTTCCTCTGCTAGAGGTGGTCTCAGTGCTGTGATAGGTGGTCTTTTTCTCCCTCCTCTACTACCTAGACTTGATTCCTCTCAGCCTCAACTAGCACTCCCTCTGGTCTCCATAATTTGCTTGATGATATGACTCAGACCTTTATTCCTGAGATCTTATCACTATGCCCTTGTCTAATTGTGGTTACTGTACTTTTCTATTTATAGTCAATGTAGGGCAAAAAGAGTACCAAGAAGTACCCAAGTGAATCACTCAGGTGCAAGGTGTAGTCATTCATGTATCCATGTGTAACAGCAGCACTACCTCCTCCTCCTGATCAGCACCACTATTTCCATCAAAATGAAAATTCATCTTTTCACCTACTATTCTTTGACATAAGGAGCTCCAAATGCTGAGGTGACAGCTTTAGTTTATTGTTCAGTGGGACTTTTGCTGTATCCTTTGATGGAAATATTTCCCCTTTGAGAACAGGAATCTCTAAACTGACAGGGTAGGAAGTACAAATTTCCCAAATGGATCAATGGGAGTGATGGCTAGTGGGGTCACTCTTGTTTCCTCCATACTTGGTCCCTGAACTATATATTTTACCTATTAGGGACATAGCACCATCAAAATGTCTTTGATTCAAGATATTTTGTCCTAGAGGATGAAACCCCATCCTTGTATTATTTTTTAACTATGTCTTCAGCTGGGCCCTCTATTTTACCAGGCTGGCAAATCCTGGGTAATGCAGTATGCATTATGAACAATGAATTCTGTGGTCACAGGCACCTACCTGTACCGCCTTTGTTATAAAGTGTGTCTGTTGGTCTGATACAAAGGGATCCTTGCTTGGGAATCATTCTATAAGCCCCCTAATAGTGGTGCTGGCCAAATCCCTGCAGGCAGAAAGGTAAACCACCCCTATCTGAAATATGTGTCTATTCCTATAAAAATGAATCGCAGCTCTCTCCATGTTAGAAGGGTTCCAGTGCAGTCAGACTGCCACCAAGCAGCTTACTGGTCTTCCCAAAGGATGGTGCTGTATTTGTAGCTCAGCTTTAGACTCTGCTCCTGGCAGTTGTCAGCACTTCTGAAGTGCTGTTAGGCCTGTGTAGAACTTACCTCCCTGCAATTGTGGCTACTCATTTCATATATCTATGTGTAGCAATGGAATGAATGAGGACAAAAGTTGGCTGATTTCAACAATCTATTTGGTTGTCCAGTGCCTCTTCCATAGTAGATACACACTCGGGTGGGTATTAATATGCAATACAAATATATTCATACTTTGTGTTCATACCATATGTCCATTCATGTGCCCCTCTCCAGATTTCCTTGTCCCTAGGTTTCTAATATTTTGCCTTCCAGGGCCTAGGCAAGACAACCCAGTCATTCACCACTGTTCATCCATTTGTATATGTTTCATACATTAAGCCATGAAGTAGGAGACTAGATATACTGCCTGAAACTCTAACCATCGAAAGGACTTTTTCTCACCACTCTCTTTCAAAAAATATGTCTGAATAGTATGCTTGATACTGTTTGGTACTACAGTGTATGTATTTTCAATGGAACCGCCTACAAACCATACTTGGACTTTTTCCTCCTCTGTCCACTGGTATAAAGAATGTCCCAGGGCGCCATAGATGCGGACTGAATGAGAGCTGCTGGGTCAATATGGGTGGACAAAGTGGGTATCTGGCCTACATGCTCATCCAGATTTCTTGTGTCCTTAATCCTGTTTATGATTGATTCGGATGAACATTTTCCATTCTGTCATCTATGTTAGTTGTTAGATGTGCTCTACCTTATGACACAGTGGGTTCTGATGAAATCCAGCTTATAACGGACTGTTCTGTCCAAATTAGTAGTTGTGACTCGTAGTCAGATACTCCGTCTCTGCTAGAACCTGGTGATACACCAGGACCTCTTTTGCAAAAGATGTATAATTCTCTGCTTCAAATGGCATATTTTTATCCCAAAGTCCTGTGAACCTATACTGTTCTGGGACTTATCATAAACTCCACATGGAATAGTTCTTGAAAAAGTTCTCCTGATACTTCATACCACAGGGCCTGGCAGGTCATATAGTTCAAGTGACAAAGCATTCATACTGAAGACTGGATTTTCTTTGGGACCCTTTCTTGCCCTGGCCCTACCTCAAATTTGACAGCCTTTTGCATCACCCAGTATATAAGTCATAGCTGTGTTTCTAGATGTGGGAAATGCTATGATGACAACTTGAAAAGATTTACAAAGATGTTGGGTTTTCTTCTTTATGACAGAAATTGCAAAATAAATAATTTGTCATTTAATTTGGAGGAGGTGTGTATGTTGTAGAAGATGCAGAGAGTCCCTGAATGTTTGTTGGTTTTATTCTCCATTCTCTAGAGTACATGAGTTTTTACCAATTTCTCCAACCCATGAGCCATTTCTTGTTTATTCATTCTGTTTAGCATGATATTATCAGTACATTTGGCCAACATAATGTTCTATAAGATGTTCACCTAGTCTTTATTATGATAGCTGAAGGGAGAGTTGACAGAAATTTGGAACAAAATGATAAACACTACCATCCAGTCAAATGAATATATTTTCAGTTCCTCTTTTTGGATAGAAATGAAAAATAATACATCTGATCAATCTGATCAATAGTAAATACTATTTACTTGAAGCTTGATTAATACATTTTGGCAACGATGCCACTTCAAGCATAGTGGCTGCAACTGATTTATTACTTGGTTGAGTTTAAGTGATCCATTGTCATCCTTCAGGACTCATCTAGTGTTTGCGAGGTCCAGATAGATAAACTAAATGGAGATATTGTAGGTTCAACACAACTTAATTCTTCAAGGCTTTAGGAATGTGTTAATTTCTGCCATTTACCCAAGATATTTTTTTATCATATTTATTAGTTTAATAATAAAATATGGAGGATAGGGGAAAGTTTTAGGGTCTTTCACTTGGCTATTCCTACTAAAATAGTTCTTACCTCATAAGCCAAGAATCCAATATGGTCTTTGGGCAGGAAGGAGACTGGGTATAGCAGGGGGTTTTTTGCCTTGGTGTGGCAGACCAGCCTTCATTCAGAGTCAGCCTTCTGGAGGCTGACTTCATTCCGGAGTCAGCCTTCTGCTTTCTTTGAATTTCCAATGAAAGAAATGAGAGTCTCTTTACACATTACTGGAGGAGTCCCCTTGCTTTCACACTTAGCTTTTATTGCCAGTTAATCATTCTCAGCTTTCCATTATCTTTCTTCAGAGTGCAATCTTATCAACAGCTACCCAAATGTACTGTCCTTACAGTTACTGTTTCTCAAATGCTTGATACATGACACCAACTAATGGCACAATTCCCTTTCATAGGCATGTCATCCCAGGTCTCCACCAATGAACATTTAAATAATTGCCCTGCTAGTGCCAAGGTCTACCTGTATTCCATTCACCAACAGTTCCACATTCCAACTGGGTGGTAAGTGATCTAGCTTCAAAACTTCATCTTAGCATCTGCTGTCTTGGATCTGGCACCCAAAATGACACTTTGATATGTCTGGAAACCAGATTTTGACATGAAGATTAGAATGCAGGTTGTTTATTACAGAAGAGTCATGGTTTCAGCACCTGTTCAAGGGAACAGAAGGAAATAGGACTGGCCCAAGGAGAGGTTGCTGTGAACCTCTGTAAAGCATTAGTTGACCTCAAGGGGAGATCTACAGTTTGGATGGCCCTTTAGAGTAGTTCCAGGTTGAGACAACCTGGTCAACTATTTATGTCACTGTATTAATTAGTCATTGGATGTGGGCTGCCCCTGGAAAGAGGCATGACCTTCAGTAAGGTGTGATTTCAACTGAGACAATACCCAAAGAAGTCTGACAGCTGAGGGTCATCTTCTGTCAGCCTTTCCAAAAGCTGGAAATAACTGTTCTAGCCTGGGGAAGGATTCTGGGCAGAACCATAAAACATGTGCCCTACACAATAATTAAATATTCTAAGAGTTGTTATGATTATTATTACTATTTTTTTATAAAATTACATGACTTTGGGACACTTTACTATTCATGAAATATTTTGAAAAAAATTATATTTTTCCTCATAACATCTCTGAGGTTGTCAGGTTATATATTATTATCTTTAATTTATAGATTTTTTTAAAAATCTGAGGCTCAGAGAATTTAAACTATTTCCTTTATTAGCAAAACTATTACCCACTTGATGTGGATGTTTCCACAAATATCAAAAACTTGATATTAGTATAATTATCAAATGATTAAAAAAAAACAAATGATATTATTTGAAGTCAAGAGTGCTTTCCACTTTCCCACTGAAGATCTTTATATGGTAAATAAGATGAGAGATTCAATAATGAGAGTATAACATCAAACTTACCCTTTGTAATATGTGAGTGAAGTTTTTGAGATTTTCATTACAGCTCTGATCTTTTACACTAAGGAATAATTATAAGAATTGACACTCAAGAAACAGGTCAATCAGTGAATAAGAAAAGGGATTATTTTTAAAGTAAGAATTCTTGACAGTTCTCATGAGCTAGAGGGAAGCATCTCTTCAAACTCTAAAATAAAATAAATATCTTCTCTGAGAGCTAGAAAAAAAAAAAATCAATGCTTAAAGGATTAGAAAAGAATTAAGCAAATTCATCTTCGAAGTAAAGACTTGTACCTAGGCCCACAAATTTTAACTATGATCAGAATGAAAATACAATTATATCTAAAGAAAAGTAATATGCCATATAAAAGGGGATTAGTTAACCATGAGAGAGCAAGCAGCTTCAGTAGCAAGCATGGCATTATTGAGCCAACTTTGTCCCTACTAGAGTGTGTACAGCTCAAGAACTGACTGCCCAGGCCCAGTGGAAGACATATTCAAAAGGTGAAAATAGATGCATTAGGCCATTTTCTCTTGAAATTATCAAACATCTTTGTAAAAACAAACCCTATGCTAATTTTGGTGACGATGGTGTTAAAATTTTACTACTAGTAATATTTTACTAGTAAAATTCTATTACCTGAGATCCTTGTGCCTCCCCTGTTGCCCCCAAAACGATTATCAGGCCATCAGACCTTTTTTTGTATGGCAGCCAAAACATTTGGTAAAACTCTCCAGACATTGAAATTTTTGGACTTCCAGTTTTTACACTCAGTTTGTTCTTGGCACCTAGAGAGGAGGAGCAATAACTATCATGAGGCCCATATGGCAAGAAAAGGCCATTTGCTTTGCATGAACTGATGGATGGGCTTATTTCAGAAAGCTTCAATTTCCAGGAGGAATGACAAGCCAAAATCTGTCATTCTCTTCTGAGGTACTCAGAATTTTTTTTCACACCATCCAACCATCACAAAAACCTTCCTATTGTAGGAAGATCATATATTCACCAGTGGACTGGACCTAGGAAAAATGTGTAGAAAACTCTCTCTCTCAGAAGATTCCCCTTTCACTGCAGACCCATTAATGATTCTCTTAACTAGGATCATAACTACAATATCCTAACTGTACACCTCCTCCTCCAGCTCAGCCTCCAGTCACAGAGCATGCTCTATTATCAGCTACACCCTGTCAAGGACTATCTCATAAGTTATTTCAGTATCATGTTACCATAGACATCTTGGTGGTTGTAGTGTCCTTTACTGCTTTCTAGATGTAGGCTCACTGTGGTACAGAGGCAGCAACTCTAACTAATGATGAGTGGATGCCATCTACAGTTGTTGGCTTTCTCACCTACTACCTAAGTTTCCCGAGGTATTCACCAGAGTCCTCAGGCTACTCTATCATTCTTCACCAAAAGTGAAGAAGAGTGATACCATAAAATAAGCCAATCAGGAAAGGAAATATTACTTTCTTTTTACTGTCTCCTCTATACTTTTTGGTTTATAATTCTATTTCTTTGTTTTTGGTTAGTGTATGATAATTACACATTTAACACTATCTCTTTCCATTAGGTTGTGAGCTCCTTGAGGAGCTATGGAAATAAAGACAAATGAATGAAAACAAGTAAATATTATTTACTTAGAGTTTGCTATAACAAAGGAGTCATCAACCATCACTTGTATTTGGTAGAAACTCAAATGCAGTCAAGGGAGGTGGGAAAGCTTTATGATGTAAAAAAAATGGAAAGCTTCAGATATGCTCTGATTAAAGTTTGGCATAAGGAAGGAAGAGGTGAGCTAAATAGAAGTGGCCCATCTTATGTGATTGGTTTATGGAGTATATTTGGCTTTCTGGTTTGTATTGAGTCGGAAGCAGAGGGGGAAAAAATAGGAAAATTGGTAAGTCATTTACCATGTTTTGGCCATTCTAGACAAATTGCTGTAGAGATTGTGGTCAAAATTCCATTATCATATGTAGACTTATCATTGTCAGTTTTTGTTTTTTTTTTAAAGATTTTATTTATTTATCTGACAGAGAGAGATCACAAGCAGGCAGAGAGGCAGGCAGAGAGAGAGAGGAAGGGAAGCAGGCTCCCTGCTGAGCAGAGAGCCTGATGTGGGGCTCGATCCCAGGACCCTGGGATCATGACCTGAGCCGAAGGCAGAGGCTTAACCCACTGAGCCACCCAGGCACCCCTCATTGTCAGTTTTTACATCAATCTCTGAGTCTCTTGATTTGGCATCATCTCTCTTGCAGAAAGTTGACCAAGTCAGTAGAAGGTAGATGTCAAGACGTTCTCTGCATATGGATTGTTTATTGTCTCCATAATCAACAGTATCACAAAATCTTCTTGACCTTTTTGTTGTTATAACATCTTAACAATCATCTGAGTTGGATGTGAAGAAATAATTAGGAGGATAAAATACAACAAACCAGTATCATAACCACTATCAAAAAATGAGAATAACAAATTATCTCTGAAAGGTGATTCAGAACCAGGAATTCCAGTTGCCTCACTGAGGTCAAAAGAATAAATCCTATATTCTACAAATACCAGTCTTAGAGAAACAGTAGATTTTTCCTTAAGAATTTTCCTTAATTCTGTTCTACCTTCCTTTTCTTTTTGGATATATTGATTGAATGATTGATTGATTGATTTTGGAGAGAGAAAGCAAGCAAGCATGTAAGTTGGGGGAGGGACAGAGGAAGAGAAGGAGGGAGAGAGAGAGAGAGAGAGAATCTCCAGCAGACTCCCTGCTAAGTGCAGAGCCTGACTCAGGGCTCAGTCTCACAATCCTGAGATCATGACCTAAACCAAAATCAAGAGTTGGATGCTTAACTGACTAAGCTACCCAGGCGCCCCTGTTGCACCTTCCTTCTACCCATTTCACTGACCCAAGTACAGCAAAAATTATAAGCAATGTCACAGATGTCTCAAGAACTAGCCAAGCACAAACAGCAATACAAGGGTCCATCACTACTCATACCAACTATTTGAAACTGACCTGTTTTCCATCTAGGGCAGAGTTTGTGTTGTTAATAAATTCTCATAAAATAGGTTTCTTGCAGTCTTTTCTGTTTGTCTGATTTCCATCATTGTGAATACTGCTCTGTTTGTGTAAACAGTCAGTAATTCTTCCAGGTAGAGTGAATAATTATGGGTGCCCTCATTTAGGAATCCACATCTAATTTATAAAATCATTAATGATATAGAATTTTATTTTTATAAAATTTATAATTAAAAGACTTGTCTTCAGCCTTAATGACTTATATAATTAAGTTATCTGTGTATAGAGAGCTCTCAGAGTACTATTCCTAAGGTAAATGGGGTGTTGGTGTGATACAAACAGGATTAGTGCCTTGGCCACAAAGAAGTTGTAGGGACACATGGAGATCCAGGGAAAAAAGAGTCATTTATGACACAAAGTTGGAACCAAGGCATTACATCAACTGGGTTATACATTTGAATCTCTATTAGTCTTTTTCAGATGACAAGTTTTTGGCCCATTGCCCCTCAAAGGTTGCTGAATTAAAATTTAGAATTACCTAGGATCTGATCAAGAGATTATAATAATTCGGTCTTTTTCTGGAAGAGAAGGATACTCGTAATGTCAGAGGTTGATTTTTTTTTAAAAGATCATCTGTTCATGTAGGTGCAAATGGAAATGTGACCAACTGTAATTCCCCATGGTCTCATTTGATGAGACCAGAATCACCCAGAGGTTTTGATCATAGAGCTCTGGTGATAGATGTCATATGTAATAGTCAGTAAGATTGAGGAGAGTGGATAGCATTTGGGATAATTCAAAAATGGCATTAGAGTATGCTGTATCAACTATTATTAGGAAGGAAGTAAAAAGAGGGTCACAGGGAGTCAAAAACCAGTGACTTTTAGAAAAGTAGAGGAAGACTGAATATATACAAGCACATCAAAAACAAAGTGAGATCTCACAAAACAAACTGAAGATTGCCGGGGGAGGGGGACTAGGGAGAGGGTGGTTGGGTTATGGACATTGGGGAAGGTATGTGCTATGGTGAGTGCTGTGAGGTTTGTAAACCTGGTGATTCACAGACCTGTACCCCTGGGGCTAATAATACATTATATGCTATTAAAAAAAAAAAAGTGAGAATCAGACAAGTGTTTTGATCCAATGTCTTGGGCACCACTATCTGAGGTCATCTGCTTGTTCCAAACTTTTTGGGCTAGATTCTGCTTCTGAAGATAAGCTGTTGTAGAGAATTTCTGAGAATTCTGACTTCAAGATCCTCTATTCTTGTCCTACCCTTGTTATTTTTCCAATTGTGTGGAATTCTGAATCACTCTTTGCAAAATGTGAGCCCAAAGATTGACAACCTGGAATTTCACTGCTGTGCTTGTTGTTAACACTTCCTGATAAGGTTACTTTCAGGGAGGTTCAAGGGCAGGTTTTCTTTGATGTGCCTTCTAATATATGAAACCCCCTGGTTGAAGACCCTAAAGAGGCTACCTGGGAATATGCCGGCAAAAGGGAATGTGTATAGGACATGAGTCCCTTGCAGTATTTTGTCCTATCTGCGTGCAGCAAGGAGGAATTTCGATTTGAAGATGGAGTCACTAAATGCATGAGTCTTCCAGTTATCAATGTGTCCCTGAGGGAGTGGATCATGAAGAACTAGTGAGAATACCTTTGGCCAAGGGAGCTCAGAGGTTTCTGAAGATTCTTCTAATTTTAACTTAAAGCCTTTGTTTTTTTCAACCTTTCCAGAAGATTAAAGGTGGTAAGTACAGTATAACTTTTGGGAGAGGGGAAACACTTTACAGAGTTCTTTTAAATTGTTTCCCATATAGTGTGTACCTTTGTTGCTGACATAAAAGTTAACATGTAACAGGTTGTCATTTAACAGCAAGAAAATGCTTCAACCCATCCTGAAAACAGATATGCAACAACTAAAACAAATTCAAATCCCATGGAGGTGGAAGCTGGATAAAATGTGCTTGAGGGTGTTCAAATGGACCATGAGGCTTTGGTTTCTGGTCTTGTCTTACCTTTATAATTTTTCCAAAATTATGTTGTTGCAGGTGATGCAGGACCCAAAAATGACCTTGTCAATCTTTTTAAAATTTCCCCGCCAGTGTTGATTTTGGAGAGTAATCAGTTTGTACCATGATGAATGGTTTCAGGCCATTTTTGGAGCACCAAAGACTATCTGAATGAAAAGGACAACCAGATTTTTTCTCATTTTTCCCTTACAAAATAGAGGTCACGTGTTAATATTTTAGAATGGCTTCTTTGAATCCCTCCAGAGATTAATCCCTTCAGGAATTAGATAGGATCATGACCTTGGTTATGGCTGCTTGCTTGACACAATGATATGCTAGAGCATTTCTTTTTTCTTCCATATTATGTCTTTTTGCATAGGCTGCATCCCTTATAATAGCCACCTCTCTGGGAAGTGGTAGTGCATCTAAAATTTCCTCAGCTTCTTTCATTTTTTATGGGAGTTCTTTCCAAAGTGAGAGGCTCCTTTTGTTTTCAAAGCATCCCAAATTCATGCACTACTCTAACAGCCTACGTGCCACCTGTGCATATGTTTACTCTCTGGTCTTTGGTTCGTTGACAAGGTCTAGTAAGTGGCATAAGCTCTTCATCTTGATTGATTTTACTCATGATAGAGGCCAATATACACCTGTGGTAGAGGACTGTAGTTTAAAGGAGAACTTAAATTAGGGATAGGGATAGCATATGTTATTCTCTTTGATAATTTTCAGTTTCAGTTTAGAGGTATGATTCATCAATCATTAGGTCAGAGTTCTCAATAGGAGTTTCCATAAATCTGATCAGGGTACAGAGAGCTTGCTAACTGAGGTAAGACAATCATGAGTCTCCCCTTCTTCCTGTAGGAATGAGAGAGTGGTGGGATTCAGGGTGTTACAATGGAGAATAGTAATATGAGAGGGAGAGAGCAAAAGAATTTCATAAGAGGTTAATTGGCTGGCTGAAAAGTGCTGCATGTTCTCAGCCAGCACTGATATCTGTACTGCATGTGGAACCATGAGGTCAAGCAGGGAGCCCAGCCAGCAGAAGCACTGACAAGTTTTATAGCAGCAGCTACCATGTCAAGAGTGAGGTTATGATAAGCAATGGGTTTTTGGTGATTGTCATGAAGTTGAGTAACAACTCCAAAAACTTGTCAAGATTGCTCATGCACAAATAGACAAAAGGGATTTTTGCAGTTAATGATGCCTAAGTACAGCTGTTAAAGAGCCCTCTTCAGGTTGCAGAAGGCCCATATTTGAGTCCCCTGAAGAGTCTCTTATGTCAGACTTAGTCAATTCCTAAAGAGATGTTGCAATTTCGGTGAAATTTAGCACCCATTACCTACAATATCCAGCAAAATGTAGAAATTTCTCTCAATAGTTATTTTTTGAAGCACCTTAGATAAGTTTAGTTTGTCTTTAGTCTGTAAAGAGAGTGCTTTTTCTCTCATTACATAGATCATACTTTAAATAATGAAGTGTACTTTAGAAAAATTGTAATTTATCTTGAAATTTTATGTGCTTTATCTGCTAAGGCTGAGAGAAAGTAAATTGAATCTTTTTTACAGGTTTCCTTGTTCCAGAGAACTAAGTAGGAGATCATCCACATATTTTATCAGAACTGAATCACAAGGGAAATTTAAGTGTTAATTTTAGGAAAAACCATGGGATATAACTGACCAAGTTGTCCTCTTTCGGTAAAGGCAAAAATGGCACTGACAATTCTAGTGTAAATGCACGCTGAAGAAGGTTGAGCAAATCTCCAGTATAGTAAAACCAGTAGCTTTAGGTAGAATTGATGACAGGATGGCATTCACTTTAGATACAATCAGGAAATAAAGATGACAATATTATTGAGAGCCTTGAGGTCTGACCAAATTGATATCCTCATCTATTTGTTTTGTTTTTTTTTGTTTTGTTTTGTTTTTTTACTGGCAGGACAGGATGTATATAATATGTATATAGACTGGTATGCAGTATGAGAAATTCTGGAGGTGTTAAGCTTTCATGCACAAATTTGATCCCTTCTTTTGCTTCTGGCTTTAAGACATATTAGGGATGTTCAGATAACTGAGGATCTGATAGATGTAGTAGGTTCTGCTCCTTTTATTTTTTACAAACGTCAGCTGAGATTTTAGTTCATAGAGTCAGTATGATGTGAAGGTATTTATCTGGACTATGTATCAAATATAATGGAGAAGGCAAAAGAATATCCAGAAAAAACATGACTTGATTAGAGGCATTCTCTGAAACTCCAAGAAATAATCCCTTTGCTGTGCATTTAATATTACAATCTCATTTGCTAAGTAAGTCTCTCCCTATTAAGTTTGCAGGGGTGGGGCACTTGGGTGGCTCAGTTGGTTGTGTCCAGCTCTTGGTTTGGGCTTAGGTCACGATCTTAAGGTCTTGAGATTAAGCCCTGAGTTGGGTTCTGTGGTCATCTGGGAGTCTGCTTGAGGATTCTCTCCCTCTCCTTCTGCCCTACTCCCATGGTCCTGCTCTAGCTCTTTCTATCTCTCTAAAATAAATAAATAAACCTTTAAAAAAGTTTGCCAGAGTGCTATCACAGGTCAGGGAGGAAGGTTTTTCAGTAGAAAGGGTTCAGCAAGGTTACAGATAAAGACTGGGAGATAGGAAACATCTGTGACTATAATGAAATACCTACCATCTGAGTGATATATTTACTCTTAGAAGGAGGTTGAGCAAACATGGCAGAGTTTAATGTAGAAAGAGAAATATTTAGGGGCACCTGGGTGGCTCAGCAGGTTAAACCCTCTGCCTTCGGCTCAGGTCATGATCCCGGGGTCCTGGGATCGAGCCCCATGTTGGGCTCTCTGCTCAGCGGGGAGCCTGCTTCCCTCCTCTCTCTCTGCCTGCCTCTCTGTCTACTTGTGATCTCTCTCTGTCAAATAAACAAATTTAAAAAAAAAAAAAAAGAAAGAGAAATATTTATATCTACCAGTGACTGATGAGGTTGGCCATGCATATTTATATTTACTCTACCTTGAGTGTTTATAGGTAAGGCACTCTTTTTCCTTCATTGAAGTATCCCTCAATCATCTAAATTAAAGGATTTTTCTTTACCTTGTTTTGTTTTTGTTTTTGTTTTCATTTTGTAAAATGGAACTGCCTTCTTTTCCAGTGTCATTTTTGTTTACATATATCTATAAGTATCTTTGTCAGTGTGTTGGGAAGTGGGCCACCTATTTGATCAATAGGCCCTTAAGATTACTTCAAGATCAAAACCTTCTGCACAGCATAAAGTTGAGGGTCCATATCTGGGCTCTCTGCTCTGTTCCACTGGTCTGTGTGTCTGTTTTTGTACCAGTTTTATGTTGTCTTTGTGATCACAGCTTTGTAGTAAGGCTTGAAATCAGGCAACGTGATGCCCCCAGTTTTGTGTTTCTTTTCAACATTTCCTTGGCAATTTGGGGGCTCTTCTGATTCCATACAAATTTTAGGATTGTTTGCTCCAGCTCTTTGAAAAATGCCAGTGGACTTCATAGTCAACTAATCTTCAACAAAGCAGGAAAAAATAATACAGTGGAAAAAAGACAGTCTCTTCAGTAAATGGTGCTGGGAAAATTGGACAGCTATGTGTAGAAGAATGAAACTTAACCATTCTCTTACACCATACACAAAGATAAACTCAAAATGGATAAAAGACCTCAATGGGAGGCAGGAATCCATCACAGTCCTACAGGAGAACATAGGCAGTAACCTCTTAGACATTGGCCACAGCAACTTCATTCAAGATATGTCTCCAAAGGCAAAGGAAACAAAAGTGAAAATGAACTTTTGGGATTTCATCAAGATCAAACACTTCTGCACAGCAAAGAAACAGTCAACAAAACAAAGAGGCAACCCACAGAATGGGAGAAGATATTTGCAAATGACACTACAATGTTCTGATTTCCAAGATCTATAAAGAACTCCTCAAACTCAACACAAAACAGATAATCATGTCAAAAAATGGGCAGAAGACATGAACAGACACTTCTGCAATGAAGACATACAAATGGCTAAGAGACACATGAAAAAATGTTCATCATCACAAGCCATCAGGGAGATTCAAATCAAAACCACATTGATACAGCATCTTACACCAGTTGGAATGGCCAAAATCAACAAGAAAGGAAACAACAAGTGTTGGAGAGGATGTGGAGAAAGGGGAACCCTCTTACACTGTTGGTGGGAATGCAGGTTGGTGCAGTTACTTTGGAAAACAGTGTGGAGATTCCTTAAGAAATTAAAAATAGAGCTACCCTATGACCCTGCAATTGCACTACTGGGTATTTAGCCCAAAGATACAGATGTAGGGAAAAGAAGAGCCATCTTATGTACCCCAATGTTCATAGCAGCAATGGCCATAGTCACCAATCTGTGGAAAGAGCCAAGATGCCCTTCAATGGATGAATGGATAAAGAAGATGTGGTCCATATATACAATGGAGTATTATGACTCTATCAGAAAGGATGAATACCCAACTTTTGTGTCAACATGGACGGGACTGGAGGAGATTATGCTGAGTGAAATAAGTCAAGCAGAGAAAGTCAATTATCATATGGTTTCACTTTTGTGAAGCATAAGGAATAACACATAAGACATTGGGAGATGGAGAGGAGAAGTGAGTTAGGGGAAATTGGAGGGAGACAAACCATGAGATACTGTGGACTCTGAGAAACAAACTGAGGGATTGGGGGGCAGGGGGTGAGCCTTGTGGTAGGTATTATGGAGGGCACATACTTCTTGGGACACTGGGTATGGTATGTAAACAATGAATTTTGGAATACTGAGAAAAAATAAAATTAAATTAAAAAAAAAGATTATTTGGAGTTCTATCTCATTTTGTTCTAAAGCCCTTTGAAAATGTTGTCAGGTATAATTTGTGTAAAGGGACTATTTCCTATTCCAATTTCTGTTTTTGAATTAGATCTCCAATTTCATGTTGAACTCCATTGTCAAAATGAGATGAAAAAACTGCCCGCTTTTTAAATTTTCAAATATCTTTAGAAGGTATTCTCTAATCTTTCCAAAAATCTTCCCTGATTTCATCTCTCTTCTGTTTGTATGATTAAATTATACTTCAATCAAATTTTCAAGTTAAAAAACAATTTTTTAATTGTGGTAAAAATAAAAAAACCCATATAACATAAAATTTAAACACTTGGCGTACCTGGCTGGTTCAGTCAGTTAAGCATGGTCAGTTAAGCAGGTCATGATCTCAGGGTCATGAAATCCAGCCCTGTGTCAGGATCCTCACTAAGAGGAATCTGCTTGAGATTCTCTCTCTCTCTCCCTCTGTCCTCCCCCTGCTTGCACTCTCTCTCTCTTTCCAAAATAAATCAATCTTAAAAAGAAACTTAACCATCTTGACCATTTTGTTTTTAATGTACAGTTCAGTAGCGTTAACTGCATTCACATTGTTGTGCAACACATCTTCAACTGATTATTATTGGAGATATTTTGGCTTTTAGGTAACTTTGTACTATGGGGATGGGGGGGTGGTTATTCTCAAATTTACTGTGGAAGAAAGATCCTATAGTTCCCTTTACATTAGTCCAAACAACTTTTGCCATCCAGAATTTAGCTTCTGAGTTTCTAACGACATGTGTACAACTTAACATAGATCAAGTAGTCCTGGGTCTTATGCCCCCAAAGAATTTTAAATTCTTCTATGAATATTTGTTGGTCTTGTCTGGGTTTAAGGAAATCCTCAGTTACAACTCTTGATTTCATTTGATCCCAAGGCTTAAATTCTTCAGTGGCCTATGTACCTGACTCAGAGAGGGACGGATATTTATAGAAAACTGGCATTTGGATTCTTAAGAGAATCAGTGAGAAAAGGTAGGTGAGCTGGGACAAGAGGAAGAGAAGGGAAGAGTCAAGAGAGGCACAGAAGGAGAAATCAGAAAGGTAAAAGTTGGATATAGAGAGGCAATTGGAGGGCAAGGATGGGCAGAATTTACTTGGGAAATGACTCTAACCTTTCATTACAAGTTTGTCAAATTGGTCATTAGTGTTGGCCAAAGAACCTTGTTGTTAAGAAATTTTTGATAAGAATTTTGTTTGGATGCCTCTGTCACCAAACACTGCTGTCCACTGGCATGAGCAATTCTACTCCCTTTCTTTCTAAGGCATTTCTCAAATGAACAATTGTGTTCCAGTGAAATGTTCCCAGGTGGCAACTGAAGGCCAAATTATCCTCAGTGCAGTTATGTCATTAGAGAGATAAGTGCAAGAATTAAGACGATATACATATAAAGGAGAAATTTTTCTAAGAAAAAGAGATCATTTAGACATGGGACATTAAACAAGCTCATGAGAGCTAGCAATCATGGCTTAAAAATTATGAATGTGCACTTCATACTTTGAGCCTCAACTAATGGTTGGCTGTTTCTAAACACAGACCTGACAGTCTACACCCCCTTGAGAAAACTCTCAAACTCTCAAGTCAAGCACTCACATCAAAAACTAAAGATTGAAGGAGAACCCTTTCTGGTTTTATTGTTGACACACAACAGTGTTTTTCCAAATGGATGCTGCCATTGTAAAAACTCACCTGTCAGTGTGTCAGTGAAGCTGGCTTTTGAGCAATAGGCTTGTAGGGTCTATGTCTACATTCTATTTAGTGATTCTTGTTCTGATTACAAACAATACTTTTAGACACAGAACACAAAATGGAAACACAAAAGAGAACAAAACAGTGTAAAAAGGAATGGTCTGATTCCATCAAGGATGCCAAAATAATGGGAACTAATAACAAAACCCAGGCACCAAAGTGGGAATAAATTGCCAAGGAACTCAATATAAAAAGACCCAAGTTCAAACCTATGCTGACTTAACCACAGTGGCATGCATTCAGTAAGCCTCAAGAAATAAAGCATAGGGACCTCCATAAGATCACAGGTGGTTCAACAACTGATGGGCAGTGCAAAGTAGATCTTAGTGGGTCCTCTAGGGAAACTGTGGATATAAACAAAGGCCAACCAAATGAGAACAAACACTGCTTATTCAGAACTTACTATAACAAAGGAGTCAGTCACCATCACTACTGCTTGGCAGAGACTCAAAGACAAAAAGAGAGTGGAAATTTTTATAATGCAGACAAGGAAAGTTCCAAGTGTGCTCTGATTGAAAGTTTGGTGACATGGGGAAGCAGGAGATAAGCTAACTAAATGCAACGTGTCTTATGTGATTGGTTTGGGGAGTATAACTGTTTTTCTCTTGTTGGTCCTGTTAGAAGCAAGGATAAAAAAGTAGGGAAAAAGTAGTCATTCATAGAGTAAGTCCTGACTATTCTTGGCTGATTGCTGAAGAGGCAGTGGTTTGACTTTCCAGGCCAGTTGCTATAGAGGTTGTAGGTCAGAATCCATTATTATATATGGTCTTTCCACTGTCTGTTTGTATATGTAGTCTCTCAGGGAAAAATCCCATATCTTGTTTTAATTTTTCTCACTGGGTTCGAGCCCCAATCCTTGTGGAGAATAGAAGCTCAATAAATACTTGAGAAGAAGAAAGGGATTGAGAGAGGGAAATAAAAGGCCCAAACGGCAGTGAACCCTGACAAGGTATGGTTAGCTAAGAGACATGTCCATATAAGAAGAAATGCAGTGAAGTATCTCTACAAAGTCTTAGGTAGCATGTCTTCCAGTGGCATTGCTTAGCTGTGGCTCACATAGAAACAGCAGCAGAAAATATCAATATGGGGATACCTGGGTGGCTCAGTGGGTTAGGCCTCTGCCTTCAGCTCAGGTCATGATGTCAGGGTCCTGGGATCAAGCCCCGCACAGGCTCTCTGCTCAGCAGGGAGCCTGCTTCTCCCTCTTTCTCTCTGCCTGCCTCTCTGCCTACTTGTGATCTCTCTCTGTCAAATAAATAAATAAAATCATTTTAAAAAAAAGAAAATATCAATATGGTGTGCAGCAGTCCATAAAAAAAGTTGATTAGAGCAAATCTACTTGGCACAAGTGAAAATGAAAAGAATCACAATGGCCAAAAATATTACCCTCCAAAGCAAAAGGGATGGTCTTGAAGGTGGTGTCTTCTGGGACCACATGCTCAAGTGTCTTTTCAACTATTTACCCCTAAAGAGTGAGCACTGTCAGAAACTTGTAAAATTTAGTGATAGAGAAAAGTGATCGCTTACTTCCAGATGAAACTTTGTATTGCTTTTGTAGGTACTGGAGGTGGACAGAATGTTACAAGATATTAGTCCAATTCCTAAGCTTTGCACATATACCTACACACAGGTACAGCCTCCAACACACACACAAGAGACACAGAATTTTAAAAGGTTTCAACATTACCTGAAGAAAACCAGTTATGAGCTTTTTAAAAAGGAATTAAATAAATGACTAAGGTATTTGTAAGAGGCCAAGTTAAGAAGTTGGAAGTTAGCCAAGAGAGGTTAGCAAAGAAATAAATTGTATGTTAATTTCAAATTAGCATTTATACCAGTTCCAGGCTTCAAAGGGCAAGGATCTGAGAAAGAGGAAGTAGTCAGAGGAGGAAAATTATTCATACTAATTGAAAAAGGACAGTCTTGAGGGATTCACACTAGCATGGCAGGCTCTCCGGATTGTGCCTGTTTTTAGCTGAGCTGTGTGGAGCAAAAAGGCATTTATGTCTCCTGCGCAAAAGACTAAGAAACTGGGGAGAACTTCAGAACAAGTAATGACCAAGGGCAAAAAGAGATTTTAGGTCTCATTTAGAGCTAAAGGAAAGCCAAAAATATTTTCATACCTGGCATAGCCAAGAGCTATCTCAAGGTGCTGGAGCTATAAAGATAACTACAAAAGTCTTAAAAGACATATGGAGTAGGAGAGGAAAAAAATTTTCTCTCTACCTCCTAAGTTCTTGTGGGAGGCTCCTGTAATAAAAGAGATTAATAAGAGAAAAACAAACAAGTTTATTGACATGTATACCTCATGTACACATGGGAGACACCCAAGGAAAACTGAGTAACTCAAAGTGATGGCTTAAAACTCCAGCTTACAGAAGAACATCAAGAAAGAAGAAATCTGTGGAGAAAGGATAGGACAAAGGAAAGTTTTTTGGCTTGTAATGATAGCAAACTATGGGGAAGTAAATATATGGGAGGAAACCAATGATAGATGAAGACTAGTTAGTAAAGTTTGTTATATAGTTTTCTGCTGTTTCCAACCTGATAGGGTTTAAAACTGTTTCCAGTAATTAATGTTTGCCTTTCCTGGTACAGGGAAGAAGAGAGACACATTTAATTTCTGCAAAATTTATTTAGGCAAGTGGAGGGTGGGGAAGCAGGGAGCTTTCTTTACATATATTTCTTCTCAATTGCATTCAGCTCAAAATAATTCTCATACCAAAGTGGCATATTTTGCAGTGGCATAGTATGCTACCCTTCTTAGGTAAAGGATTCTTTATTCTTGGTTAAATGGTAACCCTCAAAATTCATGTCACCCAGGATTTCTTAATATGTCCTTAGTTGGAAATAGGTAATTTGCATATGTAATCAAGTTAACATGTCATACTGGATAAGGGTGGGCCTTAATCCAATGACTGGAATTCTTTTCAGAAGAGGAAATTTGGCACATGAGAAGAAGGCCATGTACAGACAAAGGCAGGGATTGTTGTGACATAAGTCAAGAAATAATAAGGATTATCAACAAACACCAGAAGCTAGGAAGATAAAAGGAAGAGCTCTCGGGCGCCTGGGTGGCTCAGTGGGTTGAGCCGCTGCCTTCGGCTCGGGTCATGATCTCGGGGTCCTGGGATCGAGTCGACATCGGGCTCTCTACTCAGCAGGGATCCTGCTTCCCTCTCTCTCTGCCTGCCTCTCTGTCTACTTGTGATCTCTCTCTGTCAAATAAATAAATAAAAATCTTTAAAAAAAAAAAAAAAAAAAAGGAAGAGCTCTCCTCTGGAGCCCTCTGAGACCGTGGCCCTGCCAACTTCTTGATTTCAGACACGTAGTCCCCAGAGCTATGAGAATATAAATATCTGTTGTTTTAAGGCACCCAGTTTGTGGTAATTTATTACAGCAGCTCTCAGAAACTGATATAGGCCTGAGAAGACAATTAAATAAAAATTCAAAAACGGATAGCAGTCAATTCAATAGCTATTTATTGTGTATTTACTATGCTCTAAATCGAGATTGCAAAAAATATGAAGATACCTATGACCAGATCCTTGTTGTAAGAAGGTTAGAATCAGGGGACGTGGGTGGCTCATCAGTTAAGCATCTGCCTTCAGCTCAGGTTATGATTTTAGGGTCCTGGGATTGGGCCCCATATTGGGCTTCCTGCTCAGCAGGGAGTCTGCTTCTCCCTCTCCTTTTGCCCCTCCCCCTCCTCATTCTCTCCCTCCCTTTCTCTCTCTCTCTCCCTTGCTCTCTCTCAAATAAATAAAATCTTTAAAAAAAAGAAGCTTAGAATCTAGTAGCTTCATAAGATAGATATAAAATAAAATCATATTACAATAATGAATAACTAGTTTTCACCCATTAGGTTGGGGAAAACTTTATTGATAATAAATAGTGTAGGTAAATATGTGTGGCAATGGGTAAGATCAGTGGGAATGTAAATGGTACAGCTGATTTTGAGAATAACTTGGCAATAGCTTTTAAATTTTTAAAATTTAATTTTTCCTGCTAACAGTACTCATATGAGTGGACAAGGATATTTTCATTCATTGGCCATGTGCTTCTCACTGTGCTCTGCACTAGGACGACTATGATAAAAAAGATAAATATCGTCTTTAACATCAGGGGGACTTAGATTCTAATGGGAGAGATGAACAAACAACAAATGAACAAATATTAAACAAGGGGATGAAAGATAAAATTAAAGCTTTATTTGTACTAGTGAAAATTTAGAGACAATCTGAACATACTAGAATAATTATATAAACCATGCATATCCATATATGAAATAGTGTTTAAAAAGAAGGTGGTACACTTCCTGTTGTGGATTGAATTATATCCCCCCAGAAGATCTGTTGAGGTCCTAACCCCTAGTATTTATGAGTATGACATTATTTGGAAATAGGGTCTTTCAGGAAGTAACTTATAGGATATAAGTTTAGGTGAGATCATACTGGAGTGATGTAGGCCCTTAATCCAATATAACTATTGTCCTTATAAGAAGAAGAGAAGAGATTCAGAGACAGTCATGTGCAGAGATGCAAGCACCTTATAAAAACACAGACACACAGAGAGAAGACTTCTGTATGACTACCTGAGGATGGAAACACACATGGGAGTTAAGCAGCTACAAGCCAAGGAAGGCCAGGAAGGCTGACAAACTCTAGAAGCCAGGAGAAAGTGTGCTTCTGCCAACACCTCGATTTTGGACTTGTACTCTCCAGAAGTGTGAGAGAATAAGAATAAGAATAAAATAAGAATATAAGAATCGAATGAATAATAATGAAAGAATAAGAAATAGAAAAAAAAGAATAAGAATAAGAACCGTGTTGTTTAAAGCCACTCAGTTTGTGGTACTTTGTTGTGGCAGCCTTAGCAACCTACTACACAAACACAACTGTTTCAGTACATGGCCGTTGTCACCCATAGGCACAGAACCAACACTAGAATCCCACTCAAACCATATTCTTAAGACATCCCCCTCCCTCCACTGGCATTAAGAATCAGCCCTCCCATTGACAGTAATGATGGGTTTTGGTAAATATCAAGGCATTTATATAGACATCAATTGGCTGGATTTTGTCGTATAATAAAAATGCAGGGGCACCTGGGTGGCTCAGTCAGTTAGGCATCTGACTCTTAATTTGGGTCAGGTCAGTATCTCAGGGTCATGAGACTGACCCTGCATGGCGCTCCACACTGGACATGGAGCCTGCTTGGGATTCTCTTCCTCTTCCCCACTGCAACACACACACACACACACACACACACACACACACACGACACCCCACTGCCTCTTTCTCTCTCTCAAAAAAAAATGCAGATTCAGCCCTTGACATTAAGAGAAGATGGGGCCAAGAACGAAGCTTATTGTTCAGACCTCACAAATGCAAGTCCAGGCTCGCTTGTTCATCTGAGTTCAGTTTCCTCAAACGCAGGCACCATGCTACCCACTGCAGAAATGAGCCCACCACAAGTCTCTGAAATGCCATTGAACTATTTCCATGCTTCATGCCTCTGATTTACCTCAACCTGCCAGTTCTCAGTCTTTGGTGTTACCTAAAAGTTGCAAGCATTATTGGAGGAGTCTTCTTCCAGGTCCTTCTTACCCACTACCACTAGAAAGATGACACTGTAAGCAGGACAGAGAGGCCGAAGTCAGAGGCAGTAAGCTGTGTAATGAGCGCCCAGAAAGCCCTTGCTCACATGAGCACGCTCCAATGAGCGGATTGCCACATGCTCAAAATGCTCTCATGTCTGCACAACCGTGTCAGGTTAGCAATATAGGCCAGAGAATGACACAAGAGGGTGGGAGTGGTGAGCGCTCAGTGGGGGCCCGTTTAATGAAATGACTTATAAACCACTGCAGAAAAAAAAGAACTTCAGGATAAAATGATATAGTACAAATCATCTGGTTTCTTGAGCAGCTCTGTAGAGAAAAGTAAACTTTCGGAACTCCTTTTCCTCCCCCTTCCCTCAGGATTCCTTTCTCTTTCGTAATTAAGAAGCTGATATGAAGCAGCAGGAAGGAAAAGGGTTGGTGGGGAGGTAATTACTAATAGCAGCATCAGTGCTGACACTTGTGGGAAAAAAAAAAAAAACCTCTGGCACCTTTACCTGTAACAAACCTGTCATCGGTGAACCTTCCTTGCTAGTCTTCCAAACACTAGAAAAATTATGGTAATGGGAAACATTTAACAACCATTTCACAAATGAAAAAGGAAATGACGCTTCTTTCGCCCAATACCTTCCCAAATTAGTAGTTTATCCCCTGGGGATGAAGATTGACTTCTATTATCTCCAAAATAATCAAATTAGAACAATTCCATCTTGTTTTAACCCCTGAAATTTAATTTTTTTTTAATTTATAAAGCCTGGAGCTGACTATTTCTGAGATGAATTCCTCAGGTGGATTCCACACCCTCCTGTATAGATCTCTTTCCAACATGGTGTGGGTTTGCAATGTGTCAAAGAAAAATCGCACTGGATGGAGTTAAATAGGCAAGGAAGGCTTTACTCAAGATTACCACAGTAGGGTTCAAGGGAGAGACATTAAATACAACTCTGAATGCATACTGGGGCAGATGGGGAGTTATGGCCAACGGGCAGGGTAAGGGCGCGAGTGATTAAGAGGAATTTGGTTTGGTATGAAGTGTGGAGGGAATCCTGCTAAACTGACTTGGTGGACTCTTGTTGAACTGGATTGGCAGTCCAAGGACAAGACCTAGTCAAGAAAGGGGCTCATGAGAGCTTGACTAAAGTTTGGTTAAGGTGTGAAAGCCCTTGTCAAATGATACACCCATGTAGCCTTCACATTAACAGAGGTGTGCTAGCCTAAGTTCTGAGAAATGAGTCACATTTCCCCACATGTTTGTGTTTGTTTGATTTACTTTGGGTTTATTTGCTAACTGTTCCAAAGGGTATAATTTAGGAATCACCCAAATCATTTTTACTAATTCGTGCTTGTGAATTTATAGAAAGGCAACGCTTCAAATAACTGATATGCTTACATCAATAAAAATACCACCATTAACAAAACCATTAACAACAGCTTCATGGTAGGGTTATTTGTTTCTTGTTATTCAATGGTTATGGTACATAATGGAGGAAAGGAAGACAGAGCAGACAAGAATCAGGAACAGGCTCTTACCAGGTGCTCACCTGGTGCTCATGGGTATTTCATAAGCACTATATCCTGGAGGCCTCCTAAACCGCTTCATAAGGAGAGCCTCGGACTTACCATTAGAATTGCTCAAGGTCAAGTGTAGAAGCCAGGATTTGAAGCCAGATCTGTCTGACTCCCAAACAAGATTCTTCCATTATACCTGCTCTTCCCAAACACCAGCCTTTGGACCTGGGCCAGCTCAAAATTAAGTCATAAGCTGTCAGAGGCAAAGTGAAAAATATTAGGACAATGTAGTGAGTTTTTTTTTTTTTTATAAAACAAAATGAATTCACTTTAAAGCACCATTCTTTTTTTCTCAGATTACAGCCCACTCTGCTCCTAAAAATGTTCTTTCTATTACAGAATGATAGAGGTTATGGTGGTGATTATTTGTTTTTGGTTTCTTTAGTATCATTTCTGGATAAAATTTAAAACTTGGCCAAGCTGTCATGGTATCTGAATGTCTTCAATATTTTGGTCACTCGTGGAATTCCAGAGCCTGGGAACCAGGACTAAGGGAAAGGTGATTTTCCACAGAACATAGAGGAAGAGGAGAGCCTTGCCTCTTCACTGTTATCCCCCACTTATCCCATGCTCATGTCAACTTCTGAAATTTGGAGAGATGTCACTCCAACTTTAAAGAAAAGTTAACCTCTCTAATGGTGATAAAGCCATCGAGGAACCAGAAACAGCAAGGGAATCTGTCTTAAGGGGTGAAGAACCGAGACAATACTAAGGAGTAGAAGAAAAACAGCTATTAGAAGGTCCAATAGTAGGAAGAGAAGTCAACGGATTTTGCTCAGATTGAGAAGAAATTTGTACACTATTGCTCCTGCAAGAAAGACAAGGAGGATCCTTGTCCTCTGTGGGATCCATCTTATTTTATACCTCTGGAGGGACACTTGTTTTCACCTGTAAAGTTACTGTACCTTCTTTAGTGAACAAGCAGTAGAAATACAGCCAAATTAGCAATTCTATATGTGCAGAAAAGTCTCACTTCTTAGGTTTCTCATGGGCTGCTTTTAAAATGTACTAGACCACTCTGAAATAAAAGGAAGGGTTCTCTTTTTCACTTTTGCCTATTTGGTTACTTGAAGTAATAGGGGGGAAAAGAATAAAAGGGTCCTGTTTACTATCTAACCAAAAGGAGGCTGTATAGTGTCATATTTAAGGGCAATACAGTCCAGATAATTGAGTGTATGATGGCCCACATTCAGGTGTAACTCAGGGCAGCTCTCTAAACCCTTGGTGGCTCTGTTTCCTCGCTTGTAACATGTGAATAATCATATTCCCCAGTTAAAAGAGTAGTTGCTGGAAGAATTATGTTCAGTACCACATGGACTGCCACATAAACTCAGCAGTCAGCTCTTAGTACGTGCATTATATTTACTACAAGTAAGGTAGCTGAGCAGGTCCCAACTCAGAATAAATAATAAGGACGTATCACTAAAGAGAGCCCATTGACTAAACTTGAAGTAAAATAGTGAAAAATTAGTGTTCACGTATATCAGTAACATATTAATGGCCTATGTAGCACTTCTAGCTATTGCTGTGACTCTCCCACTGATGGCAGTGATGATTCCTAACTCCTCCATTCCTCTTCACTCCAGAGACTCAACCTTTAACACAGGCCCCCAGGGGTTCCACATTGGAGTAGGAGCAGTGTACAGTGTATAGTTAGCAGTCTGTCTCATGAGCTCCAAGGATGTTGGTCAACTCTAGACAGTGAAAAGCATTGTCCAAGGGTCAATAACCCTGTACTTAAATGGACTCAGACTCTGAAAGAGGGAATATTATAACAATATGAGGGAGGGCCTGGACAGAGGTATTTTTCCTGAGGCTGGTCAACTACTTCAACCCCCGTCCTAAGTTTTTGGTTGGAACTTTCTGAGGTAATCCATTTTCTAAAACCTTTTCCAATTCTGGATAACTCTCGAGTTAATTCCTAGTTATCCTTTCTTATAGCTTCTGGACTATCTCGTAAATATATAACCTCTATTTCTTTTTAAGACATTATCTGAGTTTATTTTAAGCCAAGTTCTCTTTTTCTTATTAAATTCTTTCTTTTATTGTAAAGTTGACAATCCTATTAGTGTTAAGAGATTTCTGAAACGAAGTTGGATTATGACTGCAGGATATCTCAAAGCAGATTCCTGAAGTCAGAGGTCAGCAGACTATGGTCAGCTGGCCAAACAGGCCTGCAGCCTGATTTTGTAAATACACATTTATTGGAACAATCATGCATTCATTTACATATTCTCTATAGCTGCTTTCACACTAGAAGGTTAGAATTAAAGAGTTGGGACAGAAAATCATTGCCTACAAAGCTAGAACATTTCCTACCTGAGCTGTTGGAGAAAAGATTGCTGAATCCCTGCCTTGAGCAGTCAGAACCCCATGACAAAAGTTGGTCATCTCTTAGAAAAGTTAGTTGGCTACCATCGTGATTATTAAGTAGTCAATTTTGTCTAAACTTTCCACCAAGATAGCAACATGTTTAAAGGAGATCTGACACTTGAAAACATTTTCTATTTTAATGGCTCTAAATGAGACCAAAATTACTATCTTCCAATGGGAACCACCCAATATCTTCCACATGAAACATCTTCTCCCAGAAACGACCTTCAGTTCATTAGAGTTGAATACCTGAAAAGCCATACCAGGGGTCATTTTGGTGGGAAAATAGGAAGATATGACATTCACGAGTCTAGATTAAATTTAGTGACTGGAAAAAAAAAAAAAAAACCTCCACATTTGAAAATCTTTGGAAGAAAATTTAGAGAACGATCTGGTTTAAAATAAGTCAGTAAGGCTCCTGCCCTCTTTCTCCTCACAAGAAGCCACCTATACATTCAAGTGGATTCAACAGCAATATTTCTAAACCAAATCTAAAACCAAACAATAAACACTTGGGGTTAATGTCCATTAATAAAAGAAACAGAGTCTTGACAGTTTGCTCCAACTGAGTAAGAGGCAAAGTTTGTGAAAATGAGAACACAAAATAGAAGCTAGAGAAGCTACTTCTGGGTCTTCAAGAAAAGGTATTTTTTTTTTTTTTTTAATTTTAAAGTAAGTAAGACATACTTCATTTAAAGAATCAGGGACTATAGTATTTTATTTAAAACAAAACTTTCTCATGTGTTTTTTGCTGGTTTCATACACTCTGGCCACATGTTCCATGCATTTTCCCTTTCCATGTGTAGGTTGTGTATAGCTGGGCCACAAACATTCTGAATGATGTTTAGCTTTCACTGACTTTCCTTAATTCAGTCATCAATAAAATTTGCCACCTAGTTAAAATGGTCACATCCCTTGTGGAAAGCAATTTGGGAAAACATTTTAAGAGATACAGAATGTTCATAGCATTTTGACCAAGTTATTCCACTGCTGGGAATATATCTTAAGGAAACAATTCAGAAGAAGGGGAAAAAACCCTCTTATTAATTAAGAATTATTTATAATGTCAAAAAAACCTTTACATCCAAAAATAAGAGAATATTTAAATTAACTATGATACATCAACTGGAACTGTTATATAGCCATTAAAATAATTATGTAAATTATGTAACAACACAGAAAGTATTTATGGCATAATGTTAAGGCAGAAAAATAGAATGTAAAGTTATATCTGCATTGTGATTGCAATGTGAGAAACAAGGTTTGCATATGAACTAGAACTGGAAGAAACACAAAATGGTTTTGTTATGAACTGAAATATAGGATTTTTTTAGGAGGGTGAGATGAAGGCTTTTTTTTCCTTTAATAAATGTTGTTTATAAGTTTATAAGTTTAAAATGGAGGAGAACCTTTCATTCCCCTTCCCTTCCCTTTACCACTTAAAATAATTTAGGAACTTATCAGTCATGGTCCAGTTACAAAGAAGAGAAACCATTCCAACCAAATGAAGCAGAATGGTGTTTATTATAGGATCAAGGCAATGGTTAGAGAAATAGACTAGGCTGAGTTTCCAGGGATAATTCTCAAGGCCATACCACAGAACTGGGCTCCCCAAAGGGCTGCATCTCCTGCCACAAATAGCAAGCAGCTTGCAAATCTGGAAAGCTCTGCTCACATCTGTTAGTTCCAAGAGAACGTTGCCTTTGTATGATCTGCTCTAGTGAGATGGAGCTTCATGCCTTCTTTCTCTTACTGAGTAAGCCAGTTCTGGGGATAAGGGCATCAGACTGATGGTACCTAAATCACATGCATAATGCTTTACAGCTTCCATGGTAGAGCAAAGCACTGAAAAGGGATTGAACTGGATAGTGAATAAGCCAGTCTCCAGTGTCTGCCACATGGGATTCTCAGATAAAATATAAGATAAATTTAAATTAGACTTCCAGTTAAACAACAAATAATTCTTAGTATTCCCCAAATACCATAAGGGGCATACTGATACTAAAATTATTATTCATTGCTTACTTGAAATTCAGACATAAATGGCCTTCCTGTATTTTTAATTGTTAAGTATGGCAACACTACTGCCATGGAAACCAATAGAAATTGAAGTTATTCCCAATTCATACAAAGCTTTGGTGATATTTATTCTCAGTTAAAGATTCCCACAGCAGAGTGGCCCCAAATACTTAGTGGAAATTTTCTTTTTTAAACCAATAAACATTCTCTGGATTCTTTATAATTTCTCCAAAAATAGGAACCACACAAGTGAATATCTATTAGACTCTTGCTACCAATCAGATGTATGTTAGTTAGACTCTTGTTACCAGTCAAAATGTATCAGTGTTGAATGAAAGCCTAAACAGAATGAATTCCTTTGAGATAATTTTTTTCTAGCCCTTTTATTTAACAGACAAGAAGTCAAGTTAGAACAGAGTCAGAGTTAGGATACAGGGCTCCCAGATATGACCCTTTCCATTTAGAAGTCTCCAAAAAGATTTCAGTTGTGATTGAGATTGAAACTTAAATTGCTCCCTCAAAAACACGGAGTTCTAATCAATCTTTCATGCTCTTGAGTGCGTGAAAAGCATGAGTTGCCACTTAATGGATGTGTCACTACTAGGGATGGCCTGGAATTTAACCCTGGATGTGTCACTACTCTACTTGGTAAGCTTAGGCATGTGATAATTCCTTTGAATCACAGTTCCCTTAACACTAAAATGGTCAATAATACTTTTCCTGTTTTCTTTACAAGTTTGCCTAGGGATCAAACAATCTCACATCTGCAAAATTTCCTGAAATGTAAGAAGTACCACATAAGAAGCCTTGCGCAGTCTCATGATTGAAATTTCTAAAGTTTAAAATATTCAGTATTACAACCATTGTCCACCTTGGGGGGAGGGGTGCTTGTCATATGCAATAATTTCAATCCTTGCTTATTTTCCTCTTGAGCAGAATAAATTTCAATAGTGACAGAAGCCTTAAAGTAGAAATGGAATAGAAAGAAGATGAATATTTATTTCTTGCTCAAGTAAATGAACTTTGGAGGCTGGTGGTTCATGGGATTCAATCATCCTTAGGGACTCTGATTTCTTCTCTTTTGGCCTTTGTCATTATCATTGTGAAGATCTCATCTCATGGCGCAAGATGGCTGGTCAACCTTCAGCCATTACATCTACATCATTTCAGCCATCGGAAGGGGAAAATTTTTAAAGAGGGCATACACCTTCGCTTTGAGTTGAACACACTTTCTGGAATGGAAACACTATTCTAACTTACACGCCATTACCATAGCTTCATTGAGTGGCTTTACTTAATTATAAAATTAGAGAAATCAAGTTGTAATTTAAGACAGCCATGTGCTCATTTACAAAACAATAACTGTATTGTTAGGAGTAAGTCAACATTCTCTGTCTCAAAGGTAAAAATCAAACATTTTCCCACATGAGTTAGGAGTGGTCTTGGCTTGGGCTGCCATAACCAAAGTACTGTAGACTGGATTGCATATGGAAAACAGAAATTTATTTCTTACAGCTCTGGAGGGTAGAAGTCCAAGATTGGGCTGCCATCATGGCCCAGTTCTGGTAAGAGTCTTCTTTCAGATTTCAGATTACCTTCTTCATGTTGCATTCTCCCAAGGTGGAAAGAAATTAAAAGGGTTCTCTGGGGTCCCTTTTATAAAGGTACTAGTTCCACTAATGAGGGCTCCACCCTCATGTTCTAATAACTTTCCAAGGCCCCACCTCCTAACAGCATCACACTGAAGGCTGAGATTTCTGCATCTGAATTTTGGAGGGGACAAATATTCAGTCCATTGCAGAGAGTAATTCAGTTAAAAATTAGAATCTTTCCTCAAAAAAATTAAAATCTTTATTAAAAATGCAGACTGGGAAAAGTCAAATTAAAGTTTCTCTATTCATGGGGTGCCTGGCTAGCTCAGTTGATAGAGCATATGACTTTTGATCTCAGCATTGTGAATTTAAGCCCCATGTTGGGTGTGGAGATTACTTAAAAATAAAAACTTAAAAAACAATAATAAAAATAAAGGTGTTCTAATCATATAATTCAATCATTGTGTAGCTATGATAAGCTCCATGTAACATAAGCACAATGTTCACCACATGTCTGATCATTTATAAATATTTGAAGAATGAATGGAAAAAACAGCTATTAGAGGGTAAGAGAGAGAAAATGTAAATTTTATCTCTACAAAATCAAAGCTGCCAACAATGAAATTATTTTGATATTGAAAACTAAAATAGAAAAAATAACTTGCAAAACTATCCTCTCACTTACAAAACAGATTAAACTATATCAAATCATGACATGTAAGCAAATGTTCTAAACTCAATTTCCCACCTTAGTGAGACCCATATGTCCCAAGATAAGCCACAGGTGAACTGATGTAACTTTGCCTGGATTCATAAAACTTCTGACAGTTTGAAAAACTCCCTCATTAACAAATTCTGACCATTAGCCTGTAATCAACTCCAGCCTGCAAGTAGCTTTCCCTAACTCACTTTTTTGGGAAACACTCTACAGTTATTTTGTTATGTATCAATAATAACACTAATAAACTTAATCTTGACACAGGTGTGTTACTAGCGTTCTTTGGTCCATATCTATAGACTATGTTAAATTAAATTCATTGCATACTGTTAATGTCTGCTTTCACGGCTTTTTCTTAAGCAGTAGACATTTCTTCATGTTGTATACTGGACAACTAAAATCCTTTCTGGAACAAGACAATATATAAATGTGGATAATCGGTGTGAGAACTAGAAAAGTTTTTTCCCAACAGAAATTATGTTATATGTTCTTTAAATTCTTTAAATTAAATTCTTTAAATTCTTTAAATTCTCTCTGCACAAAAGAGAAAAGAAATGAACTGAGATACGGTGTCTCTTCAAATAGACAAGGTCAGGAGAGAGAATGGATACAAGGAAGAAATATTTTTGAATCACTAATCTAGTCAACAAATATCAGTGCTGAAAAACAGGAGTCAGATATATTTTATCTTATTGGAAAGTATTGTACACTGGAGCATTTGGTATTTCTGTAGGGCCTAAGTTCTTATAACTAGAGAGGAATTGGTCCCAGGTTTGAATTCAGAAATTATTAGTATACAGTTGAATTTTGCTTCTTAGAATATATGACTTGGAGCATATATTATCTGCATTTTAATTATCTCATTTGAAAGTAAAGATATTATATCACATTTAACTTTGGATAGTCAACCATATGGCTCTCTTTTACGTAATTAAAAAATGCCATAAAGTTATAATTTATATCTGCGCTCTCTATTATATATAATCATACTGCATACATTGTGTACTGGTGACATACATAATACTGGGTATGATTGTATACACAAAATCATGTTTATTGCACTTTGTGAGCAATTCAAATGATTTTCCTTATATAGTTGTGACTACATGCAGTATTTGCTTGATGTGCTGATTCTACAAATGAATCATCAAGTAATTTTTTTATTCCACTGCAATACCTACAGCACAGATGGGTTCTTAGGAACATTAAAAGGAAAAAAAAAAAAAAGGCAAAACTATTGGTACACAGTTGGTTCTCCATTTTGTGGACCAAATCCAAATTTTTATTCCTGAAACCCAAGACAAGCATATTTTAATGATACAAACAGTGACACAGTTATCTGGTGAGCAAAGAAAATGACAGTATTAGTGACAATTACACTGAATTACACTAATTACACTGAAGGCCACCAGAAGATGGCAGTCTCATTTCTTTAAGGCGCAAGATGACGAAGAAAATCGGTGGGGACACAAGATGACAGATAGCATGGAAGATGAAATTGTTCAGGTCACTGGTGCTACTGCTTGTCGGCATAATTCTTTCCCCAGGTAAGGCCAATGAACTCTTTTTTGCAGGAAGTGCCAGAAATGAAAATGCCTGATTTTCAATGCTATGGATTTTGCCACGAAAGATTATGGAAGGAGAGTAAGAAAGAGTTCACAATTCATCTGAAACTTTTTCACCACTGGCTTTTTTCTCATGTTTCTTGGCACGTCCCTCTTTCATGCTGAGTCAGCATACGTGAGTCCTAAGATAAAACCTAGGACATTCCTCTGCTGTTTTTGTACTAGACTCATTGATTTGAAGAGAAAAGACTGTGGTCAAGACATGACACTGAGGTCAATTATCCAGTCATATCCCTGTTTTTTAAAGAAAGCGCTCCAACCTGAAATACATGTAAATCCAAAAAATGGATTTTGATGAACCACCTTGCCAGCCTGGAGGGTTTAGGCGTTAAAGCAGCAGATTGGGTCTTCATGCTGTGTGTCTTCTAACACCCTCTCAAACTGATTTTTGTGACTTTCAAATGCACCACCATGAGCAATAGGCTGAGCACAAAGAATTCGGAAATTCTAAATTGAAGTTCTATAATAGTTACCCTGCTCTTTTATTTCCTGTCTTTTTGATAAGTTGCTTCTCTCCAACCTATGCATATAGAACAGAAACAATTTGGTTTGCCCTTGAAGAATCCCTCTCCCCGCAAAAAAGAACACTGACATTATCCACATTTTCCCAACGTGGATTCATGTAATGCCATTTTTCAGTTCCATTTTAAAAGCTTAGAGAGTGGTGAAAGGTCAAATTAATAAGCATAACCATTTAGTTTCCAAAATTAATGAATGGAACTTAACATATTTATGCATTGTGTCAGAATATCTGATACCTTTGGAATTGCTAGGAAACTCAAAGAGGGTATGATGACCAAATGGTGCTAAACTAATGATGTTTTCTTAAGAAGCTATGAAAAGAGAGAAACAAATATTGTGGCATGCAGAGACAATATTGTTTTAATTTGTTGATGACAAAACACATTTCCTCTCAATTAGCGAGTAGGCTTTGTTATGAAGGGCTAGCCAGATTGCTAATAATTAAAATCTTAATGTGTCTTCAGTCATTACAATAGGACAGTGAGGAGAGGTTGTGAAAAGTATGTAAATTCTGTTTGCTATATTTATTTGGGGAAAGGAAAAATCCCTATCTTCATAACAGTGAATTAAAAACCAGTACATATGGTTGTTCTGGGGCTCGAGGGAAAGTTAAGATATTATTTCTCACTGTTTGTCAATGATGATTCTCCAATAGAGAAATGGCACCAAGAGGATCCCAGGCCAGTTCAGATACCAACCACCAAACAAGTAACTCCCTAGTGTTTATTCCAATTTCCTGTCTCCCCAATATCTTTATAATAAATTCACTTTTTAAAAAATTAGTAATTGAGAGCTTGCTTATCTATGTATCCTTTCCCGTACTTGTTAGGCTCTGGGTAAATGGCACAAAGGGCCACTTTTAGTGTTTGTTCTGTATTGGGCGATCTAATTGTCTTAACATCCTGCATTGAGATTACTTTTGTCACCCATTTCCTCCTCCTTTTGCTGCAGTCTAGGCATGTGGGAATGATTTCACACATTCAAATTATCACCAGCATCTATTTTTTTTTAAACCCAAATCATTTGATGGTCTACAGATGTCCCTTTCCAATATATTTATGCTGCAGCCAATTGCTAATGATCCTTAGTATTTATTAAGAACCTTCTTCACCTTAAGGTTTTGAAATGATGAACTTCTGCCCTGTAGCAATATTTGCCACTTCAAAGTCAATGTTGGGGTGTGGCTGTTTCATATCTTTGGATGGGCTTTTTGTTCACTGCCACCACTGCAACACAGAGAATGGATCACACCTGTACTTGTTGCCTACCACACCAGGTACTATGCATAGAAAGTTAAAGAGGTGCTCTTTGGCCCCTGAGGGCTTTCTTTTGGAGATTAATTAGATTTCAGTAGGATTACAATACTCATCCATTCATCCCTGGCTGAAAAACGCAGACTGAATTTTCTGGCACAAATTCGTCTTCAATTTACTTCATTTTATGCTAATCCGGAGCTCATCCTCTTACCCAAAAAATGAAGAGATCAGCAAATGTTAAGGATATTTTTTATCAGAGGTAGACAGCCATTGTATTTAATTTTCTTTTACATTATACACACTGCATTATCCATTTAATCCCAGACACACAGAAGATTTGCCAATGAGTGATTCTAGCTGACAAGTATGGTAAGACTGGGTTTCTCTACTTATGCTGCTATTTAATACAATTGGGTGAAGAACAAATTCAGATCATAAAATTTGAGACTATAATACCATCACAGTTCAATTCATATAGGGTTTCATTTAAAGGGTCATAAGTATTTTCCTATGTCCTAGTTTATTTTCTCCAGTTCTCTAGAATGTAGACAGGAAAATGGAATTAATTTTTATTTCCATTTTTCTGACTGGCTTTGCATGGTGTCGTTTACTTTAGTTGACTTGCAATGGTCATTCACATCACGGTACTCAATCAATATTTATTGAGTACTTATTTCATGCCAGGAACTATGTATGCTACATGGTAAGCATAGAGCATCAACAGAACAGACACAGTTCCTACTTCTGAGGAGCTTTTGGATACTTTTCTAGTCAACTGGAACTAAACTCTCGAGTTTCAAATTCTTAATTTCCTGATCATTTCTTTACCTGGTAAGATATGATTACCTAATGGACTTAATTATTGAATTAAATTTAATTGTCTAATATTTCCTCAACTCTCAGTAGGATGTTTGGGCAGAAAACTTTCAGATATCATTAATTTAGAAGCAAAAATGCTATGAACTATGATCTGGTTGTGAAAGTACAGTTCATCATCTTGGTTACTGAGTTTTGTTATTTTTTTTAATAGGAACTTAAATAAAAATGAGAAAGTTTTAATTTTAATTTTCTTACAGGAAAATTAAGAACATATCCTTGGCTCAAAATATTTGTCTCTTTTTTTTTTTTAACATGCAGATGGCTTTTAAGAAATACCTTGCAGGGGCACCTGGGTGGCTCAGGGGGTTGAGCCTCTGCCTTTTGCTCAGGTCATGATCCCAGGGTCCTGGGATCGAGTCCCACATCGGGCTCTCTGCTTGGCAGGGAGCCTGCTTCCTCCTCTCTCTCTGTCTGCCTCTCTGCCTACTTGTGATTTCTGTCTGTCAAATAAATAAATAATCTTAAAAAAAAAAAAAAGAAAGAAATACCTTGCACATTTATAGCCAGTTAGTGAATACCTTTTTAAAAGAATGTAGGATCCATGACAACAGAGTCTTTGCCACATTCATTCACTCTGTTATTTCCAGCACATAAAGTAAGTAGTGCCTGGAACATAGTAGGCATTACATGCCTAATAGATGCTGGAAATAGAGAAGAGAATTTATTCATATTTAATGAATGAATAGCCTCATTGATAGCAAAAGACTCATTCTTGCTGTTTAGTTGGGGAAAAGTAATGTAGAATTCCTCAGTGAAGAAAATTTTTGTGATAGTTTTATTCTACTAATTTTGTTGTAAATACTGGCTTATTTAGATTGATTCCAAACAGTTTATTTGAGCTCTCTACTCTATTTTTATGTTCCAAGCATTTTTCCCTCTTTTCTCTCTTACCGTTGTAGAGAAAGCCGCTGTCAGTCAAAGACTGGCTTCCCTGCAAGTAATCTGCCTTTTCTTTCTGGCAGCTTTTAAGGCCTTTGGTGTTTTACAGTTTCATTACAATGTATTTATGTGGGGATTTCTTTAAAAGGAATGCATCTTGCTTAGGACTATTTTTATAGCTGATCCTTGAATAACATGAATTTGAACTGTACAGGTCCACTTTCATGTGAATTTTTCTTTTCAATCAGTACAACACAGTACTATAAATGTATTTTCTCTTCTTTCTGATTTTTTAGCAACATTTTCATTTCTTTACAAGAATATAGTGAGAAATAAATATAACATACAAAATTTGTGTCAATTGAGTGTTTATATTATTGATAAGTTTTCCAGGCAACAGTAGACTATTGGTAGTAAAGTTTTTAGAGAGTCAAGGGTCATATGTGAATTTCAACTACATAGGGTGTCAGCACCCCAACCCAATCATTGTTCAAGGGTCAAGTGTTTTTTGTGGATCCATAGCTCTTTTCAATTCTGGAAATTCTCACACATTGCCTCTTTGAATGTTGCTTCTGATTTTTTCTATTTTGTCTTCCTGGGTACTGGTTAAATATATGTGAAAGCTTCTCATCCACTTCTCCATCTTTTAATGTCCCTTTCAGGTTTCTATTTTTACCTCTTTTTGCTGTATTCTATTGGATCTCATTATGTCTAGCTTTTAGTTCATAATTTTTCTCTTTATTCTGTCTAATCTGCTCTTTAACTTATCTATGAAACGATTCATTACAATTATATTTTTCATTTTCGGAAACTGTATTTTGGTTCTTTTCTAAACCTGCCTGCTTTGTTCTAATATCTTATTAATTGATCATAGATTTATTTCATCTTTTCTTTTTAGAACTATTTGTATTACACCTTTAAAGAAAGTAAGATGGATCTTGATGTTCCATTTCAAGTTCCTGGGGGACCTAAATTTCCTTTTTGTCACTTCCAATGACACCTGCTTGTAGCCTGTGTAAAGAGCATAGCCCTACTGAGAGGATTTGCATTTGCTTCAGTTCAGTGTTCACTGGGGACTATGCTAATATGCATGATCACCTCCAGTGTCCTCAACAGGTAAACACTATCTCTTCAAAACACTGAATGAAACGGGGCCAGGCCTAGGCTTACAAACTCTTAGAGAGGACTCTATTTTATTCCACCACCACTAAAGCCAACATAGGTAGTTTTTCTCCTAGTCTACCTTTGCTGGTAAATATATATATCTTTTTCTTAACTCATCCTTTCACCAAATGTGAGGATACTGGTTGTACATGGCAAATTCATTGATTTCCCATCTATGGAGTGCAACTCTTTGTCTCCCACCCCAAAGGGCAATTAAAATCTGGCCACAAAATCCAGTAAATGCCCCTGAGACAGCTCAGTGCTTTGATTTTCACCTTTCTCTTAAGGGATTTTCATTTTCTAGCTTTCAAACTGAGCCATGCAATCCCAGTGTCTTGTTAAATTTTGCGTAGCAATACTGGGGGTGGGAGGTAGTGGAATACTGGTAGATCATACTGCTAAAAATAAAAGGCTTATAAGCTATTTTTAACTCTCCTTTGTCATTTTGCTTTGGGTCCTGACTCACATTAATCGAAAGCTTACATTTGCATCTGAGTTGAAGGTAAAGAAAAGATGATAGGTAAACTGATCCTAGGTGCCAGCCTAGACCCCTGTACTGCTGCCAGAAAGAACTGCAACTTCCAGAGACTCGCCTCCCAATGGCTCTGCTGCCTACCTTGCAGGGTATGACTGAAGCCAAGTTTCTACCCAAGTGTAGATTAACACTGCTGATCGGTGTGTGTGATGCTACTGTCCCATTATTTCTTCTCTTGTTCCATTTCTGTCTACTCTTCCAGTGCCCCCTCGTCTTGCATTCCTCCTTGAGTCAAGGACCTTTTCTTGAGAAAAAGGATCAGCTCTCACCCGTTCTGTGTAGAACAGAAACACTCATTATGGGACCATAGCCACTGATGAGGAGGACAGACTCCGAAGTCTTTTAAAGAGAGACAATACATTCCTGTTTTCAAGGACCCATTTTTTCCCCTAACCAATTTTCAATTAAAGAGCATGTTTTTGTTATTGGAATGGAAACTCTGTGCTTTAAAGATAGAAATAGCAGTGAAAATGAGAGGGGGTGGGGAACAGTCTTTAAAATCATCTTTCTGAATCAAGGTCTCCTGTAACATTCAGAAGTCATTTGGTGATCCTGGTAAGTGAAACCAGCCGCCTAATTATTTTTGCTGAGGAAAGAGAAAAGGTAGCTTAGAAGGAATATGAAGAATGCTTAGAGAAATCTGCGTATTTATCTTATTCTTAAACCAACTCGCTTCGACTCCTGCTCTCATCATATTCATGGACAAAGGCAAGGGCGAAAAGAGAATTTAAAATCCACATGATGTGCAGGCTGATTAAAAGTGAAAGCCAGATCTGCTGACAATTGACAAAAGATCAGGGAATCATTTATTTAATTGGACTCCAAATGACAAGAAGGTGAGATGATTATCGAAGAGATGAGTCCTTTGTTCCAGCCTCACAGTTTAAGTCACTTCAAATAGAAAGGGAACTTTTCCAATTTCTCTAGGACACCAGCCTGAAGACGATTTTCAATATTAATCCAGGTAATCAGGATCAAAAATACTATTCGCCTCCCTTGCAGAAAGAAGAGATTATGGGCCACCAAGACAGAAGGGCTGGGAATGTTGAAGGTATTAACTCAGCAGCATGTCAATGAGACACAGAGATATGAATACCCAGTCTGTGCAGTTGACTCTTCCAGTTTTGTTCACTGGTTTAAAAATATGGTTCAGAAGAGATGCCCTCAATTTCCTCCCTGTCATCAGCATTACCTGCAGAAGAATTTAATTTATACCTAATAACAGCTAGAATTCTGACCTAGGAGCATTAGGGTTCTGGTAGAGAAAAACTGGATACCAAAAGCAAGCATCAAGATGTATTTTCATTTTCTATGTATTAGATTCATGAGAGGAAAAAAAAAGAATTTAGTTTGATTGAGTATCTAATATGTTCCAGGCAATGTGCAAGGCACATTACATATTTTATTACATTCATACAATAACTTTGTTGTAAGAAGAAAATATCCCAACTCTTTATGGTGCTAAAACACTTTACAGACACTATTATTCATGCCTCCAATAATTTTGTATTCAATTTAAGGATAAAGAAAAAAAGAGTTTACTCCAAGTCAGAATGATGCAATGATCTCTGGTTTAAGGCTCAAGTATTGGCCACTCTGAGCAAAAATGGCTCCTCTCGGGAGAATGTTAATGTGTTCAAGGTAGACTGCATCACTAGCAATTCCTAGCAGGTAAGGGACACTTCCAAGAAAGGTGGAAGCAGTGACCCATAATGTAACCCTCTTGGGAGAGGTGATGCTTCTCACCATCCTAGACAAATTCATTTCCACAGGCCAGGGTTGGACTACAACTGCATAGGCTAGAATCAAGATAGGAGCAAATTTTGAACACACTGCTATTGTCAAGTTAAATTTTAGTTACAAGTAACACATGAATTCAGGCTACATTAGAAAGGTAGGTAAGGATATTATCCATCCTCAGGTCTTGGCAGAAGAGAATAGCATGGCAGAGGCTAAATGGAAGTGGCTAGTGTCTGGAAGGCTCCCTGCCACTCAACGACTTCCCTGTTTCAAATGAACATAGTTCAGGGAAGATGTAGGACCTATAAGGTTACCCCAGGAGAACAATGTCACCAGGAAAGGGGAGAATTACTGAATGGTGAGGCAAAGATACAAAGGCAAAGACACTGAGGCAAAGACGCAAAGCAGTCCTCCTTCCCTCTTCTTTACAAGTTGCCCATTGGACCATCTGCGGAAGGGGAAGGTCAGATGGACCTTCTCCAGAGTTCTGTCTCCCTGTCACTTCAGAGGATCTTATATTTTGGTCTGGAAAGTAAGAACACCCACTAGAGAGGGACAAGGACTCTAAGCATGAATTGTCCAGATGATAGACATCAGCTTCTCTTGATCTTAAACATTTCTTGCCATGCAATGTATTGATATAGGATTCCTGGAGGACAGGGGTAAGACCAGCAAGCCACTTTTAAGAAAAAAGTAACAAGTGTGATATAAGGATTTTCCAGGACAGAAAATCTCAGCAGGATGAACCTTGAAGAACACAGACAATAGCTCTGCAAGAAGAAGCAGGGCAGGAAGTTGATTGATCATTTTTCAATTACTTCACAGAGTGCAGAGTTCTTTGCTGTGACGAGGAAGTCTCTTTACACAGAAGTCCAAAAAGCTGGAGGAACAACCATTTGATCAGTTCATGTCCCAGTGCTTTCCTGAGACTATCCTTGAATCAGACCCAGCTATGCTAACTTTTGCAAACTGTCGAACGAGACTGCAAAATTTGGTTATCTGTCACTTAACATGTCCCACCTGCTAACAAAGTAAGCAAGCATTTTCCAAACTATACCCATGAAGGGTGTGTGTGTGTGTGTGTGTGTGTTCCCATTACTAGAAATTATGTGTTATATATATATTTTTTCTTAGAAATCCAGCACTGAGGAATCAAATAAATTTATTAAAGTCAATGATTACCAAACTTATGCAACCATGGCACCCTTTAAAAAACAACTCATAAAATCTCTTGAAACTTCATTGATCATAATTTAATAAACATTAATCAAGAGGATAAGAGTATTATTTATATTCTATAGAACAATCAGAAACTCAACTTTGTATCATTGTCTTCAGAGTTTTGTGTATCCATTCATTCATCAAATTTTTTTAAAAGATTTTATTTATTTATTTGACAGACAGAGATCACAAGGAGGCAGAGAGGCAGAGAGAGAGGAAAGGAAGCAGGCTCCCTGCTAAGCAGAGAGCCTGATGTGGGGCTCGATCCAAGGACCCCAGGATCATGACCTGAGCTGAAGGCAGAGGCTTTAACCCACTGAGCCACCCAGGCACCCCCATTCATCAAATTTTTATTCAGAACAAACTATATATTGACATAATAATAGTTGCTGGGTAATATATAGGTAAGTAAAAAAGATATAGGTCCTGTCATTTGGGAATTAAGAAAAGACAATAAAAGATATCAAGTGGTTACTAATAGTATCAAGTGCTATAATGAAAATAAGCAGGATACAGAAAAGAAATACCCTCAGAGAAAGGCTGGAATGGGAACTATCCTTAAAGAAAGCAATGGAGCCAAACATGAGAAAACTAGGAGCAAAGACTTAGAGCAAAACAAAGCCAGATGAGCCTGAGTGGGGTGTCCTTTCTATTTTCTACATTAAAATTATAAAATTATATTTCTCTCTGTTGCAAGAGACTTCCATCAATGGAGGAAACTTCCAAATTCAAGAAATTGTCTTCTTGTCATTCTACAAACTCAGAAGTAAAAAGTAGGATATTATCTTCAATATGTTTCCTACATTATCTTATGCTTCTTGGCAAATTAGTCATCAAAAGTATTACTTGTCCCATATCCATCTACCTTTGATAGACTCTATGTTAAAAGAGGGTAAAGACCATGCCAGTCTTATTCACCATCCTACTGTATAATAGATGCTCAAAAATCATCTTTTGTGAAATAATTAAAATACTTTACTTTTATGAATAAAAGTCTTGGTCCTCAAGAGGGAATCTAGGAAAAACACTCCAAATAAAGAATACTACAAATCCATAAATATCTTCCATTTGGCTGATGTAATCTTTGTATCCAGAGTATTTGCTTTACTTTGTTTTTAATGATATAAATTTTGTGTGTCATTGATTTGGGACACAGAGCTCAAATAGCTAAAACTTGATTATTAAATTATTCAATATCTAACAATATTCTTTAAAACCTGAGTTGATAAAGCCCATGGGTATATTCTTTTCTTTAATTAGAAAAGGATTTAAGGTGATTAATGCACATCAACAATCTGTAGTATAGGATTATAGTTGCATTCATGTTATAAGCTGGGTTCTCTATAAGTAAGAATATACAACTTTTCAAAGAAGGACCAATGATTTGAATCAAAGTCACCTCTATTTCAAGAATGAAAGGATGGATGATCATAAAAATAACATAACTCTGATTGATTTTTAAATTACTATTTCTAAGGAAACTAAGACAAAGACAAGAAAGAAAAATAAAGGAGGAAACTTAAGAGTGATAGCAGATAATTTAAGCTAAGAAAATTACAAATAGACCACGGTCTCTTTTTTGTTCCATGTCTCCCTGCCAGAATACATGCTTCTGAGCCATGGTCAGACTATGCAGCACCACTGTCAAACAAGACATTTTTTGGAAGACTCATTTGCTTGACCCACACTTTACAGTGAGCAGCCCTCTCAGATCCTCTGGATAAAAGAAACCTGAGCAGGTCTTTTTGACTACTTAGAACAGTTCTTAGACTACTTGTTTTTCTTTCTTGTCTTTGTCTTAGTTTCCTTAGAAATAGTAATTTAAAAATCAGCCAGAGTTATGTTATTTTTATGATCATCCATCCTTTCATTCTGAAATAGAGGTGACTTTGATTCAAATCATTGGTCCTTCTTAAAACAGACTGACATTTCCCTAGAATGATGTTTTATAATACAATGGGCCCCTTCCAAATCTTCAAAAGCCTCCTGAATGAGGGCTTTGGGAGAATGAGGCACACAAGCAATGTATTTAAAGATGGCACCAACTGGGCTCTGAACAGCAGAGGCTGAGGAGATGTGTCATGCTGCCTTCCTTCCAGATTCCCACACAATTCACTGTAATTCATAGGGTAGGGGAACAAACAAGGATTTGGGGCCATGAATAAAGTATATGCAAACTGCTATACCTGGGCATGAGCAGATGGCGGGATGAGACACAGATACCGACAAGGTGAGGGAAACATTGACAGTGTTCATTGGCCTTAAATATAAAGCTGAGAAATTCACAGCCAATTTATGTGACATTTCTCCTCAGCCAAGTAATCTAGTGACTAATAAGAAAATGAGTGAACACTTAGAGGGAAAGATGTCTAATAATTATCAAACCACTCTGCCATATTGGAATTAAACTATACCAACTGATTAGAAATATGGTCATTTTGTAGAAGCAAACAAGGGTAAAGTGAATGTATTTGGGGTTTTCAAAGTTTCCATAAAATAAACAGAAATAACTCTGACAAATACCTTAGGTTTGGAACTTACTTTTTTGCTGTTGTTAGTGTGTGCCTACATGTGGATATGCATACATATTTATGCATAAATTATGTATGTGTTGTGTATGTAGATATTTTATAACCCCTCAGACTGTATTATAAATCCCACTTGGCTGGACAAATATGTTATCTGTACATACTTTTGTTATCCTTTTTTTTCCTTAATCTTATAGGATGCATGGTGTTAAAACTCAGATGTGGAATTTCAAATTCATTCATGTCCTGGGAAGCTAGAAATGCCTGTGTACTTGCTTAACAATCATCTGTTCTCCCCACATACTTCTTTAGGGAGGTATCTAGAAGAAAATATCTGATTCAGAGTATGATTCATCCATTCCAGCAGTTGAGCTAATAACTCCCAGTAGGTGAATAGTACCCCCTGTAGCAAGGCTGCCTGTCTAAAAACCGTGTTGAGCACAAAGCTCAGGTCTTTGAGGACCCCCCCCCCAAACCTGACTCTTAAAGCTACCACGTTCATTTATTTCTTCAAAGGGAGAGAGAGAGAGAGAAGAGTCAGTCTGCCCAAGGTGAGCCTGGCTCTCTCTCTTCCTCTAACCTTTTCTGGAGAGGAAGCAGGAGGTGCAGGCCCTGCAGAGAACTAGAAAACTTTCATGTATTTTTGAATACACAATCACTCTGATCACCCACCGGAAGGTGGCTTGGAATAATGGCCTTTTGCACATCTAGATGCTTTCCCCCATTAGGAAAGCTGGCGGAATGTAGGTGATAACACAGGAAAAGGACAGGAAAGATTTATAAGTAAAATATGAAAAGTGGCTTTCTTTTTGGTGGTGAGAGTATATTTACATTCTATATTTTTTGTACTCTTCCTAGATTTTCCTAGTGGACTTATATCGTTTCTATAATAGGGGGGAGAAAACATTTTAAAAATTCCGATTTTTCATACTGGTTTTAACTTTTAATTTATGGTCATGTTAAAATGATATTCTGTGAATCTTAGGAAAGACATGGCTTTTAACTGGAGTTTTACTTTTGATCAGGCAAGGAAAGAGAGATTGATGTATTCTTTGGTTCAATATTATTAATAGAAATCTCTCACAAGGCAAGGAGTTCTGTGGGTTCAAGTCCTGGCTTTGTCACTATTTAGCTGCATCACCTGCAAGCTTTTTAATATAAATTATCATAAAAATTATAGTGCATCAGCAGTTACTTAAGTGATTGTGTGGTATCAAAATATATATCCTCAATATGTCTCCTGCTCAAAACCGTAAGGGGTCTTCCTTATCAGCTCAAATCTAGACTCTGCCCTGGTGTTTAAAATCCTATATAGATGTACCAAATTTATCATTTAGACCTTTCTAAGTTTCAGCAGAAATTCTTGCTTTGCAGCCTTATTCTTTGCCATCCATGGTGCTCAACACAACCACCCCTAAAGTTGCTCAAAGAGCTCCTGGTCCATCTCTCCTCACAGCCAGGCCCAAGGTCAGACATCTTGTCCAATTTCCTGCATCAGACCAATATCCTCAAGGGTGGGCAATATGTCATTGTGACCCAACCCTTGTACTGCACCTTTGTGAAACAGGCATTTGATGACCAACATCTTGCATTTACTTTAGTTTCCAATGTGTCTTTTTGCTGATGAGCCACTAAGTCCTCCTCATTAAATAATTGCTCAATGAAAAGAAAAAAAAAAGAAGAAAGACAGAGCTCTGGTTTTTTTCAGTCTTATCAGTGGTCTCTGGTTATATTAACCAAAAATAATCTATTCTTAAAAATATTTTCATGAAAAAAAAATATTTTCATGGAAGGAAGGATAAGAATTCAGAATTCATTTTTTCATTGATTTCTTCATTGAATTCATTTGTTGACTGCTGCATTTTGCAGAAATGTGTTTATAGAAATGAGCAAAATATCATTCCTGACATCAGAGTTCATAATCTAGTGGTTGAGATTAATAAATTGATAATCATAAAAAATTATATACATACACATACATAAATATACACAATATGTGTGTGTACATATAGACAGACACATACATATACACACATATAAGGTTAGGAACAAACTCAAAAAAAAAGAAATCTTCCATAGAAAATGAGTTTAAGCTGAGTCTTGAAGAAGGAGTGTTAACTTCATATTCTAGAAGGGAGTAGAGAAAAAAATCTGTCCAACAAAAATAACAGTATCTGCAAAGCTATCAAGCTGTGAAACACTTTGGTCATTCAGGATCTTTCTGCTAGTTCAAAATGGTTGAAATACAGAGCATATATGAGTGTGACAGAAGATGGGTCTGGGATAAGGTTATAAAGATTTGAAATATCCGTTTTAAAGAGATTTAATTTAACTCTTCGGGCAATGGAGGCTATTAAACACTTAAACTTAGAAATCTCAAAGTCACTTTAAACTCAATGTATTGAAACTCAATACATCTAGTTTTCCTCCAAAACTAGCTTTCATCTGGTGTTCCATATCCCAGTGAATGTCGCCATCATCTGTGGTGCTTCATAAGCCAGAAACATAAGCAGCATCCTTGACATTAAATTGCTTTCATCCCCATATTCATCTTGTCCCCACATCACTACAAAAATATCTCTCTGATCCATCAATTTCCTCCTCTTCCACTGTCACCACCTTGGTCTGAATTGCCATTAGCTCTCATCTGGCCTATGGTGGGAAAGAACAGTCCAGACTCCCCAAAAGCACTGATTTTCCTCCAATCTGATAGTCACATCAAAGCCAGATATGTTTAAAATGTAAACCTAATCCCACCTTGACCATGTTTAAAAGCTATTACTTTGCAATGCTTTTGTGATAAAAACCGAAGACCCCAAAAGGGCCCATAATAAGCTGCATATTTGGCCTTTGCTACCTTTCCCAACTCCTATCATTCTGCTCTCTGGGCTTCTCTCAGCAATTCAAACATACCAAATCCTCCCACCCCCACCCCTGCTACACATACTCTTCCTTCCATCTGGATCAACCAACCTCCTTTTTCCTCTCCCTGCTTCTCACCCTTCCCCCATAATCGGACTCCACTTTCCTGACATTGCTATGTAGGTCAGTCTATTTTGTTATATATTCATGTGTCCTTCAGCGTGAATACTTGATTGTATTGGACTCTTTTTCATCACTATTCTATTTCTGGCATCAAAGATAGTGTCTGACGAATAGTTGGTATTCAACCGATCTTCATGAATAAGTGAATAATATTAACAATTTGCGTTCTAAAAAGTCTATGATGATCACAAAATGAGAAAACAAGTTCTCATGAATGAGATAAAAGGTAAGGGGAGGGTTAAGAAGTAAGTGTCATAAGCAAGCCAGAGATGGTTGTTTGAGCTGTGCACGACAGTCAAATGGAGAGGAGAGGGCAGATCTGAACGCTATGAAATAGAATCATCTTATGTGGGTAAGATTTCATTTTGAAACCAGGACACAATCTGTAAGTTTAAAGGAATTGCTAGATGACTGGCACAGAAATATTTAGAGGCTTCTAGATCTTTGAATCAGAAATTTTGCATCAAAGCAGAAAGTTTGATTTATTTTTAATGGAGAAGTTCCTTTTAACAACTACAAGAAACTATCCTAAAGTAAATTTAAGTTGGTCGTGTTTTGCCAGGTACTGATATAACCCCTATTTCTGCCTCTGTGCCCCTGCCTCAGCCCCTGGTCTAAACAATTTGGCTTGACTCCACTGGGGATAGGAGATGACTATTACCAGGATGCCACCTCCAGCTTCAAAAGTATATCAACTCTGAGGAACTAGAGCTTTTTTATGTTTTAAACAGTTTACCCCAGGTGAATAAAATAACATTGTGGCCTATCGATGTGTCCAATGTCTTACGATAGACAAAATCACCTTAGTGTAGTCTTTGGCCACAGTAAGTTCCTGAAAGAACATGCCAGTGCAGTAATCTATTTCAAAGGACTTGGAACAGAAAAGTCATCTTTCTAATTTTACAGAAAGAACTCAATGGCTTGACCATGACAACTCCATGTTCTCACTCTCAACCATCCACACACATCGATTCAGCTTTTACATATACATCTCCAGGAATTTTCAGTGGGCTTTGTAGCCCATGAATGTGCCTATTTGCAGAAATTTCTCTTTCACTTAGTATGCTTCTCTGTGAATGGGCTCATCTTCGTAAATGCGGAAATACATTAAGGCCATTTCAAGTGCTCAGCGAGATGTCTATTAGGGATGCAAATGTGCATGATATGGACAAAACCAGTAGCTCTACTTGTGAAACATTTGAGCTAGGGGAATTTAACTTAGAAGCACTGCTACTTTCCACTTGAGCAAGTTCTTAATTTTTCATATCTGCATATTCTTCTTGGTTCCATTTCCTCTTTTATCCTCAGATGTGGTGATGCATTCAGTCCTTGGCATTCTAACTATCTTGTTTTACACTGTGTACCTAAGAGCTCTTACTCACTTTTTTGGCTTCTCTAGCAACTCTCTTCCATTGACTTCAAATTCACATCTGCTTCTCTGAGATTTAGTCCAAAATCTCTAACTGCATGTTAGATATTTTCAATTCAAACTTAAGATGACATCCATCAAGCTCATTATCTTTTACCTACCATCCCCACAGAAATGTTTTTTAATCAGTAACAATAAACTTGGAGCAGCCTCCACCTAGCACTTTCTGGGCTGTCTCATTCATGTGGCTACCAAGTGCTATTGACTCTCCCACAACACCACATCCTACTTCTCCAACCTACCTTTGCCAACCGTCATTTCCTTAACGTGGCCCACCAACCACTTTCTCTGCTGACAACAGTCAGGATTTCTTGCTCTCTGCCCTCAAACACTCTCTCCAAACTGCTCCTCACTATCTGGGACCCCCACTCTCACTAGGCTCTCTATCACAAGCTCCTTATCTTCCCCAATCTCTGCTCTGCCTGTAAGCATTTGTGACTTTCTATTTCAAAATAAGCAGTTCACATTTTCCCCAGTATGTTCATTCCCCTGTGTTCTGAGTGATATTTTTGCTCTTTTCCCCAACATTTTATTCCACCATTTATCCTCTGTGGTTTCTTCATTTTCATTCATGTAATAACCATTGGTATTTTTCCCTTCATCTACAAATGTTTTTAGATTTTAAAACCAAACAAAACAAAACAAAAAACAAGCTGCCTCTTACCATTCTAGTTGTTATCCAAGCTTTGTTTTTCATTACTGAATTTCTATAATCACATTATCTCTGTATACTTTTAACCTTCACCTACTTACCTGTTTGGCAATGGGTAGTCAGTTATCACACTACTAATAAAACTGCACTTTCAAGATCATCAGTGACCTCTCAATCACCAAACTCAGTAATCTTTTTCAGTCTTTCTTTTCCATGACTACCCTCTACTAACATAGCCTTCTCTATTTTGCCTGGTTTCCATGACATTGCCCTCAATGCTAAGAAGATCCCTTTTCCACCTTAATGGCTAAATTTTTCATCCTTTATTGGATCCCTCATAGTCTCCCTCTGTGGGTCCCCGATTTTTTCTCCAAGATCTTTTATTGTTCTTCATCTTTTACACATTCCCCCTTGTTCATTTTTTCTATTGCTATTGTTTTTACTTCAGGACTTATTTCTGTGGAAACAGATATCAAGTTTTGGGTTCTTAGTCCCAATGCCCTTCCCTACTTTAGCCAATGATTCATTACACCTTATTTTCCCAAATTCTAAGTGTCTAAAATCAAACTCATTATCTCTACCCAATGTCCCCACCTCTTACAATCCTTTGTAGCAGTCCCAGAATTTTTCCAGTTCTCCACTTATTAAGTGTATTCATTCAACAAACATTTATTAAGTTCATACTGTTTAAGTTTCCAAGCAGAAAACCAGAAACCACTCAAAATGCTTTAAACAAAGGGAACTTAGGGGGCAGAAATTAGTGACACAGGTGATGGGAGAGCTGAGAAGCCAAACCAAGGATAGTGAGGAAACACGGAGATTAACACTAGCTAATCTCAGCTGGAAGAATAAAGAGAGGAGGTTTTGATAGAAAGCTCAAGATTGAAGGTCACTGGAGCAAAGCTGCAGTCAAGGCACAAGCTATAGCAACAGGAAAGATGCAGCTGTTGCCAGAGATGCTATTCAAAGCAGCAAGGCAGAGCGAAAAATACCGATTCTCACTTCTTGTCCTCCAACCAGCTAGTGCCTCCTACTGGTCAAACTAATCCAGAAATCAGTAGCCATTATAACCTGGTAAATGACCTCCAACAGAAGTCACCCACAGCCACAGGGTGGGTTATACAGAGCCCAGTCAGAAAAGAGAGAAGAATGGATCTGAGAGCAAAACAGTCCAAAGACGGATCATTCTGCATCCATTCTGGACTTCCATAGTATTCTCCTCTCAGATAGCACTATCAAGCTTTTCCCTAACATGCTGCAAATATTTTTCATAGACAGTCGTTCTCATGCTCTACTCAGAGAAAGGAGACACAAGGGCATCCATCATTATATCGTCTCAATTAATCAGAAACCCCAGGTAATACGCCATCATCCACATCTATTTTGGATATCACTTCTCATTAGTCTGTCTAGTGACTTATGAACTAGATTATGAAGTTAAGCACCACTGGACATCCTAAAAAAAAAAAAAAAAAAAAGAGAGAGAGAGAGAGAGAGTGAGAAAAGGGAAGGGTCAGAGGAGATAATAGTCACAGCTCCTGAAGGCCCCATTTCCGCAACTGGTACCAAGACCATAGCTGATTTTTTTAAAACATAGCAGCTTTATTGAGACATACCTTGATATTATACAATTCACTAATTAGATATGTAGAATTCAATGATTTTTTTGTATTTTCACAGGGAGGTGAAACTGTCAGCACAGTTGATTTTAGAACATTTCCATTACCCCCAAAATAAACTCTGTATGCAGTACAGTCCCCACTTCCTCCCACTCCTTGTTGAAGATCCCCTCATTTCTGTGAAGATCAATTCAAGTCCAGCCACCCCAGCTTTCAGGCGCTCCTCCGGATTCTGAAATTAGAAACATTTACTGTCTGGACTACTCATTTGGATTCCCCATAGTGCTATTCATGTTTTTATGTATATGCTCTGTCTCCCTAATTAGATTATGAGCCTCTTAAAAACAAGCCCCTTGTCTTGATTGAAGAGATGGAAAACGTATTTAGAAGTGTAGCTGCCTCACTGAATTTAATCCTCTTTTATTTGTACTTTGATTAACTCAAGTTCCTGAGAACTTTTCCCCGAACAGAGATTCTTTTTTCCTTAATCATTTCCCCCAAGAAAAAAAATTCAAAACTGATGGGATAGTTTTATCAGTAAATTTAAAGAGTTTGTTAAAATACAAAAATAGGGCAGATAAGGAAAAACACATCAGAAATTATTTGTTATTCTCAAATATTGCCTAAATGCATTTAAGATGTGCTGGAAATGCCAATGTTTCTTCTACGCCAGCATTATTACAGTGTCTTCTCACTGCAGTATATAACAAAAGGTGATATTAAACAAAATATCAGAGGGAATAAAACATATTCTTCTACTAAATGTTAAATCTACAAGTTAAACAGGGTGTTAGATCAGTGCACTTGTTAATTAATTCTTTAAAAATGTATAAATATTTAGGGACCCCTGAATGGATCAGTCAGTTAAGCATCTGGTTCTTGTTTTGGCTCAGGTCACAATCTCAGGGTTTTGGGATGGAGCCGCAAGCCAGACTCTGTGCTCAGTGGAGAGTCTCAGTAAGATTTTCTTTCTCCCTCTCCCTCTGCTCATCCTCTGCTCACGTGCACCCTTTCTCTTGCTTTCTCTCTAAAACAAAATCTTTAAACAATGTATAAATATTTATAGGTGGTTTTAAATATATGTAAAGGTAACTTAAAATCTGTTTCATGAAATGGAAGTTGATTAATTGATACTTTTTAAATTTTTACCTTATTTTTAAATAAATATCAGAACTCTGGATAAGTAAACTTTCCTGTTTTTCTTTTTCCTTTCCCTACCTCCCCTTCCTTTATTCTTTGCTCTTTTTTTTTTCTTTCTGTTTTTACTTTCCTCTTAATCCTTCCAGTTCCCTTAGGAAAAAATTGGTAAACATCTTATTTTTGTTGGGAATGACCTTGAAAAACTAAGAGAAATAGAATAACTATAGAAGAGGAAAAAAGTCTAAATGAAATTAGCATCAGGTTTTCCCCATTTCTGTATCTTACAGTCACCACTAGAATAATTACAGTTCATATACCCTGCTTTATATTAAACTCAAAAATAAACCCTTATATTGAATAGTATTTTGAAATATAAAAGAATTTCGAATTGGACAACATCAGGTAACATTTGTATACTATTTGCTTTGTGTCTAGAATTGCATAAACATTGGGGATATGTCATAATCAAGTAGAGAAAGACATACGAATAAAATAATTACAAGGCAGTGAGAAAACTGTTGGACAAAGTACCATGGGAGCACTGAACATGGTCATTTATTTCATAGTATTTCTTAATGCTGTATTTGTGCCAGGTACTATTGTTGTTGCTAAGGATGCACAAAAAAAGTATTTTCTTCAAGGAGAATACAAAATGGTTAGTAAAAAATTCCCTCACGGTTGAATAACCAGTCGCCAATTTAAAGGTGAATACAGGGGCGCCTGGGTGGCTCAGTGGTTTAAAGTCTCTGCCTTCGGCTCAGGTCATGATCTCGGGGTCCCGGGATTGAGCCCTGCATCGGGCTCTCTGCTTGGTGGGGAGCCCGCTTCCCCCTCTCTCTCTGCCTGCCTCTCTGCCTACTTGTGATCTCTGTCCATCAAATAAATAAATAAAATCTTTTAAAAAAATAAAAATAAAAATAAAGGTGAATACAGAAAGTTATGGAAACCAGAGAATGGACCTAAAACAGAGAGGGAGGTTTCAAGAGTGGTAGGAAAACTTTTGGATATAATCCACTCCAGAGTGGCATCTTAACTGAGGAGTAGACTATACTTGACCTCATAAGGAAACAGGTGTGTGGAGAGAGGAAAGGTCAGAGAAGAGCGTGCCAGGCACAAGGGACTGTGTACGATCTTTACACAGAAGTAAACAGTGTGTGCCTTAATATGCCAAACACTGACATATCTGAATATTAAGGTGTTCCTGAGGAATATGGAGAGGTAAGACTGCAAACAAAACTGAGAAGCAAGAGAGAACCTGGTCATGGAAACCTTCTATGCCATGCTAAGGACTTCAGATTTTATCCTGAAGTCAAAAGAGAGATGTTGAAGAAATCAAAGAGGAGTATCGAGATCTGCTTTGGGTTTTAGAAGAATCCATCTACTTCTGCAGTAGAGGCAAGATATATCAGTGAGTTGAGGGCTGGGCAAAAGGCAAGAGGGGTGGAGGAGATGCACAGAGATTCTCTGTTGCAGTTCCCCAGGCAAGAAATGATGAGTGCCTGAATCAATGCAGTGGCCATGTGGATGGAAAAGAGGGCAAGAAGCCTCTAAGGAGTTAGCCTAGAAACAAAAGTGCTTATTCCAGTGGTGTAGAGAGAGTGGAGAAGACGGGAAACAGGACGGTTCTCACATGCTGGGCTCGTGCAACTTGTAAAGAATTGGGCAGAGGAAAACTGGTGGGAGGAGAAACAAGCTAACTTTTGGACACATTATGCTTTACCTTCTAAGAGAACATTAAGACAAAGTTTGGTCCTGGGTATGGTGGGGGGACAAGATATGGGCAAGATCACTAGAGAGAAGATACAGAGTAAGAGAAGATACAGAGTAAGAGAAGAGGAGACTTGAACCAAAATAGGGCCCCAAGGATTATCAGTATTTAAGCATCCTGCAAAGGAAAAAAGAGCTGGTAAAGGGCAGAGAAACCATGAGAAGAAAATGAGAGAGAGTGCTAGAACCACACAAGTAGTTTCAAAAAAGAGCAGCTGATCATATCAAATGCCACAAGGAGACAAGCACATTTGTTCCTTTATACTTTTTCTGTTTTCTATATTTTTCCTACTCCCTTTCTATATTTTATTTTATTTTTTTTTCCTTTTTTTTTTTATGCTATTTTTATTTATTTATTTTTTAAACATATAATATCTTTTTATCCCCAGGGGTACAGGTCTGTGAATCGCCAGGTTTACACACTTCACAGCACTCACCATAGCACATACCCTCCCCAATGTCCATAATCCCACCCCCCCACCCCCCCTCCCCCCATTAACCCTCAGATGCTGGCGAGGATGCGGAGAAAGGGGAACCCTCCCTTTCTATATTTTAATAAATGTAAACTCTAGTACATAACACCATCACTCCATCTTTATCCTAGCCTGATAATTATTTTATTTTTAAAAATCTATTTTTAGGGACGCCTGGGTGGCTCAGTTGGTTCAGTGGCTGCCTTCGGCTCAGGTCATGATCCCAGCGTCCTGGGATCGAGTCCCGCATCAGGCTTCTTGCTCAGCAGGGAACCTGCTTCTCCTTCTGCCTCTGCTGCCACTCTGCCTGCCTGTGCTCTCTCTCTCTCTCTCTCTCTCTGACAAATAAATAAATAAATAAAATCTTTAAAAAAAAATCTATTTTTAAAAACATGTGGGATGACAAAATTTGTGCTTTAGAAGGTCATTCTGACTGAAAGCTGTTTGGAGCCTCTAATGAGAGTCCCAGAGCTGATAGAAAGGAGGGAATGGATTCAGCAAATATGTTGCTAATTAAATTCATAGAATTTTATATTCAAATTAGAGGGAAAGAGTGAGTAAGATTAAAGAGTTACAGATATGTAGAAGTATCAGGCTTGAGGGGTGCCTGGGTGACTCAGTTAGTTAAGCTTCTGGCTCCTGGTTTCAGCTCAGGTCATGATCTCAGAGGCCAGGGATCGAGCCTGGAGTCAGGCTCCATGCTCAGCGGGGAGTCTACTGGAGAGTCTCTCTCACCTTTTCCCTTTGCCCCTTTCCCCTGCTTTCTCTCTCTCTCCCTTCCCTCTCAAAAATAAATAAATAAATATATATATATATTTTTTAAAGAAGTATCAGGCTTGAGTATCTGGAAAAAGGAGATTTGACAAACAATGTAGGTACAGGAAGGAAAATGTAGAAGGTAATGAAAGGTAATATAGCACATTTTCCTAAGTATTCTCTTTGCTTTTCATTTTCAACATCACTGAGTATTTCTAGCTCTCTATCTCCCCAGTCTTTGATAGACTTGCACTTCCTGCCCATGTTAATGGATGAGTGCACCTCATAAGTTTTGCCCAGTAAACTGTGAGCAAAAGAAATTTGGATCATTTGGAGGCCAGAGCACTTCCTTGCTTATGACAGACCCTCTAGAGCTCTTTACCTTCTTGCCCACAGGCAGTCTGAGTCCTTGAATGACAGCAAGGAGCAGAACACCTGCAGACCCATAATAGACGCATAACATGAGTGAGAACTAATCTTTTGTTGCTGAAATTTACTAACTCTTGGGGATGCTACCTCCGCCTAACCGTAGCTTATCCTGATGGATATGCATGCACTCCCTGGGTGAGTTCATGGATTCCCATATCTCCAGCTGTCATGGGTGCACTGATGGATCCAGATCCACAACCCCAGATCTCACTCTTGAAATCCAGATCGTTATTTCTAGCTGTCTATTTCTAGCTATCACAACCATTTCAAATCAACCAATCTAAAATTGAACTCATTAATAGTGACTACATTTTTTTCTAAGCACTTACTCTATCTCAAGTGGTTGCCATAACTGTTATATAAATTATGTCAGTTCACTCACACAATAATCTCCATAACAAGATGTTATTTGAATCTCTGGTTTAGCACTAAGGGAAAAAAGATGTTTTGTTAAAGGAAATGGAGAAGGTACAGTTAGAGAGTAGAAGGAGAACCAAAAATGTCGAGGAAAAAAGGGAGTGATAACCAACATTGAGTACTACAAGGAAGTCAAAGGAGGTAGGAGCAAAATAATTCCAATGCTTTGTAATTAGGAAATTATTGGTGACTTTTGGAGGAACATCCACACTGCAGTGACGAATGGAGTAAAGGAGATACGAGGTAAAGAGAGTGATTATGGAAAACTCAAGAACTTTGATGGTAGATAGCCACGAGAAGGAAGGGGATAAAGTATTTTCCCAAAGAGGTTCAAGGTTGAAAGATTTAATTTGGGGGTTGTTTTTAAAGAGATAGAGCATGAAGGCTATGATGAGATTTAAACGTATGATGCAGAGAATTAGTAGTTGGTGGTGCAAACTTCAGGAAGCACTAGACAGAATGACAGCAGGAGTTGGGTGAAAGTTACAATGTTAGGCAGGAAGTGGAAGTTACAGGCTTCTGAAGTTAGATAAGAAAGGGCAGCAATCAATACAGGCAGGTCTGGACAAAAGTTGCAACTTAAAACAGCTCATGTTGATGGTCCCCAGAACCCTTGTTAATATAAGACTATCCACTCAGAATTTAAGAAGCAAGGAGCAGAAGATATACTTAAATACTTTCTTGAAATTTAGAAAAATAATGAGGTTAAAAAATAAAATATTAAGGTTTCAGATTGGAAAATACTTTTTTTTTAGAAAACAGTAAATCCCATAATGAGTGAAAAGTCAGTGCTGATTCTTGGCCATTACCACCTTCTATTTAATCATTCATGAAGCTACGTTAGAGCGAGATGATTGGAGCTTACAAGTCATCTTAAACTCTATTGTTGTCAATAGTTTTAATTTCCTCTAGGAATAAGCCTTTTATTAGAGCTACTGATTTGAACCTAGTGTGTGATTTAAGTGGGTTCTGAACTGGGAAGAAAACCAATCAGGTAGAAAGACCACTGAAAAAAGGGTTAGCAGATATTGCCCCTAAACCTCGTTCTACCACCTGCAAGTCATCTCCTGAAAACTGCCTCACTTCTCCACCTATGTAATTATCCATAAGTCCATTCCAGTTCTCGCAGCTTTGATTCCCCAGCACTTCACGTACCCATCTCCATGTTTAGCAACAGTTTTCTTGCCCTTTTAAGAGAGATAAGACTCAAAGGAGCAAAGGATTTTGGATAAATTCCAAACTGCAGTGGTAGTCTTTGCTAATCAAGAATTGGTCTCTTTAAGTGTAAATATGTCCTCAGTTGTCCCAAGAGGTCATGGATCTGGGGACCTTCTGGTACTTGTGCTGACTAGCCCAAGCATTGCAGTCAGACATGCTCCCAATGAAATATAAGAAAGTGAGCATGATTTCTTGTGTCTGTGTGGCTGTGAGTAGAATTAGCATGTGTATGTCTCTGTGTGCATGGTATACATGTGTATGAGGCATGGCTTAGCATGACACAAAATGGTATAATAAATAAATTCTACAACTTAACACAGAGGTTGTTTCTTCTCTCTCATGTAACAACACAATGCATGTGTTTCTAGCTGGTGAATGTTTTCACCTCGTCTTCAGAGATCCTCACCCCCGCCACCCCATCGCTCTGCCATTCCATAAGGTCTCAGAGTTCACTGCATCCAGGCAGAAGGGGAAGGAGAGGGAAGAGAAGGCATACCCACTTCTTAAACCAGAAATGATACAAAAGTTTTCTTCCACAGGGAGTGTACTCACCGTACTCACAGTAAGTACTGATCATACGACCTCACCCTGAAGCAAGCAAGGCTGGTAATTGTGACCCTCAACAAGACACCATTTCTCAGCAGTATGATAGAAGGTGAAGCATAGATGTCCATGTCCAGTAAGCCACCGCTGCACAGTCTGACCATTTGGTACACCCTCTCCCCAACAACAAAACACGCACTGCCTCCCCAAGTTAGTCAACCCAAAGTCCCATCCCGGCACTGTGTCTGGGACAGAGTCCAGGGTCCCCTGGTGGCAGGGAGAGGTGTGTCTCCTTGTGCACCAGTGACCCATAGTTCAGTTAAATTTTTCTTGTGTAGGGATGCCTGGGGGGCTCAGTCAGTTAAGCTGCTGCCTTCGGCTCAGGTCATGATCCCAGGGTCCTGGGATGGAGTCCTGCATCAGGCTTCTTGCTCAGCGGGGAGGCTGCTTCTCTCTCTGTCTCTGCCTGTCACTCTGCCTGCTTGTGCTCTCTCTCTCTCTCTCTCTGACAAATAAATAAATAAAATATTTTTTAAAAATTTCCTTGTGTGAAGAGAAGAATGGGAGAAACCATAGCAAAAAAGAATCCTTCCAGGAAGAAATAATAAAGAGCTTATGCCTTAGCAATGGACAAATTTCTGCGCTTTGACTCTGCTTCTGCTTTTTCTGAGAAACTTTCTTGCCCATAGCTCTCTGTGGCCCCTGGTTCTGTTCTCTGGGAGTTTCTTTCTATCTATTATACTCTATGCTCACTTTTGGACTGGACATTGGGAAGTGCTCCTTCTATGGGGGCTACACAGTTTCTGTAGCCCATATCCTATTGGTGTAAATTAGTAGTCTTCAGGCTGATTTATAGTCACAGGCTTTTTTTTTTTTTTAAGATTTTTTTTTTTTAATTTATTTGACAGAGAGAGACACACAGCAAGAGAGGGAACACAAGCGGGTGGAGTGGTAGAGGGAGAAGAAGGCTTCCCGCTGAGCAGGAAGCCCGATGTGGGGCTCCATCCCAGGACCCTGGGATCATGACCTGAGCTGAAGGCAGATGCTTAACTACTGAGCCACCCAGGCGCCCCAATCACAGGCTATTTTAGTCCAAGATTGTGATGACTTTGACACTATATTTCCCTCAACAACTCACTGGCCTTTGGCTCTACTTGTTTCTATTCAGTCCACGGGCTAAGAACCTGTGATATATTATCTGAAACTGTTTAATTTCATGGCCTTCTTGCCACTAAGTCTCTCTTTCAGCTTGATGATAGCTTCTTTGAAGTCATCTAAAAAAATAGATTTTGGTGGGAAGGAAATGTTCTCAGTAAGTTCCTTGTTGCAAGAATAAGTTTTCGGCTTTACTAAAAAAATAAAATAAAATAAAATAAAAAAATACTGAATCTTTGTTCAAACTTCTTTTTCTTCTCATTACTCAGTGTTTAGAGTCCTGAAGCACTAGATTTTCCAATCCAGGAAGTTCCCAAATTTTGAGCATCTTTCCTGTTATTTTTGTTCAAAGTTTCCAACTCTTGCCTATACTCATCTCCCAGCTTCTGACAGCATGCCCTGGCTTGTGGCTGCATCGCTCCAGTCTCTGTCTTTGTGGTCACATTGCCTCCTCCTCGTGTGTGTGTGTGTGTGTGTGTGTGTGTGTGTGTGTGTGTGTGTGTGAAATTCCTTGGAGACCCCCTTCAGTATTTCTTTCACTTCCATCATAACTAATATTTGATCACAAAACCCCACCCAGTCCAGATTTGGCCACAACTGAAACTAACAACTTAAAATAATGAAACACAGAACATACTCAAGGCTTCCAGCTATGAGGCTACCAATCCCAGAATCCTAATTAGTTAAACACAGCTTCTTACTTCCTTCTGCTGCAAAAGTGGTCTTTCTACCTTCCATGCCTCAAGGCCTCCTTGAGGGCTTTGGGAATTAATCAGTTAAAACGGCTTATCCTGGCATCCTACTAAGAACTCAAGAGTAAGAGGCATTTTTGAGACAGAACTCTGAGCTGTGTCCTTGAGCAAAACAGAATGTCATCCCAACACTGTGGTGGCCTTATTAAAGAGGTAAACAAAGTACAGGAGTGGGTTGAGACCCTGGAATAAGGAGAATGGGAAGAACACCTGCTCCTCACTCTGTTGTCTCTACTTTGGCAAAGCAAACAAAAGCCCAAGATTTTCATATACATGAGGTTGCCTTTGTTGTAATATCTTGTAAAATAAATTGAATCTTTAATGTGCAGTATGCTTCCCGCCCCCTCCCAAACTTTCCCTATCAAGAAGACACAGTATCAAAGGACTGTACACACTCAATTTCACAAACCAATAAACACAACTTTTGCATTAATTACCATTTTCAGCTCCTTGGAAAGGAGTGACAAGAGTTATCAGGAAGATGTTCATTATTGTCAGGCTGAATCTGTTGGAAATGGAAGTCCTACCAGTCACAAATTGAACATTCCCAAATGAGGAACAGCTGGCTGCTTCCAGATAGCTCCTCACATTTTTATTAGCAAGAACAGGCTACAAGTAAAATTTCTCCTTCATGCAGCTTTCTCTCCATTGGCTGCCTAACTAAACAGGATGCCAGTATTTCTTGTTCCGACCCTGATACCCAGTTCAGACATCTTTTGGTCATGACCACACCCTGTGACCCATGCTCTGGGTTATCACTGAAGGATTCAGGCAAGGGTTCAATCTTGCCCAAGGGGGATCAGTCAGAGGCTGTCTTCCATACCTAATGGTGAGACCTGGGGACGGACATTCACTGGAGCTGAGTTGAGGTCATGGTAACAGATAAAGATAGAAAGGGTATTAATTTCTGCTTCTAGATTCCAGTGCTGTTCTACAACCTTCCCTTCCAAAAACCAAAGGCCATTCTCTTCCTTTAATTTTCTGAGCTTCCCTAATATCTTTCCAATGAATTTTTTTTTTAAGCTAGAAATGATTTTTTTTAATGTTTCTTGCAACCTAAAGGAATCAAATTAATATTTCCTTTGGGATGTAGCTGAGAAACCACCAAGCTAAGTTATATTCTCAGCATATTGCTGAAAATGAGCCTTAAATCCTTATGGAGGAAGATCTCAACATTTTCATTGTATGTATATTACTTTCCTCACTTTCTCCTTACTTCTGACTCAAAACCAATTTTTTTTCAAGGACTCAAAATATATTACACTCTTCCCAGAGACTGGAGTTATTTCATACCAGAGTGCTGTTGGAGACAAGGATACCTCGCAGAAGATAGAGTATTAACTAGAGAACAAGTTTAGAGAGACTCCTGTGTTCTGGATGCTTACCTCGAAACTTCTCCTGACACATCCCTCCCTACCCATTCCCCAAGGCAGCTTCACAAAAAATTCCACTGGCACCTCAGTGGAGTTCCAGCAAGAGGTGCAAGCATGGCACCAGTGTTCTCTGGGCCATTCACTGATCCCGGGTCATGCCCTCTCCAATGGGGTCTGGATCTCAGTTCTAAAGAATCCTTTCCCTGGAAGTTCTATTTCAGCTTGAGGGATAAGGTCCTTGCTCTCATTATTTTTATACTCTTTAAAGTTTTCTTCCTCTTACTAGCCAATCCCTCATTACAGTAATCCTCTGTTATGGTTTACAATTCTTTATACTGAACTTCTTTAATAATTCCTGTGTAGTTTCTATATTCTAGCTGGACCCTGACTGGCAGATTTAGTTGGCATCATATATTAACATGGTGGTTAATAATATACATCAACATGACTGAGCCATGACATGCTCTGATTTCTGATTAAACATTACTTGGGGAGTGTCATGAGAGTGTTTCTGGAAGACATTAGCTTTTTAAAGTAGAAGATCCTCCCCAGCGAGGGTGGACATCATCCAATCTACTGAGAGCCTGAATAGAACAAAAAGGCAGAGGAAGGTTGAATTTGCTTCCTCTCTCTACCTGATTACTTGAGCTGGGACACCAATCTTCTCTTGCCCTTGGTGCTTCTGGTTCTCAGCCCTTGAGATTTGGGCTGGAATCTATAACATTGACTCTGTCTCTCAGGCCTTCTAACTATACCATTGGCTTCCTGGGACTTTACCTTGTCAGTTGCAGATCGTAAGGTTTCTCAGCCTCCATACTCATGTGAGCCAACCCCTTATGATAAGCATCATTATGTACAATACATAGGATACAAACAAACCATCATTCATCACTATCATAAACCAATCACTAACAATAATATAAATAATATGAAAATCATTTTTATATATCCCATTGGTTCTATATCTCTGAAGAACTGACTAATATGCCTTATTTTAGATATGAAGAAACGGAGGCTCAAATAAGGTAGGTAAGACTCACATAAAGACCTATATAATAAATTTATTTTTAACATGCTTAAAAGAAAAAAATTGTGTACAACACATATATCACTGTATTCTTAACTAAAAGGCATAAAATATAACGTTACTTTTGTTGGGAGAAAGAATCAAGGAACACAAAGTTTACACCCCCATACTCAGTGGAATGGATTGGAATTTTTGTTATGTTTGAAAAAAGTTCTTTTATGTCTAGATTTAGAATATTTTTCCACTTTTCCTGCCTGACAGCATCTATTTTTTTCTGAAATTATAATTGGTGACTTTTTCTTTTGCAACTGCAAGTCCTTTATCTTCTGCTATTTACACATTTTCCACTGATACAAGTTAATAACACAAATAACCAAACACATTAGAATAAGAGTAAATAGGTTTTGAAAAAAATGTGAACTACTTTTCAAGAACTTTAGGTGTTTGACATCTAGTACTTGATCTTTTATTTGAAAAAGCATAAGGCTCTTTTTCAGAGATTATAAAAATAACTTATTTGCATTACAGAAAGTGGAAAAAATCAAAATAGAAAATCTAAATGATCATAATGCCATTTCCTGGAGATAATTTAATTTCTAAATCCCAAGGAATCTAAGGTGGACTTCTGGCAGTGTGGTCATCCCACGTCTGTCTATCAGAGCCCACTTGAGACAGGCCTTCAGAAAACCCTCTGATTTTCAGGAAATGTGACTCTTTATTCCTGCAGTCTGCAATTTGACATATTTAGAAAAAAACCCACTCATCAGTCTGCCTCTTGCAGCCCCAGAGAATCTAAGTTTACAGGGACAATCACAAGGCAGAGAGGTACACCCTTTCAATGAGCTGTTCCCACGCTAATTTGCTGTCCTTCAATTTATGGCACTTTAAAAAGCTTTAAAAAGCACAAAGTCACCTTTCCATTAGATACATATAGTATATCTTTATGAAAAGAAATGTTGTTACTTTCAATCTTGTGAAATCAGTTGGATTATAGCTAATCCTGGATCAGTGGTTCCTGTGCATATAAAACTATTAAGAAAAAAAAATTGTTCTGCCTTGGTGAAAATTAAGAGAAAATGTTGCAGCTGGAGGTATCTGATAAGCCTTAGGAAGAAACATCCTGCTGACACAAGTCTATTATAGTTGTGTGCTGGAAAGATAAAGGATAGAAGGCGAGAATATAGTAACATTCCTCAAAAACAGGATCACAGTGAACAAAGGGCATTGATAAAAGATGATCCCAGTGAATAAAAGGTCTCTCGAGTTATATGTCTGTGGGTCCTGTCTCGTTATCCCTACTGAATGGCAAAACTGTGTCCCTAAGATATTTAACTGTTAACCATGAAGTTTCTGATTAAACTGTCAGGAATATAACCTTCAACCACAAAGCATATAAAATTCACAAAAAGCTCATACAGGTTTTTGATTTATGAACTAAAATCCATTCCCATAATTTATCACAGAGCACTCCAAGCCTTCCCCTTGATAACCCCTTTTATTTAAACATCATTGACTACCATCTGTTAAATGAATAACCTTACACCTCTGCATCTAGTTTTCTTCTTGGAGTTGTATGAAGTAAAAGGTGTCTTCAGAGTCTAATCTGAATGCATGAACAAAAGACCACTTTCTCCCATATTCCAAAATACTGGTCTGCAAACAAAGAATTCACTGGTCTGCATAGGCCTGAGGAAAATAAGGAAATGGCACATTCGCTCGACAAATAATTATTGAGCACCCATTTTGGGTCAACAGTCAGCTCTTTCTCCTCAGTGCTAAATTCATTTAATTTTATAGATTCATCTATTGTAATATTATGTTCTTCCTACTGCTGTGGGGTTAAAGTGTGGTGATACAAAATGCAATGGCCTCTTTTAAGCATCCTGACTTGGCAAAGTAAAATGTTGGCAACGCAGTGCCAATCTCCAAATTTGTATTCGCAATGTTATTGCTCCACGAAATCCAAACTGGCTATAACCAATGATTGTTCCCCCTACCCCAACTATGTCTATTCATCACTACACCTCCAGCATCTAACTAGTGAATCCCAATTTATGTCTATTGAATCAATGATTACTGGATGGATGGATGTGTACTTCTTTTTGAGCTGGACAATTCACCAATTAGAAAGACCCAAAGTTGGACTAAATCGGGAAACCAAGATGTGCCACATGTACGTAAATGGATCACAATCCTTCACTCATCATCGTCACCACCATCATCATCATGTTGTCATTTTTATCATTAATTGCCCAGCATATGCTCTCACTCCTCTACGTATTTTGTGCACACTAACTCATTAACTCCTCAAAATGAATCTCTAAAGAAAATAGTTTTATGACCCCATTTCACAGAGAGGAAACTGACTCAGTGGAGAAGATAAGAAATGTGCTTAAATGAAGGAGTCCCAGATTCCACTCTTAATGACTTCATTATGCTGCCTCCCTTTTACAAAAACCATGAGAAAATAAACCCTAAAGGGGTACAGAAAATTCAGCTGTGACTTCCAGTGCTCACACACCAACCTCTGTCTCAGTGGCATGAGGTGCAATTTCTAACCCAGAGCAATGCCATGCTATATAATCATAACATCAAGTAATGTTCATATTTATTTCATAATGTTCTAACATTAATCATAACATCAAGGAACAATTTATTTTATTTCCATATTTCCTTCTGCATTTTTTAGACACATCTCTCAGAATCCATTCTATCCTCTGCAGAGCCTAGCATTATGCCCTGCTCACAGTAGGCACTTGGAAATATTTTTTGAATTCAATTAAATTATTTTAGAGTTGCTAAGATTCGGATCTCAGAAATGCATTCTGTAAACCCACACAACTGAATCGAATGAATTGAGCATGAGGTTAAAGCACAAAGAAGCAAAGGGACAATTCCTGACATAATGGAACATCTTGAGGGATTAAAATAAACATGTATAGAAATCACCTGAGGCTCTAAAAATTTGATCAATTATGTCAGCAAAACCAGGAAATATACCAACTCTGACAAAGGCCTGAGCAAAATCCTCATTATACGGTACTTTCTTGGTACACTGAAAGCACACCATTAACAGTACTTAACCAATGACTGTTCAAAGTTATGTAAATTATTGCCATGACAACTATTTCTTCAGCAATAAAATTACGAAAACTACAATTTTCCTGGCAGATAGAACAGCTTTATCATTTGCTATTCAGAATGAGTTTAATGTTCATTCCTCAGCAGTCATCACAGACAAGACACCTGTGTAGCAAGGCAGCCACTTCCCAACTCAGAAATGGGGGGCTCCAGAGGAACACAGGAAGTGGGCTGTTTGAATTTCAGGAGGCTTTGTTTCCTAGAAGCAAACACATAAAAGGAGTTGGGAGTTCCACACATGTCCACAGATGCCGAAATTACCCATAATTTGGCGAAAATGCACTACGTTTGAGATGAGAAAAGGAGAAAATATCATGTTTTGTTCATAATTAAACAGCAGAAAAAGCAATAAAGCCGAGATAAGAAAGTCAGTCTGAAATGGAACCTCTGGATGGCATCAGAACTTCAAGGCTGACCACACTGCTTTATTATTTCACTGTTAATGAACTTCATCTCCAGTCACTCTCTCTAGCCCTCTCTGCCCCCTTTTCACAGACTTTTTCTCTTTCCCAGAATCTTTGCAGACTCCTCTGAGCTCAGGATCTCTGGATATGTTGCTGCTTCTATCCTTAAAGCTCCCCCTCCTCAACCCATTTTCCCCATATCACACAGTTGCTCATTTTCAGATGTCAAACTAGAGGCCCATCCCCCCTGACCAGGCCCTTCTGGGCTGGGCATTCATGCCCTCATCTCAATCATAATCACTAGGAATTCATATAGTTACTTGTTCTGAGTATTTCTTTTACCCTAGACAAGCTCCATGATGTTAGGGACTCTGTCTGTCCTGGTCACCTCTGTGACCCCATTACATAGCCCAGCCTGTGCTCAATAAATATTTGTTGTCTTCATGTATTTTTCAAGTAACCTTCTATTTTCTTGATAAAAATGTAATATTCACATGATTCCTACACCAGGCAGTGGTTTGAGGTTATTGTCTCAGAAACGCAACAAAAGAAGAAAAGGCTCTTCCTTAGAGGCCTGAAAAACAGGGACATTAGATATCCCCCAGCAGAATAAGCATTGGAAAAAAGTAGTTAAAAGAAATGGACAAACACATGCTCTGCACCCTCCCGTTTCAAAGGGAGGAAGCAATTGATAGGAAAGAAACCATTGATTTATACAATTCCTCAAACTGACCAGAAGGAAACATCATGCGGAGAGCCTAAGGCTGTGTGAAACAGGGAAGGGAAGAGGGATTACAGAGTAGAATGAAGGCAAGACATATCTGTCATTTCATTTGTTTAGTACAAACACAAACTAGAGGTCTGTAGCTCAAGAAATGGTTTTTTAGGAAAGTATTCCTTTGTCTTGACAAACACAGTTTAGCTTATCTTATTTTTAAAAACTCTTCTTCGTTCATTGAGTAATTTTTTTTTTTCCAAGCACCTGTTATGTATGTTACCAGGTCCTGAGTTAGGTCTCAAGCATACAAGATTAACAAGATAAATGCTGTAGGAAAACTCATAATGAGCAAACAGGACAAATAATTACAAGGCAATGTCAAAGTCCCGTGCTGAAATTGAATCAATAAATAAATCATTGCCTGGGTTTGCCAGAGGGCAAGAGCAAATAAGAACAAGGTTAAGAGAGCCACCACTGAGCAGATGTGGCTTTTAAGCTGGAAGGGAGAGGAAAAGAAGTTTGTGTAAGGGACAGGGAAGGAAGGGGCTCTTGAATACAGTTGGGAACAGTGTGGGTGAGGTGTGGAGATCATGAGCACTTCGCATGTTTGAGAAAAGAGAAGTGGTTCTCTGTGGCCGACATAGAGAATGCATATCATGGACAAGCAGTCAATGAGCCTGGGCTGGATCTCGAGGAGCTTTACAAATCGTGAGTTTAAAATTGCATAAAGACGAATGATATTTGATATCCTTTTAAACACAGACATGTTCTTTCAGAAAAGCTTATCCTAAAGTCCAGCATATCAATTAGAAAATGACAAAGCTCTTCTGGGCCACTGAATGGCCACCAGACCACCGGGCCTCCAACCTCCATACATGGTCCTTCTTTAAAGCCCCAAATCTTTAAAAACAACAACAGTAGATAGCACAGAATTGTTCAGGCAGAGCAGGTACCCAATAAATTTGTCAGTGAGAGTCATATGATCAAGTAAGGCCTTAATTTATTGCTTTGATTTTTTGCTTTTGCTGTGGAGAATGAACAGGAGATGGGGGGATGCCATAGCAAGGGACAGGCACACTTATAAGCAATTTGAACACAGCAGAATGCTACCCAAGGGTAGAGTTTTGGTTTGGCCTCCGTTTCCCTCACCCTCCTTGACATTGCCTCTCTCTGCTGGGCTTCCGGTCTGCTGGGGGGAAATAGGTGATTCCTAAAGCCTAAGTCACCTTCTGATCTTCCCAACTAAAGTGTAAAACACAACTGGTTCCAGGCAAGAAGGGAGAGTGGTCCAAAGAGGAGGGAAAGAAGAAACCTTCACACTGGAATGGAACCTAAAATGAGAGGGACAGACCAAGGGTTTCATGGGTGTGAAGCTAATATGACTGAGAAGATGTCCTTTAAAAAAAAATTATGGGGACATCTGGGTAGCTCAGTCGGCTGAGTGTCTGACCCATGGTTTCAGCTCAGATCATGGTCTCATGGTCCTGAGATCAAGCCCCAATGAGGCTTCATGCTCAGTGGGGATCTGCTTGAGGATTTTTCTCTCTCTCTTCTCCCTCTGCCCCCGCCACTAGTTCTTTCTCTCTCTTTCTCTCTCTCAAAAAAAAAAAAAAAAAAAAATCTTTAAAAAAATAAAAAATTATGAATATAGAATTAGATTTCAAGTAAATTTAGGAGGAGAGATCATAACATCACAAATTTTCAAAGCATTTAAAAACAGAAAATATTACAAATTCATAAATATAATAGCTTTATTTGTAAAACTACTTCTTTTAAAAGAACTATCCCACGCACCTATGTGATTCTGCTTTTGCTTACACTTTTCAGCTGCATCCTCTTCAATGATTTCTTTATATAACATTTGTGTATTTTGCATAAAAATGTAGATAATTCAGTATTTCTTCTAGCACAGTACACTGAATTTTACAGTATTATGATCTTTATTTAAGTTTAGGAAAAGTTTCTTTCAGCTCTACAACTCCTTTTGGTAATATTATGTACATCTTTAGAGTTGTCAAATTTAGGAAACCTCCATCAAGACTATAGTTTATATATGAGCTGGAAAATTTCAGGTCATTTCAAGGTTCTTTTTGCTTTGTTTCTTTGTTTTTTTTTTTCCTTTTTGTGGTGACCAATTTTAAATACTCTTTCAATGATGATGCCCACTGATCCATTTGTCATATCAATGTCTTCACTGTAAGGTTGTATTATGCATTTACAATACAGTCATTGAAGTCAGTATTTTATGTCAAAACAGCAAGAAATTTAAATATTTTTCCAGTCTATCTGTATGAGTCACTCCCCTTCACTAATTGGATTATCAAGCAATCCAAGGGCATATTCATTATCTCTGCTTATCACTTCCTCTCACAGAATTTTTGGCTGGCAAAAGAATTAGAAGTTACTCATAAGGTTTCATGGAGAACTGTAGCATACAACGAGGGCCAACCCGTCACATTTAGTGTAGATTCAACAATAAAGTAGTAATCCTTGATATCTTGTTTACTTAGATATTTTATTTTTACACATTTTCCCATGATTTAATTCTGATAAATGATTTGCGATAATTGCGTCACTTTTGCTTTTTCATTTTGACATTTTTCTGTGTAATCGTACAGAAGTGAATAAATACAGTGATTTGTTCAAAAATTCCCATGCTTTCAGTAATTATCATTATTTAAAGAACACCATTTTTCATTGTATCCTCTGAAGGGCAAATCCCATTCACTTAAAGATGTAATGGGCATAACTACTCTTTCAAATGTTTAAAAATAATAAAAAAACATTACCAATAAAACTGACTGTTCTTTCTTCTCTGATCTTCAAGGTGTTCATCTCGTACATTTGTATTTGATTGATGTGTCATTCAAGTACCTTCTTGTCTGGAGAGTCCTCCTGATTTTCAGTAAGTCATATCTAACTTACTGAAATACTTTATAAATTATACAATATATACAACATCTTATCTTGTACTCACTACCTGCGATCTTACAGCAGTTTGAACATTGTTCTTTTTATTTTTGCTGCTGTTGTTGTTCATATGTACTTGAAATATTTTCTACTCTCTGTTGTACGTTCTGTTCAATTCCCTGTAAATATAACCAGCATGGTGCTTTTGGGGGAAAAAATGCTTTTTTGTTTTTATTAAACAGTGCTAAATTCAATTTACAAGGACAATCATGGAATTTATCAAAGTCAATGAATTTTCTCAGTAAAGTTGTTGAAATCCCTGTGTGCTCTGATGACATACAAATTTTTAGTTTTGGTTGCAGTAAGAGAGGTTTGATATGCCAAATTTTGTCTTTTAGTACCAAATTGTCTTTTTTAGAAAGATTTTTTTATTTATTTCATAGAGAGTGAATGCACTCAAGTGAGGCGGGGAGGGCCAGAGAGAGAAAAAAAACTTCATCAGACTCCATACTAAGTGCAAAGCCCCACATGAGGCTTGATCTAGTGACCCTGAGAACGTGACATGAACCAAAACCAGGAGTTGGATGCCTAACAGACTGTGCCACCCAGGCACCTCTGTACCAAACTATCTTTTGCCTGAATTGTCTCTGTTATGTTTTTGGCTTCCGCTAGAATACTCTCTTTCCATAGTATATGAATTTATATATGATTAATAATTCTAGATAACGATTTATGACCTTATCTTAATCTGAAATTAAGGCATTTTAAAAAACTTATTTTTAGTCTGCTACCACATTATCAGGGACATATTTCTATTATATGTGCAATTACACAGATTAAAACATTAAGTACCCTGATAACACTAGTATGTTGAATAATATAACATTAATATAGTAACATATAATTAGTATTAGTAACATATCAATGGATCCATGTAGGAGTTCTGTCACTAGATCACTTCTTTCTTAAGGATTTTTACTGTGTTGGTGGTAAATTGATAATTATAATAAGCCAACTCATCTGGAACCTCCAGGTTACTTCACAATAACATGCCTCAGCTCTAACAAGATGTGAACTAATATGTTGGAATGCTTAAAACATGTGATTTCACACAGAGAAGGGCTTAGTATTTAAAATTTTGCTGTAGTATTCTGCTCTACAAATGCAAAAATTCTGATAATGATCTTCATGATTTTCATTTAAAAAATAAATGTTACACTTACAATTATATAATGCATCAACAAGTATTTCTTTTTGGAGAACATCTTCATTAGGCATCAGCAGGAATTCCTTCAACATTAAACACCTGATGACTGAGGGAATTCACTATAGACTAGCTTCTGCCTACGAATCCTTCAAACTTTGTTTTTCCTCTACCTACATATTTCCAATGACTTAGGATATCTTTAAATATCACGACAACCTCTGGTCCCACACCATTGTTTTACAATGCTGAAAAAGTCATACATAAGAGGATCCCTGGAAGCCATTCCTACGCTATACCTACAGCTAGCAATAACACAATCATATATGTAAGGCAATGAACATGATGTAAATAAACCAAACATTTCCTTGACTCCATGTGTTGTGACTTCCAAAATACCAGTAAGCACCAAAGACACCTAACATGAGAAGAAATCAGAGTGGAGACAGTGGTCTTCATGGATGATGATTAAAATATTTTGCATGTGAAAATTTTATAAAATATATAATCATATGAACACATTGTCAGGGATCCTCCAAGGTCTTTGAAAGGGGCCCTTGAAGCCAGTTTTAATTAGCTTTATAGTAAACCTACCTCTTGTCAATATAAAACCATCAAGGTCTGAAAGTAAAAAGAAGCATGAGCTTCTTCTTTGAGCACTTCAAGGAGAAGGACCAATAGGGATGTATGATGATGCTGACTTCTTGGCATCAAAAACTTCCCTTGTCAAACTGAGGTATGAAAGCCATGTAGACATTGACTTTTAAGGCCCTTAAAGGCTTGGGGTGTTGCGTTCTTACAGAAACTAGAGGAACCACCTTGAATTTAGGGCTTGTTGTTGTTACTCTTGTCATTCTGATTGCCACTGTTGTTCTAGAATAAACTGGGAAGTTCCTAGAAACGAACAATGCCAGCTTCTCACCAAACTGGCAAAACGGAGGCTCAGGATGACTGTATTTGTTAATAAGGAAATATAACATAGCTTGCAAGTTCAGGTTGAGATCGTGGTTGCAAGTCCATGCCCATAATTACCTCAATATTTCATGTGAGAGACTATTTCTGAACGCCACTGCAATAATCAGAGAGGTTAGTTACCAACCTGTGTCATTATAGAGAGAGGTATGACACTAGCTAAAGAAAATAGTAAGGGCATTACTTCCATTGACAATAATTTCAAAGATAGCCCATGTCATCTAAAGATATTTATTCATATTCTCCTTTTCAGAAACAGTGTAGAAAGTGACTGACTTTAAATTCTGTAGAATATCTTATATTCTTCATTGTTCAGGGCAAAAACTAGGGTAGAAGCATTTTATTGAAAAAGAAGAGAACTCTCCTTCACACTTGGGGTGTTTTCAGGGGCCCCTGCTGCATGCACAGTAAACAGAGACCCTAACTGGTCTTATGCCTACATGAAAATTTCTAGATAGAATCGCCACGTTTACAAAATTTCCCTGGTTTTCCACAAGGACTCAGAGAACAGAGAGCACTGCATTCATGACTTCTGCAAAGACCATGATAAACTACTACTATAGAAACTGATGCCCAGCAAATAATCAGTTCCCTGAGAATGAGCTCACTGAGCTGAGTTCCTAGCACTGAATAAAATAGAGGAGATATGTTTGCTGACCAGTGTGAAACACGAACTATCTTGAACTATCCCAGCACATGTAAAATCTTTTCAATCTGTGGCCAGTATGATGCTATGAATAAGCATAAGAATAGCGAGGACTCAGGGAAGGAAGAAAGGGGTTCACATGTACACTGCCACCCTTACTTCCTGGAGGAAAAACAAATTGTAACTGTCTGAATAAAAATAAACTGTGCAAAAAACAAGATGTCAGAGATATTTATTTTGAAAGAAAAGTCTCAGTTCTAGTCTGCCACTGGGTAAAATTGTATTGATTTTTCATTCAAATTAAAAGGAAAGCTAGGAATGTTTTGTTATAACTTAAAGGATGATGACATTGCAACATTTTCATTTCCCAGGGAGACCTACCTTTAGCATCTCCAAGAAGTCTATGTCTTTGCAAATGTTTTGGTCCCTCAGCCTATAATACTATGCTGTAGAAACTGGCATCTGGAATTCACTGCAGATCCTTAGCAGCTAAAGTAATAGAGAGCATGTGGTCAATCACTCTGTGCTCGCTCTCACCTGGGACCACAATTGCCTCAGGCTGTACCTGAAAGGGTATGGCTCAAATGAGAACCATTTTTCTCAAAAAAAAAAAAAAAAAGCATTATTCACTTCTGGGTAGACTTGCCAGTTGGAGGTTAGGCACCTCCATCAAGCAGGTAGGAGTGTACACAGGTGGAGCTGTGTCCTTTCAGAGCAATGATGCTATCCCCTTCCTCAAAGCCAGCATTTCTCAGGCATAGTGGGCAAGAATGGCTTAATCTGAGATCACACCTCAGCTCACACCTGAGCTCTGTCACTCTGTGACTTTATGCAAACGGCTTGTCCTTCTGAGTCTCAAATTCTTCCTATTTTGGAAATAATGCTAGTACTTTCCTTTTATATTAGACAAGCTGATATATGTAAAGCGCTTGGCTCATTAAAAAAATAAACTCCAAAAAACGGGGCTAATATTATTTTCCAATTCCAGATAGGAGTTGATACAGTTTTCAGCTTTGAGTCATCCTTTCAGCTATTCTAACCAGTAGTTAGAACTTATTCATAAAATACGCATTGAGCACCAGCTCTGTGCCAGGTGCTTTACTGGGCACTGGGGATACAGCAATGGGCAAGACACGGTCCCTGCTTCCTGCCCTGCCAGAAAGAGCCAACTCAAGGCACGTCTGAATAGGACAAGCTCTTACATGGTATGTTTTCCTCTTCCAGGGACAGAGACATCCTCACAGAGACCTCAACACAGTCATTAGAAAAAAAGCATCCACTCGAAATTATTTAGAACCAAATAGAGGAAACGGCTTTATAGGTTTTTTAACACTGAAGACTACAATTCACATAAATACAGACTCTCAGCTTTGCAGTCTCGAGGCAGCTCTTCGTGAGTCCGCATAAAATGGTAAGGTTTCTGCCTCCGCATAGTCTCCTCCTGCATGATTCAAAAGCCCTGCTAGCCTGCATCACACCATGAGACCGTAAAACACCCGGTATCTCTGGGTTTTAAATCCAAGCTCCTCACTGTTGTTCACTTTCCCATGAGGCTTACCTGCAGATGGAGAATTCCTCCTCACACAGACCTGAACGCTGCAGCAGCATGAGCAAGTTAGATTTCTTATCACAAATTAATAAATGACCATTTGGTTTCTAAAATGTGAACGTTAGTCCCTCATTTGACCAAGTTTATTGAACTCCCAGAATATACCCAGTGATGTTCTGGGTGTGGGACATGAGAGAGAATCAACCAGATTAACTTAAGTCCTCTAAGAGCCTACATTTTGATCATCAGAGAGAGTAGTTTTTCCATTCTTCAAGGCGCCTGCTATGGGACTCACGTAAAGGTCATGAAAAATTCCATGCAGGAACATTGAACTATCCTATTTCATCAATTTAAGATACACATTTTTTCTTACCTTTTAACCTCTCTGAAATCAAGGCATGTTTTATAGCCAATAGATTCTTAAAGTAACTGTCATTAGCAACATAATTTGTGAGGGAAAGAAATCCTTGATTATTCTGATTACATCAAGAAGGCACTAGCACAATAATACTAACTAACAAAACAGGTAAAACTAAAATTTCAACAACTCAAGATAATACAAGTTTACTCCTCTTTAAATCCGATGCCAGTGTTCCATTTTGGGTAGCTCTCCGGCAAGCACTAATTTAGGTACCAATTCCCAATGAAAGCTCTCTAGTCCAGGACTCTTAATGTTTCCCTGTGGGCCTTTTCCGTTCTGGCCAGGCAGGAGGGCAAGAGTATAGGAGTTTAGTATGGGAGACCATGTGTGGGCCAGAAAGTGACCTACAACACATCTGCCAGAATTCCACTGGCCCAAACCTAATCACATGGACACGCCTACCTGCAAGGAAGGCTGGGAAATAAAATGTAGCTAAAGGTATAGGAGGAAGAGGAGATGAGTTTGTTGACCAGCAGTTGGTCTTTTCATAGGCTTTCTGGGTTGTTCTCCATACTTCCTCTGTTCTTACATTTTTAGGAGCATGAAGGAGTTGGGAAAGTATTTGCTGATATGATCTCAGCACCTCTCCCTCTTTGTAGGACTGGGATGTTTTTAATAGCAATATAGTGATAGGGATATTTTCAGCAATAGGAGATAGTCCTACCATGTGATCTTATCAAATTAAAAAAGGTCAAGTTTCTCCCCCAAAACTTTGGCTATTTAAGCCTGCAACTCAATCATTTGACCAATAACAATTATCTAGTAGGAGTCCAGTTTATCTTAGATTCTCTCAAATCTCAAAGATCTTCAGTATCTCAAAGATCAGTATCTCAAACATACTGTATCTCAAAGATCTTCAGTATCTCAAAGATACTGAAGAAGTGAAGAACCAACCAGTGATATCCAAGAACTGATAATATCATTACTGTTTAAAAAATGACTGCCAAGAAACGATCAGAGAGCAATTCATTAAACTATGCAGTGTTGCCACCAGTAAAAATGGTGTTAAAGAAGAGAGAAATTAGTTTGGGATGAAAGAATTTGTCATTCTTTCATGATTTCAAGTGTGAGAAGACTTGAGGTCTTCTAATCAGTGGGCTCTTAGCTCCTTAGGCCGGCCCTCTCTCTCTCTTCTTTCCTTTCTCCCTTTTCCTTTCTCTCTTTCCACCTCAGCACACCTAAGCATGTGAAGAAAAAGGAAATAGAATTCCCCACCCCAGCCTGGAACTAATCCAGACATTGGTCAGAGCTCTGCATTGTAGTATCATTGCTTTCCCTAATTGATAAAACTATACTTCATTTCCTACTTATTGGTTTTGTACCTAAACTTAAGTGGTCAGAATCTTAGACAGCACCCCCAAGCCTCTACACATACTAACAGAAGTCTTCTTTCAAATGATGTGATTTGAGTTGGGACGTTAGCTAAGAAGGTGAACAGTGAGAGTGACAAAGAGAAGATATTCCAGAAAATAGGGAGAATATGTAGAAGGATTAGGAAACAGGAGTGAGTGTGGTGTACACAGGATGTAGTGGAGAGTTCTGACAAGGTGAAACAAAAGGGAAACTGACTCTCTCACTGAGCTGGCTGGGCCCCCTGAGAGAAAAGGCAGCAACTGCACTGAGCAAGAATCAGGCTCAACCACGGGAGGTCTTGCTGACCCCAGGCAGAAGCATGAAAAATAGTTATGTTACACTTGCTTAGTATATTGGGTTGCTAAATGCTTTTTCATATTTGCACACTCTTATTCACTCCTCAAAATAATGTTCTGGAATGGAAATTTTTAGGCAAATAAGAGATGGAGACACAAAAGTGTTAATTTTTTTGCCCGATCTTATATGACTTTTAAGTAGGGGGTCCATATCCTTTGCTTTCCAAACCAGGACACATTTGAGAATGAAAAGGAGTATTCTTAATAGCTACACTGAATAGCAGGTGTAAATTGGGACAATCTTGGGAAAACTGTCATGTATTGTCCCACTCCACATAGAGGGCAAAGTATGGATTTAAGCACAGAGCTCCAGACCCGCAAGTCTGATATTCTTTCCTCTACACTGTATCTGGCTTTTCGATCTATTTAAAACTAAGGAATTCTTCTGGAAAACAGCACTTAGCCCACCTTAGAGTAAGTACTGTGTTTAAATTAAGCCTTTAACAATTACAAATGTTTGCAAAATTTAAACTAATCCCAAATGATGTTTCATAAAAATTGCAGGTGTTTGATTCATACAAATGAAACAAACTGAGCTTTGATTGCAGGTAATTTGGTTTTATAGTGAAAAACCAAGGGGAATATAGATTTAATGGATTCCATTTTTACACATGATGGAAGAAATTGGACACAGGATTCTGTGCTATGGCCAGTGATTCACATGCATAGAGGGAATCAGGACCATGTATATATGTATAGGTAGGGAGCTTGAACTTTTGTCCTAGACTTGTGAATAGAGTGACCATATAATTTATCATCCAAACCAGAACACTTCTGAGAGTGAAAAGGGGTTCTAATAATAATTGTATCAGGAGAGCAGATATAAAGTTGGACTGCTTCTAGAGCAACCTGGGGTATATGGTGATCCCTTATAAGGGGGTGGGATGGGCACATCTTCTCCCTTACTCAGCCTATAGAGCTCTAAACAGTGGGAAAACCAAGATTCATGTCTACTTCACCAGTCCACCTTTGTTTTTAGAAGAAAGTTACAATTAATAAGCGTTCCAGAATATGCAGGATTTTCTTTTCTTTAAGTTAATATACTGCCCAGAAACTGATTTCTATAATTGTAGGAAGAACTTTGGATGGCAAATCAACTATAATTCCTAGAAATGTTTTTGGTTGCAGATAATGCAAATGTTTAATTTGTATACTATTTAATATTTATTTACTTTTAATATTAATAATATATCTACACTAGATCATAACAATGTTACATAAAAGCAACTATTTCATTCAATAAATACTGCTGAATGATTCTTAGGCAATAAACTACCAAAGATTGAAGGAAATAGCCAATTGTTGGATTCAACAAGCAGACCTATTAACCCAAAGATTAATCCAATTTGCATATAACAATACCCAACTCGGTGCCAATTTTCTCAGTTTTTCTGCTCTTAGAAAAGTGAAATTTAACCCAGAAGCCATTCTGTAAAATATCAACAAGTAGCTATATCTAAAAAGATAATTTTGATATTGATACAATTGCAGAAACTGGGCATCCTTTGAACATTTTTTTCAATATGGAGCTCCCTTTTGTTATATCATCTTGGGACTATGGAAATAGAAATCCCCTAACCCCAGAAAAATTTTCAACCACAGCTTGCCTGGGTCTGATCGTTCTAGGAACTAGAGGAAGCATCTCACCAATTTCATTCCTGGTGGCCTCTCAGGAGCAATCCAAGATGTGAACCATTTGACTCCATATTTGATTTGGGCCACAATATGATCATTGCCTGTGCTTCACGTTGCCATTGGGCACATAATACTGCTCTGAATGCCTGCTGCCACTGTGCACCCAAAATATGCAAAGATTCGAGTTAAATAGGATAAGAAGATATAGAAATCATCCCCAAAGACTATGTACGCAAAACATTGAAAGACCGAAGTGCAAAAGATAAGATACAGAAATAGCCCCAGATCAGCACTGCAGTGAAAACAGATGCTAGTATCATTATTATATGGATTATAGTAACTGTCCTTATTCCTAGGTTGTCTTTCTTCTGTCAACTTTAACTTGAAATGTTAGGCCACTGCCAGTTTTCTTGGCAGTTGTTAAGGTGAATCAGACTCACAGAACCTCCACTATTCCAGGAGACAAGAACCCAGGCAGCTTTTGCCTCTGAAAGCACACAACAGTGTGAGCATTGTTTTTCACATGCCAGATTCTGTAGGTCAAGAATTAGGAAAGGGCACAGTTGAGACAGCTCTTCTCTGCCCTTCAATGTCTGGGGACTTAGCCAGAAAGACTTATGTAGCTGGAACAAGGCATATCTGGAAGGAGGGGACCCATTTATAAGATGCTTCTTCACTCATTTTTCTGGCAAGCTGAGATGCATTGGTTCCACTAGAACTGACGAACAGAACATCTCCCTGTCATTCTCCATGAGGCTTGAGCTTCTCACAGCATGGAGACTGGGTTCTGAGAGGGAGTGTCCTGGAGAATCCCAAGAAGACCAGGTAGGATTTGCACAGCCCTTTCTGACCTGGACTCAGAGATCACCACCTAGCCTGTAATTGTAGTTATATCTGTAGAGAAAAGACATAGACCCCTACCTTGGTATTTTAAGGTCATATTTTAAAACTGCCACGGATGATATTAGGAAGTATTTCTCTTTTCCTGCATCCTCGTCCTCAGACTTACATTTGGGTCTAGCTTTTAAAACCACCATGGTAACAGCTATAATAAGCTTTATCTTTAAACATTAAATAAGTTGAGAGATGGCTTGTGTAACAGAAACAAAATTGTTGCCAGTAGTTTTGCCACCTTAAAGGTGATAAGTAGGACTGATAGCACAAGGAGTCAAGACCATACTGAACCCAAACCACCAACTCCCAGAGCAGACCCATGCAGGACACATCATAGGGCCATTGTAAAATGGACCATTTTCCCACTTTGTCTTGTTTATTCCTACTACCAGTAGAGCTTCAGGCCATTTGTAGACTAGCCTGCTGAGACATTACTCCACATCCAGGGATAGGTATCACCACCACTTCTTAATTAAAGCCTGCTGTCAGTCTGACAACCAGAAGTCATTTGCCTCTGTTTCTCTCAGGCTAGTTTTGGGATAAAGATTACATTCTATGAAGACAAATAGTTAAGTGATTCCAGAAGCTTAAGGTGAGGGAATTATTATTACAGTCTTCATTCCTGGTGTCAGGACCCTGGAATTTGACAGTCTTTTGGTTACTCATAACACTTTTTTATTCTTGGTAGAATTTGACCCTGGGTTTTAAAGGTGGTAGAAATAGGGAAGTTTATCTCCCTTTTCATCCTGGTCATAGATGAGAATTCCAGAGGACCGAGAAACAACTCTCCTCCCACCCCTCCCTTGTTTTTCTATCAAATCTAACCAGTAAAACTCAATCCTATTCTTCTTGGTCCCAATAAATGGACAGCTGATGGAGAAAATCATACAACGGCATATATTCATCATTCAAAGGTTTGTGATTTCTATCAATTCCAGCTCTGCCCATTTATATCTGTATTATTTTGTGCAACTACCTCAACCAATTTCCCTATCTGAAAAATGGCAAGAAAAATAATACCTATTTTATAATGGTCGTTGTGAAGTTTAAGTGAAATTATGCACGTAAAGTACTTAGCATAATATAAATATGCAGTGAAACAGTAAATGTTAACTGTTCTGAGTTATTATGATTCTAGTCCCAGCTGGAGTTGATGATTTTAACTTTTCTCTCTTCCATTCTGCATAATCACAATATTGAAACTTCATTTCTCTCTCAAATCTTTACCATTTCCATGCTTACTCTCTGTGATTGCCTCTGAATATATAGAGAACATCTTTATCCTAGAGGAGCCCAGACATTCCTAAAGTTCCAGATGGCCTTAGGGTTTAGAGTACTGGGTGGTAGGATACGACTTCCCAACGTGTGCCTTTTTCTGTGCTGCATCTTCTCCCACACACATGTACAAAACATGGAGTATGGCAAACAGATACAGAAATCGGCCTGGCCTTTATCAAAAGCTGCCACTCCCCTGCCAAGCTTCCCCATGAAAAGGGCCAACTTGTACTAGAGATGCTTTCACAGTGATTCATAACACCAGGAATCTGGGAACCAGACCAGAACTTACTGTGCTGATAGAATCCCCTCTACAAACCATGACACATCAAGAGTCCACACTTACCAGGAACAATGGTTAAGATCCATTCCAGCTCTAGTTTCCCATCATTATAATGTTTTAATACTTCTGAGGTGTGGTCCGTGGTATTCTGGAGCCCACTTGAGCTGGCTTACAAGAGCTGACTAGAAATTTTTCAGGAATTTTGTGAGCCAGTTGTTAAACAAAGCCATTATTAAAAATCACATCATGCAAACTTACATATTAAATGAATCATACTAAAAAGAAACATAACAAATACCCCAAACTCATCACATCCTAAGTATTATACTACTTTTTTCTATTATTTATGCCTTTGAGGTTCTTACCACATATTCTATTTTTGTGGTAGGAAGAATATATGACGATGTGCTGCTGTGCATCTCTTCAGCTCTGCAATCAGTAATACGTTGGTAGCTTTAAATTGATCATGGTGGCTACCAATCACAGCCTGATTTGTTCCTTTTTTGATTGTTTAGTCATGAGAAGTAATGGAGAAAATGTTAATAATGTAATTAAACTTGTGTCTATCACCATCACAATGTGAGCAGCACAAAAAATTGAGGATTATTCTCCCAGATTTGCAGCAAAAAGTTGCTGACATTATTGATACACTATGAAATTCTGACACATCATTGTTTCACTTTCACTTTAGTCTCAGTCATTAATGTAAATAAAAATATTAACCATAACTCATTTTAGAACTATACTCATTCATCTCTTACAACCATGGGCTGGCCACTTATGAATAGAGTTTAGCAAAATTCAACCACATCAATCTGTGAGAATCAATCAGCTATGTGGAATTTACAATAAAGGGCATTGTACATTTTATTATTATTTGTCAATTATGTGCTATACATCCTTTGTATCAGTAAAATTTATGATAACACTTAGGTACATATATAAATGCATAGTTTTTTTTTTCTGAGAGTCTGTTATTAAACACATACTAGCATACCACTATGCTGTGACTATTTCTACCACTTCTTTGTAAAGAGTCCAGACAGCTTAGAGAATTTGGATCTATTTTTAAATGTCACATATAGGAGATTCCAGAATTCCTAAGGTATTCGTCTTTACCTTTTCGAACATTTGTGATGACATCTTTGCCTCATTCACAGCATGACTATGATATAGTGAGGCTGCTGTGATAATAAATAGACCAGAGCCCTTGATTTACCTAAGGAAGAAGCCCTGGATTTAGGATCAAACTAAAACTCTGGAAAGAACCATCTCCTCAGCACCTGCCTTTCTACTTGGTTGTTGGTGACCATTAGGAGAAGGTTCCCTGCAGGATGACATGGGAGAGAAGACTTTGGATCTCTTCTTCCTTAACAGGCCACTGCTTCATCAAGCCAAACCCAGTGATAGAAGAGGCTCTTTCGGCCTTTGCCCCACTATGAGGCAGTACAGAGCCTAGTAGGTTCCATCTAATCTGAGATGGTGTCTGATTGGAGCCCCAGTTATGAGGAGACATGGGTTAGGACTGATTGCACAAAGGACGTCATGTGCACCTCACCTCCCAACAACTTGGCCAACATGTATAATAACAACCCCATGGAGATGCAAAGGAGGGCAACCTAGAATGCCTCAGCCATTAGACAGGATGACATATTAAGAGTCTAGGAAAGCTAAACTTACATAGTTGAAAAGAGAAGACTCAGAGGAACATAGTTATAGCCTATAAATTCTTTCAAAGTAACAATAAAAATATAAGAAGAAAATTGTTGGTAGCATGATTGGTGGGAAGAAATGGAGATTCAAAGAAAGAGAAACTTTGCCTTTGATTACAGAAAATGTTTTGGAGAAAAGTAATTCTATAATTTGTCTTTTAAGGTGTGTGATTTTTCTGTTTAATAGGTATTAAATAATGCATTAAATGGTTGGATAAGTCTAAGAAGATTATAATGAGGAACTTTCAAAATAAATGATGTTTTCACATGAATATGTTTATTACAATTTTATGCCAATAGATTATATAAATGTGTAGGCTAATATTGAAACTATAACTTTCTTTCACAGATTCATTAAATCTGTCATCATTATTTATCCTAAGGAGTATGCCTTCACAACAATGGTAGAAACTTGCATTTTTCTGCTTTGTATTTCTCAAGATAATAAGCTTGTCATGTGTGATTTCATTGAACCACACAACTGGGAGCACAGTTTAGATTTCATTATGAGTGCCTGAGTGACAAGGTGTTAGATTTTTACCCACCAACCACACAAATTAATAGGACTACCCTATTAAATGACATGGGCATTTGCAACTCCCAAAGGTGTGAGTTCCAGGAGAATCTCAGCAAGTGTATGTCTTTTCCCAAGCTTTTTGCAAATAGGCGCCTTGCTCCCATATGGAAATGAGTAAAATGTTTGATGATTTTTAAGCCGTTGGTTATAAATAAGACTCTTGATTTTATTTTTGAATGTCAAAGTTATGAATTTTTTTAGGAAAAGCAGTTCAGTTTGAAAAAATTTAGGCCTAGGTTCCAGTTTAAATTAAAGTGAAATCTTTGTTTGATACTCCAGAAACCCACAAGTGGGAGGCAACATAGGAGGATGCCAGCATTTCACAGACCTTTCTTCACTCCAAACTGAAATGTTTGTGAACTATAGGAACGTGGGGAATGCAGCTCAGGACATTGGATGAACCCCTAGGGTTCAGTCACTTGCCCTCAGTGACAAATATCTCAACATCAAAACCAGGGTATTTCCTTTGCTATAGAACTGGTCCAAGGGATTCCACATTCTCTCTTAGCAATCTTTATTTAAAGTTTTTCTTGTTTTGTCTAATCTAAATCTTAGATGTTATATTTTCTACTTAATTCTTTGGATATTCTTTAGCCATATGGAATATGAGAAGAAAGAAGAAACCAATTACCCTTCGCTTTCACATTTCTCCCTGTATTTGGAGATTACCAGTCTAATCTCTTCTGGAGAGAAAAATGCATCTAATTCTTGGCAATCCCATGGGGTGGGTCTGACATTCTCAATGTGTGCACATCCTCCGTTTCAAGACATTTCCATTGCTTTGGGGAAGCCCTAACATTTCATTGCTTGGGGGTTTAATTTACTACACAGGGGCCTAGTCTATATTTTGGCACACTATAGGTTAACAGCTTAGACTATCTCAGAACAGTCCCCAAAGAGTAAATATCAAAATTATTATATAACTGGAAGAAATGGAATATCCATCCTCAAGAAATGATTCAACTCAGCACAATAAAATTTCCTTTAAGCCCATGTGGATTAACTACACTTGGGCACATGGCCAGGCCAAAGTTAGCTAGCTTAAGAGAACATTACACATTATCTAAGATAATATTTGAAATAAATAGTTCTCCTGCATTCCTATTCAAAGGAAGATAATGAACTTCTTTATAATTCCCAACAATGTGTTGTGTTATGTAAAGTAAGATTCTAGTGAGGACCAAGGCTATGGAGCCATTATCTGAATTGCTCCAAGCTATATTTCCAGTGTTAGAGAGCATTTTTATTTGAAGTACTGCCTAAACAAAAGGAACTCATAAGCATCTTGAGCAAATGCTAGAAAAGCTCTTAGAGGATATTTAAATCTTCATTATTTAAATCAGAAACAATTCCTTCTCACCCAAGTCATTCAGAATTTCTTTTGTTTATTTAAGGTTTGTAAGCTAAACGGGATCTGGTGATGCGGGCTTCTCAACCAAAGTAAAATAAATCGATATAAATTTTTGCCAAAAATTTATTCATGGAACATATAAGTAATTTGTTGAATAAGTCGGGCACAGTTGTATATGAAGAGGGAAAAAAAGGAATCCTTATTCTCTCATGTATGCCTTTTCTTCATTTCTCTGGGCAATTTCTTGGACAGAATTCATAGCATCTCTGATGGTTTTCAGGAAACAATAAACATATCATCTTTAGATATAAAAGAAAAGCTAGTCCTTTCTTATATCAAGTTTCAGTCTCTCGACTGATATAAAGTTTTTCTGGATCCTCTGACATGATCTTAACTCAGGCTCAAAAACCAACAGATCGGCAGGAAGAGGCTCTAACTGGCTGTTGTTTGCTCAGCTTCTCCATTTGCTGCCCCTCCAGCTCACTGTGCTGTCCCTGGTATCTGTGGGGAAGGGAATAGTGGCAGAAGTGCAGAAGGATAAGGAGTGAAAAGCTCCCTTGACTATTGCAGTGGTAATCAGACCTCATTCTGTTAAGGTCTTAGTAGGTTTATCTTCCTTCCACCGTCCATCCTATTCAGGTGTTTACTCAGAGTCTGTATTTCCGCTGCGTGGCACACCTTCGTCTACAATTCCCTGACTTGAAAGTAATGCATTTGAATGTTCGTCACATTCTTTCATGGCTACTGGAAAGATCGTGGGTCATTCCCACCCTATGGCTTAACCACCAATCCAAAATAAAAGGTGGCTCATTACCCTTAACTTGAAAATGGGGTTTCTTTCCTTGAAAATCTGGAAATATGTCCCAGGGATGCTTAGGCTGCTGACAGAAGTGAAAAGACCAATTCCTGGAACATTGAGCAGTTGTTGAAACATATATAATAAGCATTTGCCAAAGGAAATTCCACTTTCTGCAGGTGTGTATTAAATATGGGAGAGACAGAAAGAGAAAGAGGGAGAGAGAGAGAGCGAGCGCAAAATATGGTAGGGAGAGAAGACTGCGCAATGGGGAAATGCAATGTTTGGAGGGAGGCAAAATGAGGAAGAGATGGTTGTTTGTTTTTTTAAACTCCTTAGTCTTTAGGCTTGACCAGAAAAGCTGAGTGAGGAAGGGGGAGAAGTACACATCTCCCTAAGCAAGTCACTGCTTAGAAAATTGTAAGCCAGAATTATTTTTCTGCCAGAAATGGTACTCCTCAAAAATAAAGGGAAAAAAACATTTTTCAGATCCTTCCATTTTGGTAAGACATTAACTTTCACATAATTTGATTTAAAAAAAATCTCAACAGAAGAACAGAATTTGTTGATGGAGAATTGACCTGGCATGAATATTATTGGCAAGAATCAGACTTCTGGGATGATTTTACTTAAACATTCTCAATAAAATCATACACGGAATTCTAAGAGACTCTCTTGAGTTCCTACTCTGTGTAAGGCACAGGGTTGGGGGAGGGGATAATCAAGCAGAATATAGATGCTATGAGCATTAATTCTGGGGGATCTATAAAGAAGTTATGACATAAAGAATATTTAACCTTTTCCTTCTTGTCTTCAGAAATTTTCACTTTCTCAATGTAAGAGACAAAACTTTACATCTTGGATCATTCTAAATCAAGAACTTTTGAATATATTTAACACTGTCTCTTTTTTAAAAAGAGGGAGCTAGAAAGGAAATGTAGGGAATATGGAAAATGAGATCAACAAATAGATTCAATAATTTACCATCAGAAGTTTCCTCAGAGCTGCCAGTAAATCTCTTGCAAAGTATACAATTAATATTTATGAGTGAGACATTGCAGGGCTTGCATCTGCCATTGCTTGGTAATTCACTTAATTTCTCTAAGGTTCCATTTTCTTACACTGTGCTAGAATCAATTAACCCCACTCCCTTGGGAAAGGGGAACTAGGTTTGGTGTGAAGGAAGAAAGCATTTGAAATTTTTAAAATGTAATCAGAAGTGGTTTATCCTTTGACAGCAAAAAGAAACACATTTGTACCTAGTAGATGTACTGGTAACCTGATCCAAGCCCAGAAAAGACTCTAAGGCCCTCACAACAATGCCTGAGTTTATTCTTCTCAAGGGGGTAGGATGACTGCTCTTCTTGCAAATGAAATCTGAGTGTATTATTGCAGAGAAAGTTTTGGCTGTAGCAGTGTGAGCCAGCATCCCAAGTAAACTTGTGAGGCAATTGGCCTGGCTATCTCTGGTGGGGAAACTACAGTGGATTTAGAGATCCTCTGACCATCATTACTTGCAGGACTATGGTCCATAATCTCCTTTCTGAATAATGAATGACTGAGCAAACAAGAACCTTTTGAATTAATAGTTGGACTAAGGTTTAAGAAGATAGAAATGGTGGTGGAAGCATCTCCCCATGGAAAACAATGGGGATTATCAAGGAAAGTTATGGAGGACCAGAAAAAAAGGGATTGGAGGGGGGAAAGGGATTGATTTAGAATGATCCAAGATGTAAAGTTTTGTCTCTTACATTGAAAAAGTGAAAATTTCTGAGGGAAAGGCAGCATAGAAAGAAGGGCAGAGATTAATGAGATCATGAGAGAAAGGTTTTCTATGGTTCACTCTCCTTAGAGAGAGAGATACCATTTCCTCTGAAATTTGGTATTTTAGAAAAATACTTCAATCTCCATCACAGTTAGGTCTGTGATGGGTTGGAGGAGACTGGCAGACTGGTAACACCCAAGGGACAAACCATCACCTGCCCCCTCATTCCCAGAGGATTGATCACAGACGGAGCTGAAGATGGACTCCTCCATCCTTACCACATCCCAGCCCAATCCTGGGGCTTCCTAGGCAGTACCACACAGGATCCCAGAGCAAAGAGTCTCACAGAACTTCAGCAGCAGAGAAGATCCCACTGACCCATATGGCTGCCCACATGGTTTAGCACAGGTGCAGACTTCAAGACCACAATAATAAATCTTCAAATGTATACTGTGAGCATGAAATGAGACCATTTAAATGTATATGCTCTTCACTCTTTAAAGTGTTATACAAATAAGGTCTTATTTTTCTAATTATGTACTATTAACTCAGTTACATCTATCCTAATACAAAATTTTTGGTCTGGCCTTCTGTCTCTAATACCAAAGTAATTTTCTTAAAGGCCTATATATTACCATTCTGAGTTGAAAGCCACCTTGGATTAGGTATATATTCTCTATTGACTAAATTGGCTTGTTCCCAAGGTAGGTTAGAACAGAGTGTGAATGAACATCTGAAGTCCAGAATATAAATAGGAAGGCATTATGTTCATTTACTGACCTGTTTTGGAGAATCATTGTCCTAGATATTGTGAGGCCTATGAGAGACAAAAAATAAAAGAAAAAAAGAACAATTAGTGCTCTCAGGATTTCTCTGTCTAGGGGACAAGACAGACTACAATTTAGCTGAGTTTAGGACAGGATGGGCTGTTTTAGAGGATCACTCTTCCTAGGAGCAGTTCAGATAGAACATTATATTCCAAGGAGCTGGCCTGCTGTGTGCACAGCACAATCAGGAAAAAAAAAAAACAAAAAACAACAACAACAACAACAACCTGACTATATGCCCATGAAAAGAAAGCTAAAATTAATTGTCTAGTGACTGAAACGGCAGGTCTGTTGTTGCTGAGAATTGGATTACTTAGGAACTCTGAGTTGCAAGGAACATAAACCTATCCAAGAATATGGCATGCAGGGGGCGAGCAGTAAAATAATAAACACAGGAAAGACAGAAAACAAATCTCAAACATACAGAGGTGGTATTGTATGGTTGCTTTGAGCTTGGTCTCTAAATCATACTACCTACCTTTGACTTCCAAGTTCTATTCCCTATATGAACATTATGTGACCTTGGGCAACTGATTTAACCTTTCTTGGTTGAATCTTGCTTTGGTTTTCTTATTTTTAAATGGGGCTAGTGAAAGTACTTACTTCAAGTAATTGTTCTGAGGTTAAAGGGAAAATCCTTGAAAAACTCTTAAAACAATTCTGGTGAAAAGTGAGGGATCAATAAATGTTATTCATGATCAGTGTTAAGTTCCTAGGTTCTAGGAGAAGCAAAATGGTAAGAATTCTTGGGGGGAGGTGGAATCCATTTCAGTCAGACAGGCCTCAAGAAGTTTGGAATATCTTGAACTGGTAAGTCATTGGGAATTTGAGTGCTGCCAATGACCAAGAGGTTTTGCTTGCACCCCTGACCTAGTGCCCCCTGAGCCACAAATCTGTTTTCACCCAGTCTTCACCACTAATGTGTCTCAGCTTTTCTCCTTGATTCCATGTCTGTGGACCTTTCCTTGACATCATTGCTTCTACCCTTTAAGCTTCTGCTTACACATGATGTCCCCGTGCTGCTTTCTATCTGTGTGGCTCTTAACTTCTGCTCCCATACCTACTCTCAGTTTTTCTCTTTATTTTACACTCAAATTTCTAAAAGAGAGTCTAACTAGTTACTAATACCCTTGTTGGGCAAAATAATCCTACCAGTAATTTAGTAGGTATTTGGCAAGTCAAGGGAGCTCCCTTAAGTTGGGCATCTGCTCCTGGTATGTTCAATAGTGGCCAGGATGAGCACATCAGGTGGAAGAGAGTGGGGTTACCTAGATATAAGGATCTACTTGGGTCTGTTTCTCATTTAAGAACTCAGACTAGAACTTTCTAGAGGTAAGTAGGGGCTACCTGAAGAGGTATGAGGCTTGAACTCTAATTCACCACTACACACTCAACCACCACCCATCAAAAGTTAACCAAACTTTTTTTTTTTTTTTTTTAATATAGAGAGAAAACACAGGAGGGGAAGGCAGGGACAGAGAAAGAGGGAGAGGGAGAATCTTAAGCAGGTTCCATGCCCAGCATGGAGCCCTACACAGGGCTTAAACTCATGACCCTGAAATCATGACCTGAGCTAAAACCGAGTCAGATTCTTAGCCAACTGAGTCACCCAGGCACCCCCAAACACTTTTTTCAGTGTCAAAGACACACCATAAAATACAAATATCTTCTGATAGTTCAAACACAGTAATTAACATGGTTGAAGCCATTCTTAATCATCATATCTACTGAATCATGCCACCTGTGTCATCTTTCATCAAAGAATCTATAAAGCTATAAATTTTTGTCAATCCCTACACAATCTAATTTTGCTTCTAGTAAAATAAAACGATTGCACTATATTGATCTTGACAATTGCTAGCTCTGACATTCTATAATCTATGGCTCTCTGTAATATGTCCTTTGATTCAGCCTACATCTGACATTTGTGGGATCCAGAGCAAGAATGTAAATGGAGTTCCATGTCACATAACAACATAATATCACAGAACAAAAGTGATATAAACCAAGGAAAAAAGAGCTAAATGAAATATGTTTGATAACTTACTTTCAAAGAAGTGGGAAGCTAGATTTTAAATTAAAATTCTTGCATTTCTTAGAGTTCTAGAATATGGCAGCCTCCCTGCACCCGGCGCTTTATGCTACAGTCTGTTTCTTCTTCATTTCTCATCCCGGGCTCTGTCCTGCATGATGAGGGGCCTTGTATAGACATGTAGGCACCCAATCCACACATGCAGCTGCATTTATATCCTTCGTTCCATCTCCCCACTTCCCAAACCATTGCTCCTTGGCCATGCCTGGGACACAGGCATGTGCACATTGTTAATAGCCTGCTTAAGGAAGACAGACTTGGGGGGTTGGAGCAGGGAATTTGGGGGTCCTAAGGACTTCATATGTAGTCTACAAAGGGAGCAAACACTTGGTCCTGAACTCCTCATTTGATGGTGAGGCCAAAGCAGGACTTTAAAGCATGACTTCACAGGCAGGGGACCTCTTTTCTGTGTCGAAGAGAAGAAATGCCCTGCCCATGACTCCTGAGCCTACAACTGTAAAATTAAGGCAAATAAGTTACCAAAGAACTGTTTTGTCCCTAATTTATTTCTCTGGCCTTGAAATAAAAGGACAAATAGACACATTTCAGAAAACAATAGGTTTATTTGGTAATCCCTTGCTTGCATTCTGTTGTGTTCAAAGCTGCTGGAGAGAAACTTGCTTTGTCTCTACAGTAATAAGGATTCTTCACATTCCCAGTTTAATTCCCCTACAGTCTGACTGTGGACATCTCATGAGGAAAGGGAAAGGTGGCCTGATTCATGAGACTTGACTTTTCATAATGCAGACCCTTCCACAAGGGAGTGCATTTTAAGATTATAGATTGTGTGTTGTTATATTTTTAAAGAAACCTTCTTGCCAGTGTGAAAACTTAGAGAAACACAGAGGGAACAAGCATAAAAGTCAAAGCATAAGATAATGACATTAATGATAGCTAACATTTATTACACATGTACTAGGTGTCTAAATACTTTATGTGCATTATCTCACCTAACTTTACATGAATGAGATGAGGTAAGTATTATGATCCTCATTTATACATTTCTGAATTATGAATTCCACAAATAGAGAAAAGAGGTTACATGTTTTGACCAGAGTAATTTGGAAGTGGTCACACGGGATTCAAACCAACTCTGATCAACTCCAAAGTTAAGATCTGTAACTACTCTCAATGCCCATGAGATGACAGATTTTCAAACCACTCCTGGCCACATTTCACCTTACTAACAAAAGCCAAATCATCTGAAAATATTTTGTTTTTGTTTATTTTTTGAAAGTAACGTGTTTTATGCACAACTGAGTTCCTATATCACGCATGGGTGCAAAATGAAAGGAAGTATACCTTTACACTTAAATCAATGGACACTATCCTAGGATGACAAATCCATTTATTATTATAGAGTGCAATTAAAAAATTAGGAGAGCCAAGAGAACAAAAAAGCCCAAAAGCCTGCTTTATTCACATTAAAACATCTCAATACAACTTTTTTTTTTTTAGGTTTTATTTTATGTAATCTCTACACCTAACGTGGGGCTCAAACTCACAACTTTAAGGTCAAGAGTCACTTGCTCCACCGATTGAGCCAGTCAGGTGCCCCAAAACATTTCAGTACCTTAAAATTTGAGTGAGTTCACTATTCACACATACATAGACAGGCAGAGTACTATTCTCCTTTATGGTGTAGCCCTTTTTTTTTTTTTTTAAGATCTTATTTATTTATTTGACAGACAGAGATCACAAGCAGGCAGAGAGACAGGCAGAGAGAGAGGAAGGGAAGCAGAGAGCCCTTGCAGGGCCCAATCCCAGGACCCATCATGACCTGAGCCAAAGGCAGAGGCTTTAACCCACTGAGCCACCCAGGCGCCCAATGGTGCAGCCTATTACTAAATATCTATTCTCTGAAGTTCAACTTTCTAAAAAAAAAAAAAAAAAAAAAAAAAAGAAGTAGAAGAAACTGCCCATTAAAGAGGAAATTTTAATAAAATCTTTATAAAAAATAAAGAGAAAATTTTATATCTGCTAATGCTACCTTGGATAAAAGGAAACCATTTTTTTTCCTAACTTTTGGAATTATTGACTGAATGTTGAAACCCCAGAGAAGTTCTGCCAATGGCATGTTTGCTTTGCTTTCTGGGTGAAATTACTGGGTGAAATGATGATGAGCCCTGCGCTCACCTTGCTGTGAGTTCACCTGCCTTGCCAGGTCTTGGATCTCCTTGCCAATGAGCTTACTTTTCTCTGTAGGGGATGCCTGCCCTCTCCTTTAAAAATGAGTAATTTAAACTCTTAATATTTGGATTACTGAGAGTAATGAGAGTAATTTGTTAAAATGTATTTGATAAATGTTCATTGCATGCCTACCTTGTGATAAGCACTCTTTTGGTTCTGAGAACAAAAAGAAATGAAATGGGCAATGATCTTACCCTATGAAGCTTGCATTCTAGTAATATGACAGAGAACAATTAAAAGATTAAGATATTTGAGAGTTGAGTGGTGAGAAGTGCTGTGCAAAGAATAAAGCGGGGAAGGGATATAGCAAGTGTCGGGAGGAGCAGGTTTCCTTCTATGTGGGGTACCAAATATTGTTGAGCAGATATTTGTCTAAAGACATACCTGAAGTTAGTAAGAAAATGAAACCTGTGCGTATTTGGGGAAAGAGTATTCTGGGCAAAGATAACACATTCAAAGGCCCTGGGGTGATTATGTATTTTTTTTAATTTTTTATTTTTTTATTAACATATAATGTATTATTAGCCCCAGGGGTACAGGTCTGTGAATCGCCAGGTTTACACACTTCAAAGCACTCACCATAGCACATACCCTTGCCAATGTCCACAACCCAACCACCTTCTTTCTACCCCCCCCCCAGCAACCCTCAGTTTGTTTTGTGAGATTAAGAGTCTCTTATGGTTTATCTCCCTCCCGATTCTATCTTGTTTCATTTTTCTCCTTCCCCATCCCCCAAATCCCCCATGTTGCCTCTCAAATTCTTTATATCACAGAGATCATATAATAATTGTTTTTCTCTGATTGACTTATTTCGCTCAGCATAATACCCTCTAGTTCCATCCACATCATTGCAAATGGCAAGATTTCATTTATTTTGATGACTGCATAGTATTCCATTGTATATATAAACCAAATCTTCTTTATCCATTCATCTGTTGATGGATATCTAGGTTCCTTCCATAGTTTGGCTATTGTGGACATTGCTGCTATAAACATTCAGGTGTTTATCACTACATTTGTATCTTTAGGGTAAATACCCAGTAGTGCGATTGTTGGGTCGTATGGTAGCTCTATTTCCAACTTTTTGAGGACCCTCCATGCTGTTTTCCAGAGTGGCTGCACCAGCTTGCATTCCCACCAACAATGTAGGAGGGTTTCCCTTTCTCTGCATCCTCACCAGCATCTGTCATTTCCTGACTTGTTAATTTTAGCTATTCTGACTGGAGTGAGGTGGTATCTCATTGTGATTTTGATTTGTATTTCCCCAATGCCGAGTGATATGGAGCACTTTCTCATGTGTCTGTTGGCCACTGGATGTCTTCTTTGCAGAAATGTCTGTCCATGTCCTCTGCCCATTTCTTGATTGGATTATTTGTTCTTTGGGGGTTGAGTTTGAAAAACTTTTTATAGCTTTTGGATATTAGCCCTTTATCTGATATGTCGTTTGCAAATATCTTCTCCCATTCTGTCAGTTGTCTTTTGGTTTTGTTGACTGTTTCCTTTGCTGTGCAAAAGCTTTTGATCTTGATGAAGTCCCAATAGTCCATGTTCTCCCTTGTTTGCCTTGCCTTTGGCGATGTTTCCAGGAAGAAGTTGCTGCGGCTGAGGTCGAAGAGGTTGCTGCCCGTATTCTCCTCAAGGATTTTGATACATTCCTTTTTCACATTGAGGTTCTTCATTCATTTTGAGTCTATTTTTGTGTGTGGTGTAAGGAAATGGTCTAGTTTCATCTTTCTGCATGTGGCTGTCCAATTTTCCCGATACCATTTGTTGAAGAGACTGTCTTTTTTCTATTGGACATTCTTTCCTGCTTTGTCGAAGAGTAGTTGACCATGGAGTTGAGAGTCTACTTCTGGGCTCTCTATTCTGTTCCACTAATCTATGTGTCTGTTTTTGTGCAAGTACCATACTGTCTTGATGATGACAGCTTTGTAATAGAGCTTGAAGTCTGGAATTGTGATGCCACCAACTTTGGCTTTCTTTTTCAATATTTCAAGGTCTTTTCTGGTTCCATATAAATTTTAGGATTATTTGTTCCATTTCTTTGAAAAAAATGGATGGGATTTTGATAGGGATTACATTAAACGTGTAGATTGCTTTAGGTAGCATAGACGTTTTCACAATATTTGTTCTTCCAATCCATGAGCATGGAATGTTTTTCCATCTCTTTGTGTCTTCCTCAATTTCTTTCATGAGTACTTTATAGTTTTCTGAGTACAGATACGTTGCCTCTTTGGTTAGGTTTCTGAGTACAGATTCTTTGCCTCTTTGGTTAGGTTTATTCCTAGTATGGTTTTGGGTGCAATTATAAATGGGATTGACTCCTTAATTTCTCTTTCTTCTTGTCTTGTTGTTGTTGTATAAAAATTCAAACAATTTATGTGCATTGATTTTATATCCTGACACTTTACTGAATTCCTGTACAAGTTCTAGCAGATTTGGAGTGGAGTCTTTTGGGTTTTCTACGTATAGTATCATATCATCTGCAAAGAGCGATAGTTTGACTTCTTCTTTGCCAACTTGGATGCCTTTCATTTCTTTTTGTTGTCTGATTACTGAGGATAGGACTTCTAGTACTATGTTGAATAGCAGTGGTGATAATGGACATCCCTGCCGTGTTCCTAACCTTAGCACAAAAGCTCTCAGTTTTTCTCCATTGAGAATGATATATGCTGTGGGTTTTCATAGATGGCTTTGATGATATTGAGGTATGTACCCTCTATCCCTACACATTGAAGAGTTTTGATCAAGAATGGGTGCTGTACTTTGTCAAATGTTTTTTTAGCATCTATTGAGAGTATCATATGGTTCTTGTTCTTTCTTTTATTAATGTATTGTATCACATTGATTGATTTGCAGATGTTGAACCATCCTTGCAGCCCCAGAATAAATCCCATTTGGTATTGGTGAATAATCCTTTTAATGTACTGTTGGATCCTACTGGCTAGTATTTTGGTGAGAATTTTCGCATCTGTGTTCATCAAGGATATTGGTCTGTAATTCAGTTTTTTGATGGGGTTTTGTCTGGTTTTGGGATCAAGGTAATGCTGGCCTCATAAAATGAATTTGGAAGTTTTCCTTCCATTTCTATTTTCTGGATCAGTTTCAGGAGACTAGGAATTAATTCTTCTTTAAATGTTTGGTAGAATTCCCCTGGGAAGCCATCTGGCCCTGGACTCTAGTTTGTTGGGAGATTTTTGATGACTGCTTCAATCTCCTTACTGGTTATAGGTCTGTTCAGGTTTTCTATTTCTTCCTAGTTCAGTTTTGGTGGTTTATATGTCTCTAGGAATGCATCCATTTCTTCCAGATTGTCAAATTTGCTGACATATAGTTGCTCATATGATTATGTATATTTACTTGTTAGGGCTGCCATTAAAAAAAAATCAGTCTGGTTGGTTAAACAGAAGAAACTTTCCTTCTCACCAGTCTGGAGCCTAGATGGCCAAGATCAAGATACATACATGGTTGGTTTCTTCTGCAGTCTCTCCCTTTGGCATGCATATTGACATTTTCTTACTCCTTCTTCATGTGGCTGTCCCTCTGTGTATGCCTGCCCCTGGTGTCTCTCTGTATCCTAATATTCTTGTCTTACAAAGATACCAGTCCAACAGAATTGTGGCCTACTCTAATGGCCTCAGTTTAAATCAGTCAGCTCTTCAAAGGTTCTGTCTCCTTATACAGTCACATTCTGAGGTGCTGGAGATTAGGATTTCAACATAATAATTTAGGAAAAGATCGGGGGGGGGGCATAATTCAGTCCATAACAGTGGGTAAGCAGTATTTTCAAGGAACAGCAGGGACCAGTATGATTAGAGCAACGTGAGCTAGGAACAGAGTATTAGATCAGAAATGCAAGTTGAAGGAAAGTCTGACTGTGAAGGGGCCTAGAGGTCATTGTAAAGATATTTCCTTTTACTCTGAGTGACTCCAGGAAGTCACTGGAGTGTTTTGAGCAGACGAGTAAAATGATCTTATGCTTCAACTTTCAATTATAAGAGATAGTGATGTCTCCTGAGAAGAGAAAGCTCATTCATATTTGAATGACCAGTGGTCCCTAAATAGGTCTGGAGCAAAACTTGTGTAGAGTGGTGCCTGAACTATTTTTGCTGCAGAATCTGAAAATGTTGTTGTCACTAGGGAAACCACTTCTCAGAAGTTCTGTTGTTGGATTCCTCCCCCTCTTCTTCTTCTCCTTCCTCGTCTTCTTCCTCCTCCTTTTCCTCCCTCCTCCCTCCCTTCCTTTCTTCCTCCTCCCCCTCCTCCTCCTTCTTCTTCTTGACTGTCAAATTTTGCTCTGTTTCTCTTGAGGCTGTGTTATTGGGTGAGTAAAAATTTAGAAATTTTACGGCCTGGAGCAAATTGAATTATTTTACAATTGTGAAGGGACTCTTTATCTCTAGGAATGCTTTTGTCTCAAAGTTGTTTTATTTGATGCTAATCTGACCATGGTAGCCTTCTTTGGGTCACATTTGCCTGAGGTGGTAGTCATTCTTCTGGTTTTCCAAATGCTTCCATTTTCCTCCCTTTGGGGCACAGATTAGGACTGCACTTTTTAGACCCTTTGTTGAGTGATGGGCCAAGTTCCAACAAATGATCTGTAGATGGGAACAAAGTGTTTCACTTTTAAGTAGTATAAAATTGCTGCCATTAGACCTTCCTGCTATTATTATGATTAGCCCAGTTCAAGGGAATGCTGTTGATCATCCTAGGCTTTGAAGGCAGGAGACATGGAGCAGAGCCCCAGGTGTCTGGCAATAGGCATGAGTGACAAATACATGTTTTTGTTTTAAGCCACTGGGATTCTGGAGTTGTCTGACACCAAAACAAACCCATCATGACTGGCATAGAAATCTTTAATTCTTCTAATTGTTCTCTACTCTGGAATTTCTGAACCTCAGCACTATTGATATTTGGGGCTGGATAGCTCCTTGTTATACGGACCTATCCTCTGGCAACCCTGGCCTCTGCTCACTAGATACAATCGTGTCACCATCCCTGACATGTGACAGTTAAAACCATCTCTAGATGTTGCCAAAATCACCCCTGATTGAAAACCATTGCTCTAGCCTTATGATTGAGGGATTAATTATAAATTATTTTATAAATTTACTTTATAAGTTACTTTATAATGTATATAAATTATAAATTACTTTTAAAGTAATCACTGTTTTCATTTTCTCACTCTTCTTTGTGTTCTCTATTTGTTTGCAAATTATATACTCTCTATCCTAAGTTTTGTAACATGCATTCTTACTACATTTAAGGTCAAGCTTTTCACATTTCCTAAAGAATACAGGCTCTTTGAATGATGTAACTCTAGTCATCCCCTCCTAATTTATATTTTAATTATGTCTAATATTTTGGTTTCATCTTGTTTTACAACACCACAAATTGGAGGTTATTATTTTATAAAGTTAGAGTTCATTAGATTCACCCCATATTTACCACTTTTCCCCCTTACCATTCATGTCCAGATTTCAGAACTTCCATCTGGGATTATGTTCTTTCTACCTAAAGCACATTCTTTAGAATTTCTCTTCACAAGTGTCAAGTTTGATAAACTCAACTTTTAGTTTGATTGAAAATGTATTGAGCTCCTTTTACTGAAAAGTAGTTTCTTTTAGTTTAGACTTCCAATTCTTAGAATTCTAAGTTCAGGTTTTTGGGGATTTTTTTCTTTGCATATTAAAGATAATATGACAGTCATTTTTCTTTTTTTTATTGTCATTGAGCCCTAATTCTCTCTCCAACTGCTTTTCTGTTGACATGACCAATCTTTTCTTTCCACACATTTCAGATCTATTCTTTGTCATCTCATTCTCCACTATGATGTGGCTCTTTGTCTTGCTGGTAATTAGGGACTTAAGACTTGAGGTCTTTTTAACAACTTTTTAAATTCTCATCTACCATCTCTTCAAATATTTCTTTTTTCCTCATTTTTCTTCATTATCTCCTTCTGGTACTAGATATATATTAGAACTATCACTCTATGTTCCAAATTGATTAACTACTTTTTTTTTCTTTTCAGGTTGAATTACAGAAAACTTCTTCAGGACTATATTTAATTTTCTTGATTCTTTCTCTAGCTCTTTCTAAGCCTCTGTTTAGATCTTGCAGTTCTTAAATGTTAATTATAATGGTTTGGTTCCTAGAAATTCCCCTTGTTTCTTTGACAGAACTTTTTGGCCATTTTTATAGTGTCTTGATCTTTGGACAGATTTTGATGAATATCTTTTGAATCTCAAATCATACTAAATATAATTATTTTATATTCTTAGTCTGACAATTTCAATACCTGAAGTTTTGCAGATCTGATTCTGGTTATTTTTGTTCTCACTCATGGTCCCTTGTTTTCCTGTATATTTTGTGATTTTTATTTTTACTTTTATTTATTTACTTACTTACTTACTTACTTTGTTACTTACTTAGCCTAAGGGTCATATTTGAGACCATTTTAAATAAAATTTTTATTTTGAGGTCTTTAAACCCAGCTCTGGGCAGGCTTGTGATTATCAGTTCTCAGGAAGGGATTATATTTTCCTTCACTGGAAACCAAGATCTAGAGAGACATTTCCCTTAGTTGTTTCACTCTTGAATATGCTCAAAAATCTCATTATATTTATGTGATATATGATTAGTAGAATAAGAAAACCACTAAATTTGGAGTCAAAGAGACATGTTCCCTACTGATCACATACACTATGACAATAACTTTAACTTCTATAAAAGGTAGATAATAGTATTTGCTTCACAAGTCTACTATAAAGACTGAATGAAACACAAGGGTATGTAATATCAGGCACATAGTAGGCCCACAATGTTAGCTCCCTTATTTATGGAATGCTAATGTTTTGCATAGGCCATCATTTTTGCACATGTCACCTACAAGCAAGTCTTTCTTTCCCAGTTAGGAAATAAGGAAAACCATCCTAGTTGTCCTTCTCTTTTTCCACCTTTATTCATGTAATATGCTTTCTACTTGCAGTGTTCTAGTTATTGGTTATAATAGGACAGTTTTATCTTTCTAGAAGTACAATTCCTACATTGGTGTAGGCAATCAAAGTAAAGCAAAGTAGAGCATTAATAAAAGTTATTCCTCCATAGGGAGTTGTTTGGATGAAAGAATCACACACAGACACACACAAATCTATTTATAACTTGCCTCTCAAACTCTGTAAAAATGCTTGATTCCTAGACATCAAAAAATTGGATTAATTTGGGTTGAAGGTTTTCCTCCCCTAAGTTTAGACCAAACAAATGTCATCTCTGCAGAATACTGTAGGAGATGTAGTTAAAGATTTATTAATTATTACATCTCTTAAAGTTATGACAAGTATTCCCCAAAATGGAAGTCCTCAAATTAGATGACTTAGTTAGAATTTTCTTGGCATTTATTTTTAGTGGGAAGGAACAAGTTAAGAGAAAATAAAGTCATATTAGAAACCTAAATTCCAAGAAATAAAATTTTCAGATTATGTCTTTGGGTTGTAAACATTTATTCCAATCTTTCACAGTTTCTGTATTTGCAATCATAATTCTAAAAAAATAAGCTAATATTCATAGCATGGAGACATGGGAAATGTTCAAGAAAAAATGAATTATTTTCATGGTATTGAATTTACTAAATAAGGAGAACATACATGTGCATATTAGAAAGATTTCTACCTAGTATTAATAGATTAATAAACAGTAATATATTATATATTTATAAGCACATCAAATACCATAATCTACATCAAGTCTCTTCATTCACACTTAAGTCTCAGAAGAGCTAATCACAAATATTCTCAAGATCTTGAATTTGGGGCACCTGGGTAGCTCAGATGCTTAAGGGTCTGCCTTCAGCTCAGGTCGTGATCAGGTCATGATCTCTGAGTCCTCAGATTGAGACCCTGTCTGGCACCTGCTTGGTGGGAAAATTGCTTCTCCCTCTCCTTCTGCCCCCTCCTCCTGCTCGTGTTCTCTTTCTCTCTCAAATGAGTAAATAAAATCTTTAAAAAAAAAAAAATCCTGAATTCTACAATAGTAAGAAAGTTCTTTCCCTCTTCACAAAGAGGAGCCTTGAATCTCTGAGCTGTGAGATAATAGAACATCTCTGAGATCTTCTTTAGAAGTTGGAACAGTACCACCTTTATTGAATTTAAAAACAGAAGCTCTTCTCCTCAGAACTCCAAAGGGCTTAGCCACCATAGCACTAGATATGAACCTAAATGAACCTTGCCACAAGCATCCTTCAGTTTTCAGGAGTAGTAGGCCAAACCTACTTTGAGAGAGTTGTACCCTTTTGATAGTCACCTTTTGCACAAAATTGTGGACATAGACAGCCCTGTTTTTGGAATATTCTGATGCTCTGCCTTTGTAGTGTCACTAGGAGAAGAACCAGGCCACATTCAAGATCATTCAGGGAGGAAAAGTGAATTCATAAAGAAGTCTGCCAACTATAATACTTTGATGGATGAGGCAAGAGGAAAACATCTTTCAGCTTACCCTGAAATGGTGATTGGTTTACTCTCTGAAGCATGAGGACTGAATTTTTCTTGCAATTTTATTTCTGCTAGAGTTCTGCTGTTGCCTTTTTACATTTAAAAAAAAAAAAATCCCCTTTGTTAAGCTTAAAATATTTGGCCTTAAAGAATCTTCCAGCAATGCAGTTTCATTATATAACAATCTCAGCATGAGCCTAAAATGACTAAACACATGGTTACAAATCATTCAGTCATCAGAAAGTATTTCTTAGCCACCTAATTTGTGCCAGACGCTAAGCAAGCAACAGAAGTTAGAGCAGTGTCTGGGACAGAGACAACTTGTAACCTCATGGAGTCTGCAGTCCAATAAAGAAGAAAAAAGCTGAATAATTACAACCATGATGATGGTTATAAAAATGTACAAGGTACAATAATAAAATCCCAGGCCCCCTACTTTTGGAGATGTCAGGCAAGGAATTTCCTCTTAAAGTAACATTTAATCTAAGACCTGAAAAAAGAGAGGAAATTGGTCTTAGAAGTATATAGAAAGAGGATGAGCAGGTTGTACAATTCAAGAAACATTGAGAAGGTCACCGTGCCTTGCACTCTGTGAACAAAGCGTGGTGGTGAAAAACAAAGTTTGTAGATACAAGGCAGATGCTGTATGACCTTAGAGGCTCTTTTAAAATGTTGAACATTACTTTAAGAGCCCTGGGAAGCTTTGAAGGTTTTAAGCAGGAGAATTAAATGACCAGATTTTAACATTTTAAAAGATTGTTCTGTGCTCCGAGGTTTGTCCTTAATGCTTAGAAAGAACAAACAAGTCTCCTGTCTGGGCATAAAATTCAGGCTCAGTGCCAGCCTGCAAGGATAGATTGGGCAAATGTGGGTGCTTATCACAGGGCAACTCATCCTCACTCTTAGGAAAACAACTTCAAAACGTGTGATGCTCTGACGGCACACAGAGTCATAGCCTGGCACAGCTGTTTCTCAGTAGAACAGAAATCTTACTTGCCCTTCACTGACATTGACCAGCACTGTGGATATAATAAAATTCCTCTTTGGAAGTTTTATTGGTCTGTTCTATAACTCAGGTCATAGCCCATCTTGTAAATAATTTTTTGTCAATAATCAGGCACTAATACATCATCAAAGAGACTGTATTCCTCTGCTTCAATATTAGGGCCAAAAAATGCAACTGATCTTTGGTTCATATCCCAATCTGGGAGCGCTGATTTCTTCCAGCCTCAGAGCCTGGTGTTTGTCCTAACATTAATTAGAAAGTGTGCTTTGGATTATGCTGGACTCTAAAATACTGTTTGTGGAAGGAGGTGATATTCTCTTCCTTCCATGGACCCCCAGTGTCCTCTCTCATCTCTACTCCTGAATCCAATACATTACCAAAGTTTTTTTTTTTAATAAACTTCATTTTCTTAGAGTAATTAAAGGTTTATAGAAAACTTGGGCAAAATATACAGAGAGTCGCCTTAGGTCTCCTGCCCCCCCAACCAAGTTTTCTCTATTATTAACATCTTGCATTAGTTACTATGGATGAACCAATATTCCTATATTACTATTAAGTAAAGTCCATCAATTGCATTAAGATCCACACCCTGTGTTGTATAGTCCTATGAGTTTTGGCAAATGCTATTACAGCATCACAGAGAATAGATTTACTGCTATAAAAATCCCTTGTTCCCCACTTATTCACAGCAACCCCCTCCTTGAATTCTGGCAACCACTGATCTTTTTACTACCTCTACAGTTTTGTCTTTTTCCAGAACATCATATCGATCGAATCTTACAGTATGTAACTTTTTGAGATAGGTTTCTTTCACTTAGCAATATGCACCTAAGTATCTTCCATTTCTTTTCATAGCTTGAAGGCTCTATTTTGATCGCTGCATAATATCCCATTGTGTGGACGTATCCAAATATCCATTCACCTATTGAAGAACACCTTGGTTGCCTCTAACTTTGGCCATTACGAATAAAGCCGCTATAAATATTCATGTGCAGGTTTGTGTGGATGTGAATTATCAGTCCATTTGGGTGGCTACTTAGGATCATAAACACTGGATCGTATGGTAAGACTATGTTTAGCTTTGTAAGTGACTGCTAAATTGTCTTCTGAAGAGGCTGTGCCATTTTTAACTGACACAATGTAGGTACCATCAATTTGGGCCTAGAGGTCCTCTGTGTAGGGGCTGGCATCCCAGGAAAAAAATACAGGATTTGGAAAAACATAGTACCTATTCTACTGCCTAGAAAAGTACATTCTCTGGCTCCCTGGGAGAGTCAGGCACACTGTTTTTCATTTCTTTCTTTTTAATATAAAAAGGCCTTTGCTTTCCATGGAGTCAATTTCCTTTCTGTCTCATTCTCCTAGAAAATACATTGCTCCAATTATGCCCACTTTTAAAAAGTCTCTTCTTAAAGTCAAAAGGCCATTTTTTGGTTTTTTGTTTTGTTTTGTTTTGTTTTGTTTTTTCCCAGCCAGCTCAGACATAGAGTTTACACTCACCGAAGCTCTGATGAGATGGGAGGACTTACTTCCATGTGCTGGGTCACGGAACACTCTCCCTGGTGGAATTAATCTAATCCAGGCCACTGAGGCCCTTAAACTGGCCAGCTGGTTGTCATCACTAATTAAAGAGAACATTTTAACGTCACTTCATGAATGATTCACAGACATATCACTGTGTCCTTTGTATCTGCAATGGCATTGAATCAGAGAAGTGAATGAATTTAAAGAATATCCCAAAGCTCACCAGTAACTACTTTAATCAATATTTCCTTTTTTGCTTGTCCTTGGCCCTATCAGGTCACCTTATCCTTGAGTTTTAGAAGATTTTTGTCCCATTTTGCACTATTTGCTTCTAAGTAAATCATCCCTTCACCATTCTTTCCCTAAATTTCATGACTTCTGCTTATTTCTAAATTCCTGAATTCTATGGTACATTGTTCCAAACCATTTACCTAAGATTATCATGTTATAATTGGCCATCATTAAAGCCTTTTACAAAACAATCTCCAAAAATGTTAAAAAAAAAAACAAACCCATAGCTAACTCTAAAGTCAATGAATCAAATCTATGAGGAGTTTTTAGGCAGCTGAAGAGACATTCCCAAAAATCATCACCAACTAGGATCTCACAATTTTTTCATAGCCATAATCCAGAAGACAAAGCAATTACTTGGCATCAAGACTGACAATGTCATTACTCTACTTTCTCCCAAGGATTATCTCAAGATTCTAGTCTGCTTACTTCTAACACTAGAAGACAGTAGTAGTAGTTTCTTTGCTTGCTCAGAAACCCATGCCTTCCAACAGGCAGCACTACAATGTAAGGAAGAGGGTCATAAACTCATTTGTGATATTTTTTCTTAACCCACTTCTGCCTTCACTGACAGATTAGTGCTTGGGCCACCCTTTCCACTTGCCTGGTTTTCCCTGCTACTAAGAAGAAATAGCCCAGGGCTTTGGTATATCCTGACTGTACCTCAAATAAAGGAAAACATTTGTTTCACAAATGGAGTATGACTTGCCCCTTTGATATCTGGGGTAGATGTCAAGGTCAGGTACAGAAGATAGCATGCAAGGGAAGCTCAGATGTTTTGCTAAGCAGTTTTCCTTCATCATTATTTGTGTTGTAGCTATAGAATGTGTGTCTCCTGACAGTTTTCAAAGGTATGGTGGGACAAACAAAAAAGAAGTAAATCAATGGAAGGGAATTTACCTTCAAAAGATTGTTTCATTAATATGTACTCAATACACAAACTATCTTGAATTATCAATACTTAAGCAGAGTATCTGACATCCATTCTTTAGGTTATACTTATGTCAAATCTACAAAGTCAGTAAAACAAAATGCAGTGATAACAAATGTCTTCTTTCCCTGAGTTCACCATGGATTTTCTGTCTCAGAATTAGATCTCTGGAATTCTGGAGCTTTGAGCCATGGTTTTATCAACCAGACCAATGAGCTTTCCAAGTTCTAAAGAAAGATCAGGTAGAAAATAAGCCTGCATGACAGGCTAACAGTTTGTGAAAAATAAGCACCATATAAAAGACCTGGGTTAAAGGAGGATAACCACCACAGAGAGAGGCAATAGAGGAAAACAAGTGAGGAAGGGAAGAGATTCAAAGAGGGCAATTTCTTCTGCTATCAATGAGACAAGACACGTCAAGTATACAAAAAGCAATCGATGGTTCCTATCCACAACTTCACATCTTTTGGGTTCAGGTTGACACTTCCATGAGGCCTTGCCCACCGCTGTGACCAGCTTCCTTCTCGGCACCCTAACCTCCTCACATGGAACTGCAGGCCAGCAACAATTTCTTTATGCTGTGACATTGTTATTCTCTGGATTACTATACACATGAATCCAGTTAATGAACAAATCTTTAGGATCAGAGTCAATCATGCTTTTTATAATTCCTCCAAACCCATTCTATTTGCTGAGAAAATGGGGTTTAAGGGGGTGTACCAACTGGTCCAAGAAGCTGTGGGAACTGGTCCCACAGCTTCTAGGTGGCAGAGTGAGATTTAAGATTAGTTCTGAGCAGTTGTAAGTTAACTATAGCACCATATTTAATGCAAAGGGTGGTCAGCCAATATTGTCTGATGGACTGGGTAATAAGAGAGTAAATGAAATTAAAAAAAAAAAGTCTAAAAAGCTAGCAATTTGAGAAGAATATTTCTATAATACCTCAATTTCATTTTCTGGTTTACTTAAAAAGGACATGGGAGGGGTGCCTGGGTGGCTCAGTTGTTAAGCATCTCCCTTCAGCTCAGGTCATGATCCCGGGGTCCTGGGATTGAATCTCACATTGGGCTCCCTGTTCAGCAGGAAACCTGCTTCTCCCTCTCCCATTCTCCCTGCTTGTGTTCTCTCTCTCTCCCTGTCAAACAAATAAAATCTTAAAAAAAAAAAAAAAAAAAAAAAGGACATGGGAAGGGATCCAGTCCTGGATATAAGAAAAACAAGAATTTCTTTCTAATTCACCAAAAACTTAGAAACCTCCTTTGGCAAGTCATTGAACCTCACATGCCTCTGCTTCTCTGGAAAAAAAAGAAAACACAACACTAGGTTATGTTTTTCAAGTTAGTTTAAGAAGCTTAAATGACCTACACTGTGCCAAACATTAAAATACTGACTGGAATTGTAGAGCATGTATTCCAAAGTCCTGGATTATTTATTTTTAAAACAGATTAAATAAACAGGAGAAACAATAATAGAATGTGACATTTTCCAACTGACCTGACTGCCTGAGTGCACACTGAAGGGTCTCCATACATTGATCCAAAGAAAGATCTAGGAGTTCACCTGCAGCCTGGCTACAAGTGATGGAATTAGACCTAGTTAAGTATGGGCTGTCAGTACTGACCCCCACACAGAGACTGAAAGAATATAACTGGTAAAAGGAAGAAGTGTGCCATCTAGACACAGAGCAACTTTTTGCCACTATTCAATTACATTGAAGAAATTTTGACAAGTGCCTACCATAGCTAAGCAGTATGCTCTGTGTTGTGTATACAATAATGTACCAGATGATGTTCTCCCTCCCAGAACCTCACAGAGAAACCAACTGAATCCCAAGTGACACAACAGTATCTTTACAGAAGAGTGTTCTCCCTCCCAGAACTTCACAGAGAAGCCAAGCGAATCCCAAGTGACACAATAGTATCTTTACAGAAGAGAATGAAAACAGAAAGAAGGGAGGAAACAGTTCTACTAAAGAAGAAGAAATTCTAATACTGGAAGGGTAAGGGGCAAGTAGGGAAAGGCATAGGAACTAGAGGCTAAATGCCAATGTGGTAAAATCTACATGATTTGAGAATCAATTGAATATGAACAGACAGAAAAGAAGTAAATTACCAAGGTAAGAATTCATCTCGGGTGAATGGTTTGGATAGTAAAATAATAGGCGGTGCCATTCACCTAGATAGGCAAGGTACATATGCTGAGATGAGACAAGGTAACTGTTAGACACATTGTTGTGCTTGGGGGGTGGAAGTGTAAGCAAAGAAGTGCAAGCTCTTGAATACACAGTGCTCTGGTCCAGGGACTCAAATTATTATGTAAGCCCACAGTTAAAACTTTGAGATCAGATGCCATCATTTAAGGAGAACATATAGAGTAAAATAACAGAACTCTGAGAACAGAACTCTCAGAAATAAAGGGTTGGGCTAAGGGAATGAAACCAGGGAGGAAGAAAGATAACTAGGGGATGGTGGGTTCCCAAAAGGTCCTCAAAGGAGGAGAGGGTCTACAGGAGGAGAGGTCATCAACAGTATCAAATCTCACAGGAATAATGAGAAAATGGTATTTTAGTTCTTAAATACAAGGTGTAAACATCTATTTCTAGAAGCAGAGTTAAGGGTTCTAAAAAAATTTAAAAAGTATGGATGGAAAATAGAGACCACTTTTCAATATGCTTGGTTGTAAAAAGGTGCCCTGATACAGGGCTTTATGTGATGGAATACAAAGGTCTGACAGAGAGTTTAAAGTGCGAACACCTTTAGCATGTTCATAAGATGCTGAGAAACCAGTGAAGAGGGTAAGTTTTAAAATACAGAAGAGGGGATAAATATAGAAGAAATGGCAGAGGATGAATGAGCTCAGGAGCAGCTGTAAATAGAAGCTTCTCTCCCTAAGGCTAGAGGGCAAGAGCGAAGATGTGAGTGAGCATAAAGTTTTTCCTCTTTTTATCCCACTTCAGCTTCAGTTATCTTTGGAAGGTAGATAGCAGTTTCACTAGCTAAAAGAAAAAAGCGCCCGTGTAGAGTAAGGAACTTGAACAGTGTGGTTAAAATCTGTGATAACTGCAAGGTGAATGGGAAAGGAGACTGACCAGAGGCAGACAAAAGTCTTGAGTTGTGTAAATGGCCCATCTGAGACTGGAGACCACTAAGTAATCCTGGGGCCAAGAACTCAGGTGTGGGATTTTCTCTAAAGGTTAGACTGATTCAAGATTTGTGTGATGGAAAAATAGACGCAATAATTAAACATGTAGGGAAGAGTTTGGTTGAAGTAACAAATTCTGAGAACGGCTTTGAATAGATAAGAATCATGAGAAGAATGAATAGGGAGATAAATAGGGAGAAAAAAAGCCAGTTGAGGATCTAGAAATCTCAAGGATGATAAAGAACAAGCAAGGATACCATATATATGTGACACACAGGAAGGATGGGATGAATTTATAAAAGGAACATTACTTTTGGCTCCCACTTACTCTAACCTGTGAGGTAAGAGTAAGGCATGGAATGTCCTCGGCTCCTGGATGAGCAGGCTCCCAACTCTCCTGACCTTTTTCAGGTAGCGAACAGTTCTACAGATTCCTTCATTCACAGACAAGCCAGTCATCAAAACTGTCCAGTTCTACATCAATCCCCAATAAGAGATGAGATTTGTCTCCCTCCTCATCTTGAGTCAGAGCTAGCTATAGGTGGGCTGCCTACCCCTTGGGAAGGGATGTTGTTGGCTTCTTCTCTCTTTCTCCCCACCGACTAGCTGGTTTTTCAACCCTTGCCATAATGAAAGCAGAGCCAGGTGGAAGGAGGAGTACAGGGGATTGGAAATTTCTAATTTCACTATTCCTGTTTAAAGTTGGCTTCATGCTCTCTAAATCTGGCAAGTATTTAAAGTTTATTCTTTTCTCAAGGGCACTTTTGTGCCTTCTTCACAGATCCTCCTTCTGGGTCCCTCTGACTATAGTTATCATCATGCGCAGAGTCCTGTCCTCAACTAGCTACTCGTGATTCTACCCTGAGGTTCTGTCCTGCCTTTTCACTGCTTGGCCCCTGACTGGCAGGCCAACATCTTTGTAAAAGAGAGGAAAATATATATTGTTTCATATATATGTTTATATATAGTCTCATGAATATAAAATATACATTCATATATTTTTGTATATACATTCTCAGGAATATATATACACATACACACACATATATGCATATATATACACATACATACATATATATACATATAAACATATATACATAAAAATATACACAGTCTTATATATACTCACATATTTATTCATTTCCTCCTGTGAATTCAAGTCACTGTTTGATGTCATTTCCTTTCAGCCTAAAGGAGTTCTGTTAGTTTTGCTAGTATGATGACAACAACTGCTGTTAACAACAAATTTCCTGAGTTTTTATCTGGGAATAGCTTCCTTTCACTTTTAAAAGAGAGTTTCATTAGATAAAAAATTCATAATGGATAGTTATTTTTCTCTTTCAACATTTCGTGTATACCATTATCCTGCCTTCTGGACTCCATTGTTTTGGATGAGAAGTCAAACATGCATTGTACTGATATCTCCCCATATGTAATGAGTCACTTTTTTCTTGCTGCTTTCAGTATTTTCTCTTTGTTTTTGTCATCCACCATTTGTACCATGATGGTCTAGAAGTGGATCTTTTGTGATTATCTTACTTGACGTCTGTTGAGCTCTTTGGATTTGTAAATTACTGTTTTCATCGAATTAGGAAAGTTTTCAATCATTATTTCTTCAAATACTGTTTTCTCTTTCCTTTTCTTCTGGGAGTCCTATCACAAGTATATTGGTACACTTCACTATCCCACCAGACTCTGAGACTCTGTTCTTTTTTCTTCCATCTTTTGTCTCTCTGTTCTCCAGATTTATCCAATGTCAAGTTTAAAATTACTTCTTTTGCCATCTCAAATCTGCTCTTGAGCCCACTTTGTAAATTCCTCATTTCCATTTTTAGAATTCTTAATTCTAGAATTTTTTTCGTTCTTTTTAAGTGTTGCTATTCTCAAATTGCTAGGTTTTTTGGCAAGTCTTCATCATAGTATTTTTCTCTAGTTCTCTGAGCGTATTTATAATAGTTGCTTTGAAATCTTTGTCTACTAAAGCCCACATTTGGGCCTACTAAGTGTTGGTTTCTATTTTTTTGTTGTTTTTTTTTTCCTCGAGTATGGGTCACATTTTTCTATTTCTGTGCATGCCTTATAATTTTTGGTTAGAAACAAGACAGTTTAGATAACCTATTATAGCAACAATGGATTCTGTTTTGTTTTTCTGAGATTTACTTTCATTTGCCTGGATAGAAACTACAATGCTTGTCTGCCCACAATGTGCACCTATTGATAATTTGGTTCAGTTTTCTCATTCTTATTGCTATAGTTTGGCTGGATCCTTATGGGTCATCCTTGTGGCTGCATAGCTTGGTGATCACCCAATAATTTGCACTGAGGCCTTCTGCCTATTGATCTGAATATGGATTGGCAAGTATGTTCCAAATTGCAGCAAGTTCTCAGGTCTCTTGATTTATATATTCTACTGCAATAAACCGGGGATAAATAGTTTCCTAGTAAACAAAGGGTGTGTGGAGAGATTTTCAGTCCTTCAATAAATCTCTCTTTTCCCAGACTTCCTCAGTTAGTCCACTGCTCACTCTAACCAGGATCACAAACTTGGGCAAATAAATGTATAGTTTTTCTCTATTTATTTTTTACCAAATGTTTCAATTTTACCTGACTTGGCCATTGATTTTTGCCACCCTCCCCAAATTGATCATGTCCCATCTGACAATAAAGCTGCTAGGTTTTTTTGACCAGCTCCTAGCTGGTAAAAACTACATTTCTTGCCAACTGTGCTGTGGTAGGAGAGAGAATGAAAGTAGTCTCAGCAAAAAAGGCCATAGATTTCTGCTATTCTTATCCAGAGTTTTTGAGAATACATACATATATGCTTCTCAAATTGTGGTCTACACAAGTTGGGTTCTGTGGTCCAGAGTCCTGAATTTTGTTTGTTTAGAATTTTGTCCATCACATCAAAATAAAATTTCTTTGTTTGTTCAGAATTTTGTCTGAGAGGATTCACCTGCTTCTTCATACTATTATAATTGGAAGTCCTTTCAAAACCTTTTTTAAAATTACCTCAGGCTGACATTACCTATGTAGGCCATGTTTGGTCCCTAGGATTCATGCCCTCTGATCTGCAGGTGGAAGGCAGGCAGTGCTTTTCCAGACACAGACAACTTCTGTGCCCCCTGCCGTGTTAGCTTTCTCAAACATGAACCACGCCTCATGTATCTGTGTCCTGGACTTGCAGAGATCCCATACCAAGCTCTCAATGCAATCTCATTGGAGTTCTTCTCACTAGACTTGGGATTAGGAAGCACTGCTCCTTGTACACACATGCTTCTCTCTTTCAGTAGGGTGGACTCAATGGGATGGATTTCTCCAAAGAAATCCTCTCCAATTCTCTTTATGCTCAATAACTGAACAAGTTTTAGAACTTCAGTCTGGTTTAAGAGTGAATTCAACCATGGTAGTTTGACTTACAATTCACGTTTGAAGAAGGCAACTAGGGCTTATTGTCTTTGGCCTCAATTAACAGTGAGATAGGAAGAGTCCCATTTGACATCTTGTTATAAGAGTAATCTGATGAAAGGTGTGCAAATTCATAGGTAAGATTAAGTGACAAAATATACTGTAATATGGGGACTTGTATATTTGGGGTTTGCTGAGCCCAAAAGGAAAGTAAGTCTTCTAATTTAGGTACATTCAGTTTCATCCATTCTTGGAAATGATTCTCCCTTTCTTGTGGAAGGAAGCAACTATTTTCATGTACTGCTCATGCAGATAGCTATTAAATGAAACAGAATTGACCACAAACACGGAAAGTTTCATTAAGAGGCCCCTGTGGATACTTAAGTAGTTATGTTTGTCAAGGGAAGATACTGCAGGAAGGATATGTTTAGAGAGATCACAGTGTTATTAGAGTCGTATTTTGGCAGCCTGAGGAATAAATGATAGCCTCCCTTAATGTAACACTGTCCTTAAGGAGATCAAAGGAGAAAAACCTCTCTGACTGCTTTTTTCAGAAGTTAAAAGAGATTTAAGAATGGAAGAGCTTGCACTACTGGGTATTTACCCCAAAGATATAGATGTAGTGAAAAGAAGGGCCATCTGTACCCCGATGTTTAGAGAAGCAATGGCCACGGTGGCCAAACTGAGGAAAGAGCCAAGATGCCCTTCAATGGACGAATGGATAAGGAAGATGTGGTCCATATACACTATGGAGTATTATGCCTCCATCAGAAAGGATGAATACCCAACTTTTGTAGCAACATGGACAGGACTGGAAGAGATTATGCTGAGTGAAATAAGTCAAGCAGAGAGAGTCAAGTATCATATGGTTTCACTTATTTGTGGAGCATAACAAATAGCATGGAGGACAAGGGGAGATGGAGAGGAGAAGGGAGTTGAGGGAAATTGGAAGGGGTGGTGAACCATGAGAGACTATGGACTCTGAAAAACAATCTGAAGGTTTTGAAGGGGCGGGGGGTGAAAGGTTGGGGGAACCAGGTGGTGGGTATTAGAGAGGGCATGGATTGCATGGAGCACTGGATGTGGTGCAAAAACTATGAATACTGTTATGCTGAAAAGAAATAAAAAATTTAAAAAAAAAGAATGGAAGAGCTTGGTTGTAATATAGTAAATAAATAATAGATTATAAGAATCTAATAATCCCTATCTTTACTTTTATTTTACTCACTTAGTAATTAATTAGACAAAAGATAAGAGTCATATCTCTCAGAAAACAGTGCTTCAATGCTGCCAATGTTGGTCAACAAAGATTTGTTGAATGAATGTCATCTCTAGCTTCTTTAGGGATAATCTTCAATCCAAAAGGAATACTTTAACCCACTGAGCCACTCAGGTACCCCCAAAAGGAATACTTTAAATGAACAATCATCTCTATGATCTGGATGTAGGTTGTGGGGAGATATTGGGAAGATGGCATGCACATTCATAACAAGCACATTTATTTTACATAGGAATAGTACTAGAATCAACTATGTGCTTGGACAGTTTCAGCACCCACTGAAAACATTAAGCACTGTTAGACTAACTTTCAGGGTCTCAGTTTTTCCATCTGAATAATGAGGAGCTTAACTAAAATCACAGATGGGAAATGAAGTTTGCCCACTAAAACTAAACAGCAGTGGCTTTATGAGTACTACAAAGAAGAGGATTTGAAGCCATGTAAGGGTTTAGTGGAAAAGTGTACTCCAATTTTTCCATGGTCAAAGGATAGGGAGCAATGATTTAAGTTGCAATTTTGCAATCTTTGGAAATATATCTAAGGATTATTTCACTTTAACATTCTATGATTCTATAATTCCACGTTATAGTCTTTATTATATCTTCTAGAACATGGCAATCTAGTTTGTGTACAAAAATAGATCCATTCCAAAGAAAATTGAGGGTCAAACTGGTTTCAGTTGTAAATAGATTTTAGTCACTTATTTATATGGAGAGATTTAGCGAAGGAGAGTGGACAGAAGTTCTCTTGTACCATTAATTCCAGACATACTTTTCATGGGTCAAATATTTGTAATCTACAGTTTATGTGCAATCACCCCGAGGAAACTAACTCACCACACCAGTATGTAATTGAATACTAATGAACCCATGCATTTTTATTGAAATTTTCACTTTGTAAAATGCTTTCACATTCATTTTTCTTCCACATGGTTGTTATTTTACAGTAACCCTGTAAGGCAAATATCCTTATTCTGGAAAGGAGCTTAATGCCTAGTGAGGTAAGTACATTCGTTGCCTAGGACTTCTTGGCTAAAAATGATAAGGGTTAAAGATGGCACCTGAACACAGCATATTTAACACCCAGTCCAGAGATTTTTATACCCCACCATAGCCAATCCTTTTTACAAAGTAGTTTTCAATAAGAAGATGACAAATGGCATAAAAGCAAAAAGTACTGGAGAAGGCAGGACAGCAAGCTGATTGTGATGGAGAGTCAGATGTTTAAGGAAGAAAAGACAAATTGAAGTCTCTGAACCACACAACGGACTCCCACTACTATATCTCAAAATTGTTTACCTTGATTTTAGGACTCATGTAATCTACCACATCTCCACAAGAACTCTTGATTTTCAGCCCACCCTTCCTTCCTAACAAATCTATTCCCTCCATAGTGTTCAATATACTGTGACATAGTTTATTAGCCTGCTAGGGCTGCCATAACAGAATACCACACCTGGATGTTTTAAACAGCAGAAATTTGTAATCTCACAGTTCTGGGGGCCACAAGCTAAGAAGAAAATGCCATCAGGGTTGGTCCTGATGAGAGGTCTCTTTTTGGCTTACAGATGGCTACCTTTTTGCCATGTCCTCACCTGGCCCATTCTCCATTTCAGCACAAAGAGAAAGGGATCTCCAGTGAACACTAGTCCCATCAGATTAAGGATTTACATTCATGAACTCTTTTAGCCTCAGTTGCCACCCAAAAGGTACTATCTCCAAAGATAGCCACATCAGGAATCAGTAATTTCACATCTAAACTTGAGGAGAACACAATTCAGTCTATAACACATAGCATAACCTTTCAACTAGTTGTTCAGACCAAAATACTAGGAGTTACCCTTGGTTCCTCTTTTCCTCACATCACACATCTAACCCATCTACCCTGAAATATGTCTCTACATCAGTGACTTCTCCTCACCTCCAGAGCTACAACCAAAGACCAAGCCACCTGATATTTTACCCAGACAACTGCAAAACTGGTCTCCCTGCCCAAGGAGTTCTTTAACCCTGTAAATCAGATCACTCCTCTTAATTAAAACCATTAATTACTTTCCATATCACTTAGAATTCAATCCAATCCCTTTCCTGGGATTGAGAAGGTCCTGAACAAGCTGGATTCTGACCATATCTCCAAAGTAATTTCTCCCTTGCTCACTAGGCTCCCCAGCCACCCTGGTTCTCTTGCTGGCTGTTGAACACTCAAAATCATTCCCATTCCAGAGGGTTGGCTCTTTATCTTTCTCCTGCCTGGAATGCCCAGATGCCATCAACTAGAAAGGCCTTCCCTTACCTGAAATAGTGCCTCATCCTCTAATTACCTCAGCCACACAGCTCACTATTCACAGGAACAGGACTTCACCATCTTAGGAAACTCTTGCCCAGAAAAATTAATTTGTAGATAATGTTATTGCTTATTCTAGGAAATTCCCAATGTCCATTTATCCAAGCAACACTAAAATTCATTCAAGTAAATTCCTTCTCAGGGCAAGAGATTCCTCAGCTGAGCTCATCAAACATAGTTTCCTCTTCAAAGCTATCTTCCAAATCCAAGTTTCTCTATGCCTGCCAATTCCAACCAGGCCTGACATTGAAAAACCTGCCTTAATCCAGACCCCCAAAACCTCTCGTGATCCCACCTCCTTCCTCCACATTGGAGGCATTTCTGACATTGTCAGGGTAGTGTTCTCCCTTTCAATCCCGAGATTCCTTAGCTTTGCTTTATCAGCAGACTATTTTGATGATTTGGGGGAGGAATTGGCTCTTGATTCTGCCCACTTTCTTTCTACTTACCCGCTGTAATTTTTATTCATATCATTTACTACTAAAAGTACATAATAGTCATTTATTTGTTGCTCATTTATCTTTCTCCAGGAGTAGAATGTAAGATCCATAATGGCACCGATCTTTTCTTATTCTCAGCAAAATTTCTAGCAACTAGAACAATGTCTGGCACACAGTAAATTCTCATCAAAATTGTTAAGAATGAGTGAGCTCTGTAGGTTTGCTGAGCCAAAATCAGAAGAAAAGGCAGATACAGAAATATATCTAAATTCAATGAGATGAATAGTATTTCTGGGTCCCTGGAAGGATTACAGAGGCTATAGAATCTCCCTTGGAATCCTGCACAACATTGAACCACTAAGCACAGATGCCATGGGTGACACAGGGCTGCTCTCTTAGGGATTCTAACCACTCTGGGACCCTTGCCCCATCTGAGCAAATGCAAATCTTCCCAGCAATCTGCTCTGCTCTCCAGTCTTACCATCTTCTGACTCTCGATCCTTTCACCCAAGGAGTACATGACAAAGGTGGGTAACTGGAAATATTTCTGGTTCTGCCTACCCTTCATCCTGAAAGTTCTGCCCTGTATCAAGCCTGACCAACAAGAGGCTGTATAAGAGACACCTACACATTGAGAGGACCATGTATACTAAGGCTTTGAGACAAAATATAGGATGCAACTTAATTTTTAATTTCAAGTAAACAATGAATCATTTTTTTTAGACTAGGACAAATACTGTGTGCAATATACTTGTATGAAAAATTAATTTGTTGTTTATCTGAAATTCAGATTTAATTGGGAATCTTTTTTTTTTAATGTTTTTATTTTTTAGAGAGGGAAAGAAAGAGAAAGAGAAGGAGAGGAAGAGGGAGAGAGAGAGAATCTTAAGCAGGCTCTAGACCCATCATGTAGCCTGACCCAGGGCTTGATCTCACAGCCCTGAGATCATGAATCATGAATCCGGGGCCAAAATCAGGAGTTGGACAATTAACTGACTGAGCCACCCAAGCACCCCAGGAATCCTCTATTTTTGTGTGCTAACTCTGGCCGACCTAAGCTATACACTTATGAACAGACATATATAATAAATATAGACAGATAATTGAATGCATGTCCCCATATTAAGGATGATTGGGGCTCTTACTGTTTTTTAAAAAATATAAATTCTATGAAACAGTGGTTTTGCATTAGGATACCATGAGAGTATAACACTAAGGACCACATGCCAAGCCTAATAAAGGCATGGTCATCTCTAACTCTCCACCTTTCCCATGGAAGCATAAAAACACATCAAATCAATGTTATGTGGAAATAAACAAAGACCACACTAATGAGAACATGTGAAGACTATTTATTCAGATTTCTTATAACAAGGAAGTCAACCACTATCACATGCATTTTGGCAGAAACATAAAGGCAGACAGTGGAGTGAGAAAGCTTCTTCGTGGAAAAAAGGAATGGCTTCAGGTGTTCCCTGACTGGAAGCTGTTGGCATGAGGAAGCTGTAGGTGGCTAAATGGAAGTAGAGCATCCTACATGATTATTTAAGGGTACATATTTGGCTTTTTCTGGTTAGTCCCAAGTTGAAAGCAGGGGAAAAACTTAGTGAAACTATTTGTTATTAATCAAGTCCTGAACTTTTGAGGCTGAATATTACAGTGGTGATTGATTGGCTTTCTGATTGTTATTACATATAATGGCCCAGCTCCCTACATGTCACATATAGCCAGCTGGCCTCCTGGGCTGGTTATTGTAGATAAGGGGGTTGGTTTCCTTGGTGATTTGCTGGGGGTAAAAGTTGGCTTGGGGGCAAAAGTTCTATTTTTATTTGTAGTAAGACCGTTGTCTGTAGATTCAGTTCCTCTATTTGAGACTGCTCTATCCAATATAGTAGCCACATGTGGCTATTTAAATTTAATTAAAATTAAATAAAATGTAAAATTCAGTTGCTCAGTCACATTAGCTACATTCCAAGAATTCAACAGCCCCAAGTGGCTAATGGATGGCTAAACTGGGTGGTGCAAGTGAAGAACATTTCTACCACTGCAGAAAATACTATTGAATGGTACACGAGAGATGACAAAATGCTTTCACAACTTTGTTCATTAGATTTCCAAACACCTCTAGGAAAATGCAAGCACCATTATTACCTTACTGGATTCTCCATTCTCCCTCTGAGTCTCATTTATTCTGTATTCCCACAACTTTACACTATCCGTTCTTTTTCTTAATTACCACACTGTGACTTTGCCCTCTCTTATGCTTTCCCAGTTTGCTGGCTTGCTATTCTCCTTTTTCACAAATTGTTTTGAAAAGTCACTCTAGTGACTTTTTTCACTTCCTTTTTTCCACTTATTGAGCTTTCTAACTCTACCTTTCTAGAAATTACCTTCTTCCCTGCTATCCACAAGGTCATCCCAGAAGCTAACACATTTGTACAGTGTGTCATCCCACCTCTACACCCTCTGGTCTCATTGATTGGGTAACTGACCCAACTGGGCAGTCAGTCTTTTCCCTGGGAAGTGGAAAGCAATTCCTTAGGCAGAGCGAGCAAGAGATCTGTCTCCTAGTGAGTCACCAGTCTACAATAAGTAAGTGTTACTTAGAAGCAGGAGGCACCAGCCATTTTCTACCAGGCCATGCAGCTAATAATAAAGTGGTATGAGAGAGTAATGAAACAGCTGTCCAAAGAAAGAGAGGCAGAAATAAGAGATGGAAAAGGGGCTCTCAGAGTTCCCTGCAGCACTGCAATCTTTAGTTTTATTCCTAAGATTCAGATGCTTCATTGCCCTCAAATTCAATGACATAGTCCATTATCCCTCCAATAAATTTCCTATTTTGCTTTGAGTAGTTTGAATTGATTTTCTGTTATTTGCAAGCAAAAGAGTCCTAATCAATATAAACCGTAATCAAGGGAATTTGGAACTTGCCTCTTTAGACTCTCCCCTTCTCAAAGCATCACACATGATCACCAAGCCCTTCTCACTGCTACCTGGTACAAGATATGTACGGCTAAGGGCTAATCTCTTGAAAAGAAGGAATGCAGTACGTAATGTGCAAAGTGAGATAAACTTGTTTTTAGAATAGAGTCAACTCAATTAATAATGCTTACTTCACAAGCTTTATCAGTCAAAAAAAAGAAAAAAATAGAAAAGGGAAGGGAGGATAGGCATTTTCTACAATGTTGTCTAAACCATTAAAGTTCTATAACAATTTTTGGAAAATAGAACAAAGTAAATTTGTACAATTTTTAGCTATCTATTATTTATTTATTAATACATATTTATTGAACCTCTTTTATTTTTGGATAGAATTAAAGACACTGGGATTTCTCAAGAATAATTTCCAGAACTAAAATTCTGACTTTTGTATAATTGTAAAGTGAACACATGTCAAAGATTTTATTCAACTTATTAATGAGGTTAACTATTGACAAACAATCTATCCTGTATTACTCCATGTTCCTGAATAGTGTGGGCCTTCTGAGCACTGAGATTGCCATGCTACAATGATAGGGAATATCTCCTTTTTTCTGCCAGCAACATTTACTTGTCACATTTCTTTTTTTTAATATTGTCTCCTAAAAATTCACTTTTTTAAAAATTTTTTTTCAGTGTTCCAAGATTCATTGTTTATGCACCATACCCAGTGCTCTATGCAATATGTGCCCTCCTTAATATCCACCAACAGGCTCACCCAACCCACCACCTCCATCCCTTCCAAAACCATCAATTTGTTTCTCAGAGTCTACAGTCTCTCATGGTTTGTCTCCCCCTCTGATTTCACCCTACGCACTTCTCCTCTCCTTCTCCCAGTGTCCTCCGTGTTATTCCTTATGCTCCACAAGTAAGTGAGGCCCTATGGTAATTGACTCTCTCTGCTTGACTTATTTCACTCAGCATAATCTCTTCCAGTCCCATTCATGTTGATACAAAAGTTGGGTATTCATCCTTTCTGATGGAGGCATAATACTCCATTGTATATATGGACCACATCTTCTTTATCCATTCTTCTGTTGAAGGGCATCTTGGCTCTTTCCACAGACTGGCAGTTATGGCCATTGCTGCTACTAACATTGGGGGTACAGATGGCCCTTCTTTTCCCTACATCTGTATCTTTGGGATGAATACCCAGTAGTGCAATTGCAGGGTCATAGGGTAGCTCCATTTTTAATTTCTTAAGGAATCTCCACACTGTTTTCCAAAGTGGCTGCACCAACTTGCATTCCCACCAACAGTATAAGAGGGTTCTCCTTTCTCCACATCCTCTCCAACACTTGTTGTTTATTGTCTTATTGATTTTGGCCATTCTAACTGGTATAAGATGGTATCTCAATGTGGTTTTGATTTGAATCTCCCTGATGGCTAATGATGAACATTTTTTTTCGTGTGTCTGTTAGCCATTTGTATGTCTTCTTAGCCATTTGTGTGTCTGTTAGCCATTTGTATGAATTTCCTTTGCTATGCAGAAGCTTTTGATCTTGATGAAATCCCAAAAGTTCATTTTCACTTTTGTTTCCTTTGCCTTTGGAGACCTGTCTTGAAAGATGTTGCTGTGGCTTATGTCAGAGAGATTACTGTCTATGTTCTCCTCTAGGAATTTGATAGACTCCTGTCTTATGTTGAGGTCTTTCATCCATTTCGAGTTTATCTTTGTGTATGGTGTAAGAGAATGGTCGAGTTTCATTCTTCTATACATAGTTGTCACAGTTTAAGGATACTCCACATGAAGTTGCTTACTTTCTTTGCAATAGAGTTATCTGCTTCCATCCAGATGAATAAAAAATCATTCTTAGCTCTCCCGGCACCAAATGTGCTTTCCAGGGTAGAGATCTTCCCTCCCTCCAGAAAAGGATATGCTTACATTCTGAGTAAAAAATAATCTCTCTCTCTTACTCCAGGAGGAACAGACGTAGGTACTCCAGCTCCTATATAAGCTCTGATAATAATTTTGGAGTTTCTATCCTGTAGTATAACCTCCTGTGTAAGCCAGTGAACCCTCTGGCTCTCATCACACTACCCACTAAGGTGTTGGGCATGAGGACCCAGAATCACCTTGTTATTGCTATGAATAACAAAGGTGTGACATCCTGTTCAGAGTCTGCTATTTCTGTAAGTAAGAGAACATTTCAGATCCTTCAGAGTTTCTGACTTAGTAAAAAAATGCTAAAATGTTAAAAACTGGTGCAAAGAAGAATATATGTATGTATGTATAATATATAATATATGTAACATATTTATATAATCAAGCATTCTGTAATTAATTGACTAATGGATGTATAACTGGTCAATATCCTACAAGACAATAAAATGTAATACTTGGGGTAGTACCTGTTCAATAAGGCATAAGCTATCTCACATTTTTTTGCATTCCTATGCACAAGAATGATTTGCATAGCTATCAGTTTTCTGTAACTTTTATGCATACAGAGCTCTAAAAAGGCTTATTTGTTAAAAAACTAATCAAAGATGCAGACCCTTAGAGAGTCAGATCATGTTTTGGAGGGTCAACTAGAAAAGAAAAGGACATCCAGTAACCTCTTTTACTCATTTTCAAATCTTAGGCAATTTTTTCCTGATAAGAACAAAAATAGGGGCGCCTGGGTGGCTCAGTGGGTTAAAGCCTCTGCCTTTGGCTCAGGTCATGATCCCAGGGTCCTGGGATCGAGCTGCACATGGGGGATCTCTCTGCTCAGCAGGGAGCCTGCTTCCTCCTCTCTCTCTGCCTACCTCTCTGCCTACTTGTGACCTCTGTCAAATAAATAAATTAATTAATCAATTAATTAATTAAAGAACAAAAATAGGATCCTGACCTTCTGGAGCTAATAGTCTTGTGAGAGAGATTGATATTCATCAATTAACCATAAAATAGCTAAATAATGACTAATTGATGAATAATTTAAAGACGTGGTATAGAGGGACATGAGAACATATCATGGGAACCTGATATGGTTGAGAGTCAAAAAGTAGCCCTTAATAAAAATGTATTGTCATAGACCAAGTTTTTATATGAAATAATTACTTTCTAATTGTGATCAAATACAGGTGATAAGAGTTTCAAATATGCCATGATATAAAGCCAAAATTTATTCTCCCTCCCACCCCTAATCCCTAGTCATCCTGTCCCTCTCCTGGAGTGTCAACAATTTCTGGTATATTCTTTCAGTATACTCTAGACATATACATATATATACCTGTATACAAGTATACACGTATACATTTTTACATGAATAATAGGACACTATAAACTATATACAAGTCACTGTACTGTCTTGTTTATTTCCATTTAACAATGACATCATTTTGTATCAGTACATATAGAGTCCCTCATTCTTTTTAATGACTGCAAAACTGTCCATTGAAAAGATGTATCATTATTTAGTCAGTTGGATCTACTTTCAGTTGAAGAAAAATATTTACATGTATGGTAAATTTAACTAAAATCTATGTAGGGTTACTCATTTCACATGTAAGATTCATTTTTGCTGAGGTTGTAATTACCCATCACGTTTGTGAAAAGAGTACCAGGCTCCTTAGAAAAGATACTGGCCGGAGCCTTGGCTCTGTTATTTACTAGATGCAAGAGCTTGAGAGTTTGTTTAAATTCAGTTACCTGGAAAATTCAAATGAAAAACACCCGCCCAATCTGGTTTGAAGGACTGAGGTAATAATCATGTCCAGTGGCTTTGAAGTTTGATCCCCAAGCGTTAGGAGCCCTTGGACTCTGAGGCACACCTTTCTTCCCACCTTCTGCCACATACCGATGCCAACCAGAGCGGGGCCATTTAATGTGTTTATTTGTTTTAAGCTTCTATGTAAGATTTTATTTGAAGACAGGAATTTTTTGTCCCAAGATGCATTGTTTATCCACCACACCCATTTGGGAAATAAAACAGAAAATTATAAACTACAAAACAATGCAAAAATATAAGGTGTTGTTATTCTGTTAGGAGAGAAATGGAATCACAAAGAACACAAACAATGCACTAAGGATATCCGCAAAGCCACAGATGCTGCCTGGATAAGACAAGGCTGCCTGGATAAGACAAGGCAGGCAGTGCAGGGAAACCCCCTTCCTTCCCTCCCTGAGATTGAGACAGTTTGTAAAAGGTAATCTTCTATCAGAAGCCACTAAAAGAGATTGTTTAATAGAGAAAGCAGGAATAGGAAACTCAATCCTGGTTTGGTTTGTTTTCAAAACAAAAGCCTGAGTGGGAAAGGCTCCAAATGAATGCCTAAGTATGTAATTCACAATCAAGTGTTAGGGGCCTTTACAGAATCTTTGAAAGGGTGTATTTTCAGCAACCTCTGGGTTTGACCTTATTTTGAAGTACTGCCCTACTCAGCCTTTCCCTGGGAAAAGGGCATTTTATTACTAACACAAATTCAGTGTCCTTGACGCAAGTTTCTGCAGACCAGTCTCTTTTGACCAAGCGCTATAAGAGATCTAATTTTTAAGATACGGTATCATTATGTGATATGCCAGTTAAAATATCAACCCTCTGCATGTGTGTGGCACCACACAAAAACACTTCCAATCTATTGCATCAGGTGCCCAAGTACATAGAAAACATATAAAAGTATGTACACACAAAATATCTTCTCTTCCACATGCTAGTTAAAGAAAGCTATGCTGTGCCCTCCTCTATGGGCCAAATACTGTCAGGCACTAACGATAATGAGCTGAAGGAGACACAGACCTTCCAGGAGCTCAGTCTTTGGCAGAGTAACAAGCAGAGATGATTACGAAGGGCAACCATCCGTTGGTGAGAATTATTGGAATTAACACGACTAGAAGCAGGAGTCTAGAGCACAGACTAATAGGAGACAACGTCATTGGAAACATTACAGGGCTTGACTCAGCTCTCTTCTCCTTCCGTGTGCCGTGCGAAGTGGCTTCCATGTTTTTAAACCCTCAGTCAAGCCATACTTTGGACTAGCTCTTGAAAAGGACATCCATATTTTTTAAGTTTTAAAACTGGTTTTACTTTTTCTATGACATTCTTTCATTTGTTACGGATGGTATAAGGAAACATTACTGAACTTTGTATATGGTTGAGCTCTTTTTCAGCCCAAAGAGTTTGCCCACTTATTCTCTAAATTTGTTTCTAAAGAGATACTAAGATTTTCAAGCAATGACAGTTTCAGTTTTACCGTTGGCTTTCTGATCGTCATATCTTTCCTTTCATTTCTTTTTCTTGTTAAAAGGACCAGGACCTACACTTGCAGGGTAAACAAGAATAGGTATAGCAGGCATGGTGTCTTACTCCTGAATTTAATGGAAGTACATTCTAATAGTTGACCATTAAACATCATATTTACTTTTGATATTTTATATCCTTTACCAGGCTAAGGCAATTCCTTTTTGCTTTTGGCTTGCTAAGAGTTTTTATTGCCACCAGATTTATCATTAGTTGATACTGAACTCTATCAAGTGCTTTTTTTTTCTGCAAGTGGTTCTTTACTAATCTCCAGGTAAGGTGGAGCCTTATATTGACAGATATTCTAATGTTGAACTACCATTTCATTCTGCAATGGACCAACTTGGTTATGGTGATTATTTGTAATACACTGTTAGATTCAATTTCCTGGCCTACAATTTTATGTTCTTGCACTGTTTTTTTTTTCCAGTTTTTGTATCAAGGTAATAAAAATGAGTCAGATAGCTTTAAATTTTTTATATTTTTAGGTACATTTTTTTAAAGATACGGTTAAACTACTCATTGAGAATTTGCAAAAATTTGCCTCTACACTTGGCCTGGTATATGTATTGGGTGGGTGAATAGGTAAAGGAATAATTTTTATTTGAATTTGATTTCTCTGGTGGTTATTAGTCTATGCAGGTTTTCTGTTTCTTTTAAGTCAATTATGCTAATTTATCATTTCTTTTAAAAATGTTTATTTCATCTGTTTTCCATTTTTTTCCATAAACAATCTTCTTTTTCTTGATCATAAAAAATCCGATCCTTGTGTTAATGATTTGCTCTCAAGCTTTTATCAGATAGATAATAAACTCTTGACAACTGACCAGTTATCTCCCTGGGTTGGGCCAATATTAACTGGCCTGTGTTTCGTGCCCCCTACAGGTGCTAGGAAACTCCAGCTCCTTCCAAACTTAACAGTGAATGTTGTATAGCCCAGCTTTGCCCTGTGATTTGGGACTGTGATACACAGAGCTTCTTTAAGGAGATTTTTAATCTGCTAGAAGAAGCAATGTGGCTTCAGCCCAGAGAGAAAATTATTTCCTCCCACTTCTGTGTTTTGCATTTTCAATGACTTATTGATTCTTGTGAAGCAGATCAAAGGTAAATTCACACATTTTACCAATAATATGCAGATATGCAGCTAAACTGTGCTTTAGGTGCCACATTTTGAATTTTAGGTTTGAATGTTATGAAGAACACGGGCTCTTAAGTACTGTTGGGGAGCTATTTGGATGCCTAACAAGGACACTCCTTTGTATGACACAGTTAAAAAGAATAGTGACCCTAAAGAAACAATCAATAAGAAGACAGTATAAAAGTTCTAAACTGGACCCATAGAGAAGCATTTCAGTTACAATATTTAATTCATGGAAGCATTCATCCGAAAACAATAAATACCAACCTACATGTTGCTCGGCCAGAATTCCTTTCTTCTTCTGCAAAACAAAGAAAACAAAATAAAATATACCACCTGCTCCCTTAAGTTGCATAAAGGCCAACTTCAAACTCCTGGCCCCTTCTATTTCCTTCAAATATGGCCCCTTACTCCTTCCCCCTTACTCACCGGTGACTTTGGGGACCTGCATGCTGGCCTCACTGTCCACTGTTGCTGCTGGCACAGCTTGTTGTGATCTGCACAAACAAGGTCCATACTTCTTAGGCTCTTGATGTTGTTAGCTCCAAGTCTTCTCTCAGCCTCACCTCGGCCATGCAACTCATGGCCACATCTCATCAACAAAAGACTGCACCCTTTCTACTGTATCATCTCCTAACTTCTTCCTTTCTGACTCTCGACTTTGTATTTCAGGGTACGCTGGTAACTCCACTCCCGAAATGTGCTGACCTTGCTGAGACCTCCAGTAATGCCACAGTCTCACTCAAGTATACAGCGCTAATGTCCTCACATCTCCCGGGAGCTATTTGGGGTTCAGTGTGGAGCCCATACTGCTAATATCTTTGTTCCCCTCTCCTTCTGAACCTCCATCAGCAACACCCAGTTCTGGGGGCATCTGCGTAACTGCTTACTCCTCACCTGCACCCGGTCAGCTTGGATGAGCCTGGAGAAATTCACACAGCTGGTTTCAATGAACTCATCTCCATTTTCTTTTTCTTTCTTTCTTTCTTTCTTTTTTTCCTAGCACATATCTCAACTGGACAATGCATTTGGCAAAATAGTGCTACTATATACCCTTAATAAAATTTATCTTGCTCACTTCAAAATGATTATGTTACATCTTCTTCTCCTGACAAAGTCTTTCTTCTGACCTATGTTTAGTCAGGCTCCTCCTACCCCTTTTCTCAAAGAGGCCTGCTTGGCCCAGTTTTAGCAAGCACCTTGCTAAGGCAGCTTAGTGAGAATCTCTCATCTTTGATATTGGAGCTCCCTCAATATCTGATCGAATTCCTCATCTTCCATCATCTTCCCAGTGATACATGATCCCACTAGCCTGCCTTCAGAAAGAATCCCGTTTGGTGGAATCAGTGGGAATGCCCCCACCCCCACCCTTGGTGTCTCCTCAATAGTTTCTACCCACCCGCCCCGACCCACCCCGACCCACCCACCCTCACCCCAAGCCGGCTTCATGGCTTATCACTCCCATTTGATCTTGTCAATTTGAACTTGAGTCCAGCTCTATACAGAAATCTCTTTTCCCTTACTATAATAACTCCTGATTAAAATCTGTTTTTACCACTTGAAACCCCTGTGTGGCTCTGGTTTTCTTTAACACCGTTCAAAATGTATCATCCCATCCCCGTGTTCTCCATGCTCTCAGATGATGACAGCCCAAGTTCACACCTAATAGAAGAAGAGTCACGGTCAGCGCAGAACAGATGTGGGCAAACTAGCCCGCAGCTCAGGTCTGGTCCCCAGCTTCCTTTCTCCACAACCTAGGAACTAAAAATGTGTTTTACATTATAAAATGATTGGGGAAAAAAGGGAAAGGAAAATTATTTCATGACACATGAAAAGCCAAATTTCATAAAGTCCTTTTCTTGGAACGCAGCCATGCTCATTTGCTTACTAGTGTCTGTGATTGATTCCATGAGGGCAGCGGCAGAGCAGAGCAGTGGCAACAGACCACTTGGCGGTCTCCAGTATTTACTCTCTTGCCCTTACAGAGAAACTTTGCCAACTCCGACCTAGCTCAAGTCCATTCCTTCACAAAACTCCCAGTGCTTGATTCATTCTTTGATTGCTTCTCTATTACAAGAGAAAGAGCCCTCCTCCAGCTGACACTATCCCTCCACTTGCCTCTCACAGTCTCCTTCTCAAGGTTGCCACTTGTCCAATTAACAAACTTTCCCCCTATTGTTAATGTATTCTTCCCTGATGGATTTTATTCCAACTGACATATAAGCACACTTGACTTGACATCCCCCTTAGCCTCTATTTTTCTCCCTGCTTCTCTTCATGGCAAAATTTCTCCAAAGGATTTCTGGCTTCACTGTTTCCAACTCCTTCCATCATTTTTTCTCTTCCATCCACTCCACTAAAGGCTTTCACATTCACCACTCTCCTAGAGCCGCCCTTCTTAAAGTCAGCAATGACCTACATCTTTCCCAAGCTAAGGCAATATCTGCACTTTGTTCTCACTGAAGTGTCCTGTCAGTCCATCAAAACAAAGTTTTTTGGTTTTGCATTTTATCCTGTTCTGTAGCCAGTTAGCTTGCCCTAGCAACAGTGCTTCATCCATATTCATATGTGAATCTTGAAAAGTAAATTAGGGTATGCCTTTCATGTCCTTTATTAATGATGCTTTATTGAGCATTATGGCATTTCTTGAGTATGAAGATAGTTTTGTGTTATGTCAGAGAATGTTCTTTCTCTTAAGAAATACATGCAAAAGTATTTAGAATCTACTTTAAAATAGTTCCTTGAAATATACTATGTGTGTTTGCAGAAGGAAAAAAAAATCTTTTTCCTCTCCCTATCTGTGTTCTCTGGCAAGGGCCCTGTAAATTAGACCAACAAAAGACAGATTAACAAGAGAAAAGCAAACAGAAGTTTATTAACATGTGCACTGTACATAGGTATTGGAGCACTCAGCAATGAGTAACCCAAAGGGTGTGGTTTGAACTTGAGCTTAGATAGCATTATAACAAAAGAACAATAGGTTTTTAAAGAAGTGGCAAGAAAACGCACTTTGAGCTTCTAGCAGGGCAAACTGTGGGAAGGCAAATATATGGAAAAATTAGCAGTAGAGAAGGGATAGTTTTAACGAGGTTTATGTAGATTTCTCTGGTGCTGTGTCTGGGCTGATAAGGGCTTAGAGTTGTCTCCAGTGATTAACCTCTGTCCTTCCTGATAGGGGAGAAGAGACACCTTTATAAATTTATGTCCTGCTTTAGGCAAACAGAGGGAGAGCAGAGAGATTTTCTTGTGTCTGCTTCTTCTCAATTACCTTCAGTTCAAAATAAACCTTATGCCAATGTAGCATATTTTGAGATGACGTATTCTGCTTCTTGTCGTGTGTGTGTGTGTGTGTGTGTGTGTGTGTGTGTGTTTGCAACCAAAGAGAGACAGACATATCATATATGGCCAAAAGTTAACAAATACAGATGAAAGATAGATGGTTGCTCACTGAAATATCTTTTTAAATTTTCCTATGGGTTTAAAATTTTCCAAAATAAAAAGTTAGGATAAAAATCAAATCATAATCATTTGGATTCACCCCAGAAATAAAAATATAGTCCAACTTTAGTAAAGCTATCAGTGTGATTCTCAAAATCCAGATATTAATGGAAAAAATGATTTAACATATCCACTTATGATTTTTTTAAAACTCTTAAGAAATTGGTATTAGAACTTTCTTCACTTGATTAAATAAATCTACCAAAAATCTACAGCCATCATCATTCTGAATGGTGAAATTCCCATTAAATTTAAGACCGAAAGTCCTGGAAAATTAAACCATGAGACCAAAAAAAACAAACAAAAAACAAAAAACAAAACAAACAAACACACATATTCTTGAAAGAAAGAAATAAAACTGTTATCTGATACAGAAAATATGATTATCTACCTAGAAAACCCAATAGACACATCAGTTTCTGACAATGCAGTGTGCTACCAGTATCCGGAAATACTCTCTTCTTTAAAAAAAAAAAAAAAATACTAGAAATTCTAGAAAATATAACAAATATCTCTTGAACTATAAATTCCCGAGGACTAAAACAGGGAGGAGACTTATAAACAAGGAGCAAGCAGAAGCCAAGGCTGTGGCTATATAAAGTGGAGTTACCTTTCCCAGTTATTAAGGGGTTTGGGCTCTACCAGTCACACAGGGAAAAGATTTGAGGCCTGGGCTTGGATGAGGCGAGGGGTTATAATTAATGACCTTGTAAAGCCAGGAGTGTTGATGGGCTCTACCTTCCAGAAAGGGTAGATTAGGAAGACACCATCCATCAGCCCAGGGAGATCACAGTATCTCTTATCTGCCTAGGGTCAGCATCTAGGTGAAAAAAGAGAAAGGTCAGGCCTGTGTTCACACAAATTTGGAATTTGAATTTACACTATCTGTGTTATCTAAGAACCCTTAGAGAAATAGGGTGAGAAATCAGCATGAAAACTGTCCCAAGATGGTGATCGTCTCTATACAAGGAAGGTCAAATTCTCTGGAAGAAATTACATTCTTCAAGATACACAGGGCCCCACAAATCATGCCCAATCGAACATGAGTTCACACACAAGAAAGGAATTCTTCACAGGCAGAAGCCAGCAGGCACAATCAAAAACAAACTTAATGACCTTAAAACCTGAGATAATAGAATTGTCAAATATACAAAAATTAAAATGATTAAATACTTACAGAGGAATTTAAATGTACTTATAATTTAAAATCTCAGTTGATAAACTAAATAGTAATTAAGCACTACTAAAGAGATCGTTAATAAGATGGAAGGATGAGCTCAAGAAATTAACCCGAATTCATCAAAAGAATTGAACACTTAGAAAATATGCAGACGTAATGTGACAGAAAAGACAGAACAAGAAGATGCAACATACATTTCTTCCATTTAAACATTGTTTCAAAAGGGGAGATTAGAGAGATTGGGAAGAGCTGAGAATTTTCCAGAATTGATAAAAGATATGAATAATCAGAATAAGGAAAATTTGGATTTGTTAATCCAAGTCAAGATAAATAAAAAGAAAGCTACAAATAGCAGAATGAATATATGGAATATCAAAAACTTTTTTTTAAAAAAGAATATATTATTTGTTAACAACGAATGAATTAGACATATAGATATATCAATGTCTATAACTGAAAGCAGAAAAGAACTGAGTAATATCTTCAGATCATTGAGAGAAAACAACTGAGTGTTTAAGATCTTACATAGACCAGCAAAGAATGAGGGTGAACAAAAAGCCATTCAGATAGACATGCTCTAAATGAATTTACTTTAATACTCCAGGGAAAAAAAGAAAGTAGACCCAGGAGCAAGCCTAATACAACCTATTCTAAGCTACACACACTGTAGCTTTCCTTGTGTACAAAGAATTTCTTCAGATTATGTAGGATTGTTGGTCACAGATTGGGTTCATTTTCTATTTTATTACAAACTAGTAAAGAAACTATGAGCAAAATCTCAAGGCAAATGTGAATAAATCTACATAAGGATTAACTACATAAACTAACAGGATTAATAGTTTTTATAATGGTAAACACCAATATGGGAATGGATAAATAAATGGCATTGGAACTCTATATAATGGAGTACTCTAGAGACATTAAATAGAATGAAATGGATGCATAACATATCTACATGAACAAATCTCAGAACACCATGTTGAGCAAAAAAATGAGAATAAATATCATAATACATACCATATTATGGCATTTATACAAATTAAAACAAATGTGCACAAATATATATTCTATTTGGATATATATAATAGCAGCAGTTGGTTGTGTGGTATATTAGGAGAGGAGTAACAATGGAGAAGGGCCATTAAAAAGGGCTTAACTCTATCTGCAATGCTCTTTTGCTGTTTTTTTTTTTTTTAAGGAAAGAAATATAAGCATATGCTAACCATTATTAATTCAACATGGCAGGAATATGGGTACATGTATTGTTTTTACCATTCCATTTTTTAAATTTCTTAAAAATATATATGTGTGTATATATATATATATATGTGTATTTTTATATATATATATATACTCAATAAACATTCATGAGAATCTCCTACAGTGAGTCTGACAATGTGAACATTTTATGGAATGTTCATTCACAGTGTGAACATTTTGAACATTTTATGGAATGAAATAATTTGAACTTTTTAACTTGCATTTTCTTAAATATACATTATAACCTATATAAGAAATTATAAAAGAAATTGCAAAGGAAACATTATTACTTGTGTGTCCATAATTCATTTTTAAATTTGGTAGAAGTATTAATGTTTAGAGTGGCTCAGTCAATTAAGCAGCTGACTCTTGATTTCGGCTCAGATCGTGATCTCAGGGTTCTGGGATCTAACCCCAAGTTGAGCTCCATGCTCAGCAGGGAGACTGCTTGAGATTCTCTCTTTCTCTCTCTTTCTGCCCCTACACCCCCTCCCCAGACACCCACTCTCTCTCTCACTCTCTCTCTCTCAAATAAATAAATCTTTTTAAAAAAATAAGTATTACTGTTTGTAATTTTAAAATTTAGTTCACTGTTTCTGGCCAAAACACAACTGTTAGCCCCAGAAAATCACTAATAAATTATGACAGTGAAACAACCTTACTATTCAGATGCTGCTAGAAATAACTCAGTGTGCCTTTTTTATAGGAAGGAAAATAGTATCTCTTTGCTTTCAGGCATACTTGTAAGATAACTGGAAATGAACCATTGACTAAAGCTAGAAGCTAATATTACTGTCGATTGGAAAAATAGAAGGAAAACTACATTTTTTTGAATAAGGGCTCCAAATCTCATCCTGCAAGGGATTTTCAGACAGACAAAATTTGTTTCCTGTACCTGGAATGCTTTCTTTCAATCCAAGACTATTGAAAATATTTTCAAACTATACCTTACTATTTCACATCATATTTCATGTAATAGGCAAATGGAAATAACAAGACCTTATTAGCCCTTAGAATAACTACATGAATGTAGGCTTATATAGAAGTTTATTTAATTTTTATGTTAACAAAAGGCACGTTTGGGATGTTAACTATAATTTCAGTGAGTGAAGTTATTGACCTCAGTATTTTAAAATTTGAATCTAGCCATGTGACTAACACATAGACTATCCATGCTGGACCTAGAATCTCTAGTGTTTAACTATAATGAATCTTTGTGGATTTTTTTTCCTGTAAGTCATGTTATCATTGTTAAAGAGAATAGAGGCCTTAGAGGAATATTTGGGATCTGAACAGGATGAAGTCTCTGGAGGCATAAAGGAAATGGTGCTAAGTGTGAGAATCCCTGTATATGAGAATCCCATCAGCGCTTTAGCAATAGAACCAAGTAGTGGTATCTGTCCATTAGAGAATTGTTGCTGAGAGAAGCATGATGATCATCCGACCACAGAATGCAAAATAAGAGATAAATAAGAGCCTCTGGTTTTGCTGCTTTTCCACAATTTGCTGGTGTCAATACGACTTAGTAGAAAAGACAAGGCTTCTGAGTACATCAGAGAGAAATTTAAATTCTACCTCTTTCTGTCAATAGCCTGGGACAGTCTCACTGTATATTGGTTCCTAACTCTGTGAAATGTTAATTAGACTCTCTTCCTTTTAGCATGGTTATAAGGACTAAGCAGTATTATGTACGAGGGACCTGGCACACCCTAGGCATATGATACATGGTGGATGTGCTAATAAATTTTTGCTGAAATGTCTTTCCAATCCCTTTGAAACTGTAGTTTTTTTATTCTGCACTTGATGTACTAAATCGAGTTGTATATGGTGCTCCAAGGGTAGATATGTGAAATATGACTAGAAGCAATATGATGAACACCGTTGATGTTTCCTGTTGGGGATGGTGGTATTTCTTAGAATACTTTAGGGCCAACACAGGCTCCTTGCAGACAGGTGGGATGGAAGTCAAATGTGTTGTCAAGAGAACTAATCTAAGAGTAAGAGAACATCATCCTATCCTACCATTTCAAGACTTAGACCCTCACACAGATCACTGGATTTTTGAGTTTGTTCAATACAGTTGTTTAGTTGAAACAACATCCACTTTCTGCTTTAAATATCTGGAGTCATGGTGACAGATCTTCTGATTTATTAATCAATTTCAGATGCAAGTAGCCATTTGGAGACATGTATATTAAGGTAATAAGTTAAAAAGTTGAAGTCAAACTATAATTTGGGCAATAAATGAAGAAAAGTAGTAAGAAAATTCTGCCTCTGAATAAAATGGAGAAATCAATACCAAAAGTCTTCCTGCCCCTCAAAAAACCTTAAAAACTGGAAAAAGTATATGAAATAGTTACCTGCAGTCGCTAGACAATAAACAGCATAGAACCGTGACCCCTGAAAAAGGGAATTAAACAAGGTAAGTATTATAATTGCTCTGGATTTTTGCTTGGAAGCACTTTCTCTATGAAGTTCAGGAAAGGGAAAACAAGGAATAACATAGTAGTCTTGCTGCTTTGAGAAGAATCAGTATTTTAGGAAAAAAAAAAAACTCAATGACTTGAAAACAGCAATAGATACTCTGCAAATTGAAACACAGAGAGGAAAAAAGACTTAAAATAATTTTGAAAGACCTGTTCTTTATTGAACTCTGAAAAAATATTCTAGTCTGACAGACTGTAACTGAAGCTCCAGAGGGAAGGAATGGGCACAGAAAAACATTTAATTAAACAATGGACAAAAACATTCCCAAATGTAATGGAAATTAAAAATATGACAATCCAAGAAAATTAACAAACAAAAAGCAGAAGAAACAAAGACAAACCATATCAAGGCACATCCTAACAACCCCACTAAAAGATAATGATAAAGAGACATTGTAAAGCAGCCATAGGAGAAAGAATGAATAAAGATTTTATGTCAGAGAGGAAAAAAAGGCAGGCTAGAAAATAATGGTATATTTTTCAATTTCTGGGAAAAAAAACACCGCCAATCTAGAATTTTATATCCAGCAAAAATACTCTTCAAAAGTGAATGTGAGGGCACCTGGGTGGCTCAGTGGGTTAAGCCTCTGCCTTCAGCTCGGGTCATGATATCAGGGTCCTGGGATCAAGTCCCGCATCAGGCTGTCTGCTTAGCGGGGAGCCTGACTCCCCTCTCTCTCTGCCTGTCTCTCTACCTTCTTGTGATCTCTCTCTCTCTCTCTCTCTGTTAAATAAATAAAAATCTTAAAAAAAAAAAAGTGAATGTGAATCATGTGGGATTTACCTGAGAAATGCAAGAGTAATTCAACATACAAAAATCATTCAACATAATACACTATATTAATAGAATGAAGGGGGAAAACTCATCAACTGAGGTTGATGCCCAAAAAGCATTTGACAAAAAAGCACTTGATTAAAACACTAAACAGAGAATAGAAGAGAATTTTCTCAAATGATAAAGAACATCTGTGAAAACTGATAGCTAACATCACACTAAATGGTAAAAGACTGAAATCTTGCCTCCCAAGATCAGAAATGAGACAAAGATGCCCCTGCTCACCACTTCTTTTCAACATTGTACTGGAATTTCTGCAAAACTACAAACACTGTTGAAAGAAATTAAGGAATACATGAATAAATGGGAAGACATATTGTCTTCCTGTATTAAAAAACTTAAATATTAAGATTGCAATACTTCCCAAAGTAATTTACAGATTCAGTGCAACCCCTATGAAAATGTCAATGGCCTTTTTAATCATTAGGGAAATGCAAATAAAAAACACAATGAGGGGAACCTGGGTGGCTCAGTCGGTTAAGCATCTGCCTTCAGCTGAGGTCATGATCTCCCAGTCTTGGGATTGAGCCCTGAGACAGGCTCCTTGCCCAGCATGGAATCTTCTTCTCCCCCATTTTAACCTCCCTCAATACTTTTTCACTCTCCCTCAAATAAATAAGTAAATAAAATCTTAAACACACACACACACACACACACACAGACAATGAGATACCACCTCACACCCACTATGACAGCTATAATAATTTTTTTAAAAAGAAAAATAAGTGTTGGCAATGATAGAGAAAAACTGGAACCCTTGTAACATTCCTAGTGGAAATATAAAATGGTGCAGCCACTTGTGGGAAACAGTTTGGTGGTTCATCAAAAAGTTAAACATAGTAGTATTGTATGACCCAATAACTGAATCCTTGGTATATACTCAAAAGAATTGAAAACAGGGGCTCCAACAAATAACATGAATGTTCATAGCAGATTGTTTATTATAGCCAAGAGATGGAAACAACCTGAATGCCCATCAATGAATGGATGAATGAATAAACAGATAATGGAGTTTCCATAAAATGGGATACCATTCAGCTATAAAAAAGAATATAGTACTGTGATATTCCACAACATGGATCAGCCTCAGAAACATTATACAAAGTGAAAGTCAGACATTTAAGGGTACATATTGTATTTATATAAAATATCCAGAATACGTAAGTCCATATTTTTAGTGTTGCCAGGGGCTGGGTATAAGAGAGAATGGAAACATTGCTTAATGGGTAGAGGGCCTCCTTGGGACAGTGAAAATATTTTGAAACTCAGTAGAAGTGATGGTTGGATAACTGTGAATATGCTAAATGCTACTGAATTGTACGCTCTAATATGGTTAATTTTTATTTTATGTGAACTTATCTCAGTAGAATAGGCAAATTTGATTTTCCCCAATTGGAAAAAGAAGAAAAAAATTTATCAAATAAAAACTAAGATAATTCATATTATAAAAACTCTCAGGAAACTAGTAATAGGAAACTTACAACCTGATACTGGGTGTGGGTGTGGGTGTGTGTGCATGTGTGCACTTGCACATAGGACCCTGCAGTTGGCTTTATAACAAAAAAAAACTGAACTTTTTTCATATACAGTCAAGAATGAAGCGAGGCTTCTACTTCCATCATTTCTAATTCAACATAGTTCTTTTTTTTTTAATAGATTTTATTTATTTATTTGACACACAGAGAGAGAGAGGGATCATAGGCAGGCAGAGAGAGGTGGAAGCAGGCTCCCCACTGAGCAGAAAGCCTGATGCAGAGCTCAATCCCAGGACTCTGAGATCATGACCCGAGCCGAAGGCAGAGGCTTAACCCACTGAGCCACCCAGGTGCCCCTCTAATTCAACATAGTTCTTAAGGCCTAGTCAGAGTAACATGGTAAGAAAAAGAAATAAAAAGCATATAGATTGGAAAGAAAGAAATAAAACTTCTCTTTTACAGATACATACTCATATGAGTAAAAAAATCATAAAGAAACTGCAAGTACAAAAGAACAAATAAGTGAATTTAACAAGGCCCTAGCATACAGGATAAATTTTGTATTTCTAAATACTATCAAAAAACAATTGGGAAGTGAAAGTTTTAAGAATACCAGAGTTCATTTCAAAAAAGCATCAGTAACATGAAACAGTTGGGGATAAATTTAACAAAATATCTGCAAGCTTCCAAGACTGAGTGAATACTTAATAAAACTGCAGGGGCAGAATATTTTTTCCATGATGTCTTTGTTATTTCAGGGAACCCAGGGCACATTTTTTTCCTGGCAAACAAACAGGAGCAAGAAGGAGGGAGGTTTTCCTTGTCATAAAGCCTTACATCACCTGATTCCCAACTACCTCATCAATTAGGAAGGACTTTCAAGAAATCCCCGAGAATGGAGATCAAAGTCAGATCCAAGAGAAATTTCTAATTCATCATTTAAAAAAAAAAAAAGCCAACCTCAGAGAATCAGTATGGGCTGTGAACAAGCATGCACAAGGCCCTAAATCTTGCTTTTACTCAGACATATTCAGAACATCTTTCTTGAGCATTATAAATAAAAAATGAGGGCAATTCAGGGAGAAAAGCCTCTGAGTCACATGTGGAAATGAGAGATACTGAGGACAACATGCATTGACCTTCACCTAGTCTTGGAAATGTCAATGACTGAGCCCCACGTTGCTTAGAGCACCCCACTGGCAAACAGAATTATAACTGTATCAGGATGAAAATAAATTCCTCCCCTATTTTTCTTAAAGGAGGTGAGGAGTTTTTGTCACCAGAGAGAGAAGAAATTATTCTACTTCCAATTGAGAAATTAGTTGATTTAATAGATGTAGGGCTGATAAAGCTACTTATTTAGAATATATGTTTTAAAGACATGATTAGGGTCCTGAGGATTCTAAGTGGAGGTGTGACTCGTTCTAACCAATTCAAATCATTGGTTGAGGACTACATGGGTGAAAAAGGCAGGGATGGGCTTGACCCAGAGGTCAAAATCATGGCTCTGTCACACACTGGACCTTGGGGAAGTCACTGGATCTCTTTAATTTCATTTTCTCATCTGCAAAGCAACTCTTACTGGGCTGGGCTCAGTAGAGAAGGAGCTGGAACCTGCAGGCTCCTGTTCACCCAGCTTGTATGAGGCTTGAATGTGTTGAGCCTGTGATAGTGGATGAAAGATGAAGCTGCAGTTCTAGAGGGATGAAGTAAGAAGTATAGCTCACAACAGAGGTTGATGGCCAGGAAATTTCCATAGACAGAAATATCCATAGACATGGGTAATCTATTGATGTGTTGGGCTGGCTTATAGGATCTGACCTAGTGGACAGCTAATACTACCACTCAGGATCATGGTGAGGCTCAAACAAGAGTCTAAGTGCCTATCACAGTGCCTGTCACAAAAGAATATTCAGGGGAAAAAAACCTTAGGTGTTTTTTATGGGCTGAATAAAAATATACATACACACACACAAACACCACAAATCTGTATGTTGATACCCTAACCCCCTAGTACCTCAAAATATGAATGTTTTTGAATATCAGTCCTCTAAAGAGGTAATTAAAAATGAAAATGAGGCCATTAGAGTGGGTCCTAATCCAATCTGACTGGTGTCCTTTTACGAAGAGGAAATTCGGGCACACCAAGAAACGAGGATTCTCACAGATGAAGGAAAGGCCATGTAAGGACACCAGGAGAAGGCAGCTGTCTGCAAGCTAAGCAGAGGGGCCTCAGAAGAACCAAACCTGCTGACAGCTTGTCTCAGATTTCCCAGCCTCCAGACTGTGAGAAATAGATTTATGTTGTTTAAGCCCCCCAAGGTGTGGCAGTTCCTTACAAGTGCCAGAGCAAGCTAATCCATCATTCAGCCCACGTTCAAGAGCAGGAGCTACAAGTTTAAACAATGGGAACTATGTATTCCTAAGAAAAGTAAGGCACCCAGAAGAGCCCCTTTTTCATTGGCATTGTGGATTCTGTATCAACAAACAATAACAAGAACACTCACTAATGTTCCTATCAATAATACACTACAAGACATATAAAATGTCATACTCTTTAGAGCGTTAAAAGTAGTATGCTGAAGTTTGTCTTCTGGGGAGTTGTCTAAGGCACAAGAGATAAGAATGGAGAATGAAATCCAAACATTTTTCCATAAAATACTCATGATTCTCTAGGACTCTACAATTTAGGAGGTAACCACATTCCCTGAGCCAATCTTCTATGTCCCAGGATGCCCCAATGCTATGACGATGTTTGCTCAGTGGTTCAAAGACAGATGCTGGGTGGCAGTAGGAGTGTGAGTGTCTTTTCCATCTTAATTGATGGAATGGTGATAACAGCGAGTTTTGTGGGATAAATCAAGAAAGAAGAGGGAGGTGTCAGAAGAACACATATGAAGAAATGTCCTGCTTTTATTGAAACAGAGGAATAAAGTAGATTTTGGCATTCAAATGTGGGTAGATTTCTTGTTGCTCCCTTGCAACACAACCTAGAACAGAATTATTTTTTCTTTGAATGCCAGACTTTTAAAAGAGGACAGGAAGAGTAAATGGAAACATTAGACAGAAAAAGTCCCCATCGGGAACAGTGGAGATAAGAGGCTGGCAGCCTCCTTGCTCCAAGGTTCCAACTCTGTCAAGGTTCTCTTGGAGTAAGGTGGGGAAAGGAAAGGACGTCCCAGATGGTCCCATGTGAGGGCAGTCCTGGGTCATTTGAGACAGCTCCCTTAGGGGAGAAACGTCTGCTTCTTGTGCTCCTGCTCTGAGTGTGCCCCAGGCTCTCTAATCATGTGCACCAACAGCATAGGCAGAACACTGACAGCATCTGGCATTTTCCAAACCAAGTATGGTTCGTGAACAAGCCACCTATCCATCATCTGTCCAGCCTGAGGGATAATTAATTTCTGTGAACCTGAGGGATGTTCCTCCACCTGAGGAATGCAGGTGACAGAAGAATACAAATGACCTGTTTACAGATGTCAGTGCCGAGCAGAGCAGCCGGCTAGGTGGACGGCATGAAAACGTTGACAGATTTTAATATCTTGCTGTCTAGCCATGGGAATGTGTACACAGACACAGACTCACCCGTGACCTTGGAGGGGGATCTTCTCTGTTCCTCGGTCTTCAAACAAAATAAACTGTAGTCTAGCTCTGTAGAACACCATTTATCTATCATTTCTTCTTTCATTCTTCTCTTCAACAGATGTTTGTAAAGAGCCAACCATGTGCCAAGCTCTGTGTTAGGTGCAAGGTATTCAGTCATGTATAATTTGAGAAACAGTCAATGCATCTAATAGCCATGGGGTCCTTGAGACCAATTAGGAACATTTTTCCTTGTCTGGGAGGAAGGGGGGGAGGTTTAATAGATCTGGGACATCCAATTTTAAAACTTCCAGAAAGGAAGAAAACTTACAATCTTCAACAATACTGTAATAGCCAACTCATCTGAGTAGCATAATCCCTTTCCTTTTATTCTTTCTCCAGTGGGCCAATCCTCAGATTCAAGAACATCCTATCTCTCACTGTGCCTTTCACAGGCATTATATTCCCCTTATTGGTAAGCCAGCTCATCTCTCTTCTCTTCTCACCCACCAGGATAGCTGCTGGGCAAGAAGGAACATGGAGAGGATTACAGCGAGATGGGGAAGAATCTCAACATTTGCACCCTGCAGGATAACACAGGGACAGTGGTGAAACAGAACCAATGGCCTGCTCCAGGTTTTGGCCAAGAGAGTAAAAGGTGGTACAGATAAACTGAAGGGAATGATGTTGGCCCATGTGACTTTACATTGGTTCACATTTAGATTCTGGACAGATCATCTGGAGGCTGCCATCACTTTATGGACAGGTAGCAGAAATCCTCCCTACCCCCACCTTTACTGAGATTATAACTGACAGATTAAATTGCATATATTTAAAGTATACCACACGTACTGATTTGATATGCATATCCTTTAGGAAATGAATACATCTGCCCCTTCTTTTTGGGAGGTTGAGAACATTTAAGATCTACCCTTAGCAAATTTGAATATACAATACAGTCTTATTAACTATGGTCACTATACTGTATTCGATCCTCAGAACTTATTCATCTTGCCACCCTTAATTGACCATGAATGGGCTTGCCATAGACCTGTCTTGGTTGGAACAAGGGAGCCAACAGAAGATATGACAGAGGCTCAGAAGCCTATAGTCTCAGCAGGAGCTGAGGGAAGAGCCATTAAACCAAGAGCCCCGGTCAAGCCAAGGAAGATGCAACCATGACTTACAGCAGCCTCCAACTTCAGACTATGAATGGCAGGAGTGACTATGGGCAACACACAGTGCTTTGGGGACCAGAGAAGTAAAATATAAGAACCCCTTCCCTCTGCTGCCAGGAAGTCACTGGAAGCCTCTTCATGCACCCAGAGGCCATACTGGGAAGGAGAAGGATGGGGAGGAGATTAGAAAGAACAAGCTTTCTACCTCCCAACACCAACAGCCACACCTGTAATTCCTGATCCTGTGCTGTTTCTTGTTGATTTACCACAGCCTTTGTCCCTCGGAGACAAACTACCCTACGTGTCTTAATTTCCCACAGTCTTGACATATTTTATATTTGGTTCTTACTTATCTTTCCCACCCTTTATTGATTCTCTTTATTGAGCCAAAGATTCAAAACAAAAAGAGAGAGAGGGGGAGAAAGTGAGAGAGAGAGGGAGCAGGTTCAGCAACTGTTTGCTTCTTTTGTAATCTTCACATGAATTCAATCAAAGATATAGTTCCTACTCAACCTGCCTAGTATCCTTTAACTAAATTGCCCATGACATTCAACAAGCAAAAGGCAGGACTCCAAACCGAGAGGTGGAGCAAATTAAACATTGAGTCTATAGACTCAATGACAGCAGTAAGTCTGCTCTTCAAGGTGAGGAAATGATCAGGAGAAAGGAACAAAGTTTTAGTAGATCAAAGAGAATTACAAAGTAAGTAAGAAGAAGAAATGAAAGGAAAAGAATACTTTCCCCCTGGGGCGGTGGAGTAGAGAGGAAGTATACCAGAAACCCACACAGCAGGTGGACCCTGGCTTCCCCAGGCTGGACTTCGCCACCTGTCCATATAGCCAATGGGAGCCACCCTTCTGCAGGCTTACCAGCCCGTCCTCACAACTACTCCATGATGATTCTTTAATCACCTGCCCCAGTTATCTAGGCAGAGGCCTATGCAGCACAGGCTCATGACCAAGTACAGCTAGTTTGAAGGAGAATGCTTTTCTTCCAGACTTCCATTAAAAATTACTTCTTCCACACCCCAAGTCACAACTCTTTTGCTATTGGTCTTATGCTATTGCATCTTTTCTCCCTGAAATCCAAATGCTCTTACCTGTACTCTCACCCCCAGCCCATTTTCCCATTCTACGGAAGTGAGCCTGTTTCTACTGGACCTGGCTGAGCACCAGCCTCTTTGCCTCTGTCCACTCTAAGTCCTCAAAATCCATTCAGATCCTGTTTACCAAGGTGCTGCTACCACCTGCCTCATTACCTTCCTGAAAGCAGCCCCAGATTGAGCAATCTATTCAAAAGGTTCTCAAAACCTCAAAAGGTTCTCAACTGGATGTGATTTTGACCCCAAGGGATATTTGTTTATGTCTGGAGAAATTTTTGTTTGTCACAGCTCAGGGGAATGGGTTGCTAGTAGCATCAAATTGGTAGGGACTAAACATCCTACAATACTCAAGACAGCCCCACAGCAAAGGATTGTCCAGCCAAAATACTAATAGTGCTGAGCCTGAAGGACAATGCTCCAGAGGAAAATTTAACCCTCAGGGGCCTTGACAAGGTCTCTCCAAAGAAGGCTTTCTAGAACCCACCCCTCCAACCCATCAGCCAAATATCTCCCTCCTTATTTAAAAAATAAAATAAATTATGGAATTGTATAATACAAAGGTTGAGATGACCTCATCTTACAGATGAGGAAATTGAGGGCCCAAGGGAAAATGCAGCTTTCTCAAGGTCAAACACTGAGTCTGGGCTGTCTGAAGCCTAATGTTCTGTTAGAGCAAAACTCACCATTCATCCACCTGGCAGACATTTTATTCTGAGAAAGAAATTAGGTTAGCCTGACAATACCCATTCTGAACAATTCTGCCCTATGCTCTTCTATTGTCTTCAAGAGACAATACAACTCCATTCTTCTGGCTGATTTCCGAATTATTTCTAAATTATTTGGTGTCTCTATCTTCCTATATTATAGAGAAAATACTACTGTCATTCCCGGTATATCTAGATTGTACTTCGTTTAATTTTGTATTACCTTCCAAGGCAATATTTCCACTGGATTGATTCTTGCACACTAAGATACTCAGCGAGGTAGAGTAGCACCATTGTTTTGAGCTTAGGCTCTGGAGTGACACAAACCTGGATTCAGAATTTGTGAGTTATCTTTTCAGTTGTGGTAACAGAAACTAAAACTATCTTAAGTCTGAAAGAGCATCATTTGGCTCACTTATTTGGGGAACCAAGATTATAACTGGCTTTAGTAATGACTGGATCTAGGGATTCGGACAATTTCATCAGAGTTTATTTTCCCTTTCCCTGCTTTCTTTTGCAGGTTAGTTTAAACCAAGACTCCTCTCCCCATGTAGCAGAGGTGACCTTCCAAGTTGCAGCTGCTCTAGGCACTCATGGTCCATACACGGAGTCTCTTTGTTCCAACATCGAAATCAGTCTCCACAAAGGTGTCTGTTTTGCTTTACCTAGTTAAGGAGTTGGGCACTCCTTTGATTGTCAGGCTTATCAGAATCCAATGGAGTGGGAAAAGGGGAACTCAAGCAAATGAAGTGTTCAGAGGCAGATCAAATATTAACCATCCACCTAATTTGATAAGTTTTGGCACAAACATATGCTTCAAAATCATCACTACAATCAAGATAATGAACATATCCTTTCCTTCACAAAGTTTTCCTCATGTCCCTTTGTAACCCCTGCCTCCTCCTTTTCCACTCCACCTGTCCCTCTCCATAGGCAACAAATAATCAGCTTTCTGTTACTATAAATTAGTTTCCAATTTCTAAATTTTTAAAAAGTTGAATCATACAGTATGCCTCCTCTTTTGTCTGACTTCTTTCATTCGCGTAATGATTTTTGAAATTCATCCACATTATGGTATGTATCAATAGTTTATTCCCTTTTATTATGAAGTGGTATCCCATTGTAAAATGTCCTGCAACTTGTTTACGCATTCTGTATTGTTGGAAGTTTGGGTTGTTTCTAGTTTAGGGCTATAGTGAGGTAAATTGTGTCACCCAAAAGGATATGCCCAGGTGCTCATCCCGAGTACATGTGAATATGATCTTATTTGGAAATAAGGTCTTTGCAGATGGAATTAAGCTAAGGATTTGGGGATATAATCCTTGACTGAGGGTGAATCCTAAATCCAATGACTGGTGTCCTGAGAAGAGAGAAGGGAAGGGAAGGGAAGGGAAGGGAAGGGAAGGAAAAGAGAGAAGAGAA